>NW_027640532.1:600000-978000 GCF_949752795.1 Hyperoodon ampullatus
CATGGCAGCGAGAATCAGCTCAAACCCACTATAAAAATGAATTTCAAAAACAAACAAAAAAACTGGGAAATTTTTTACAATTCCTTCAGGGTCTCTGATAAAACGTGGAATGGCCCTATCTACAATGACAGCTGGATGTCGCATAAGGCTGGACACTTGGGACTGAGAGGATTGGTGAGATGCCGTGAGCAAATGCAGACCCTTTAAAGCAATAACGCTTGGCACCCATTCCTTGGGTCCCAACTCGCCAGGTTGAAGGGAATATTACTACATCTATAATATGTACGGGAAACCTAGAGAACGGACACACTGTGAATACTAAAGGTTTCTAAAACTCAACGAATAGTCCCTCTCCTGGTGCTCAGGTTTGACTTTCCATCTGATTTACTATCAATCTCCCAACTTGGAGAGAAAGCCCCTTTACCTCCTGGTTCGCACAGGTTGCCAATTTGGCCGAGGATGAAAGGGAAGAAGGAGAACCAATGAGAGAGTAGCTGTTAAGCATTTGGACGGGCACATATCACTCTAACTTCCCGGCAGGAAGAAGAATTAACCAAAGTCTCAGCCTCCCACCGGGAACCAGTATAGGTCCTGAACCAAAATTTTGGACTTGCGGTCAGCTCACAACAAACGAGTTGAAAATTGGAGCTCAGGGGCACAGCAATTCACAAACTGGCCGAGTAATAAAGGACAACTATCGTCCAAAAATCTGTTGAGGGAAGGAAACGAGTCAGACTTGAAAGCGAGGCAGAATAGCAGGAAACAGATTTCAAGAAGTACCTTGGAATCGCCTTTAAAGCACAGGAAGAGGGGCACAACTTCGACAATGATGCCCTTGGCCCAAAAGGGTGTATGCGTTTTCTCCTGAATATATTCAGGACAAAACGCATACGCCCTTTTTGGCCAAGCAA
Organism: Hyperoodon ampullatus; assembly: GCF_949752795.1. NCBI lineage: Eukaryota > Metazoa > Chordata > Mammalia > Artiodactyla > Ziphiidae > Hyperoodon > Hyperoodon ampullatus. Next base: position 600,912 of record NW_027640532.1, read on the forward strand.
GCAAGCGGGCAATGCAAATCTGCACTACAAAGAAGTGTCACTTCCCACCGGTCAAAAGCAACATCCACAAAATGTGTAAAAACCAGAAAGGCAAGACAGGCCCTGGAGAACAGGGAGCCTTGTTATGCTGATGTGGGGGATGTAAATTGCCAACTGCCTCTCTGGAGGAGTGCATTGTGTTCCCTAAAAGAAGTAAACAACAGAGCTACAGAGCCAAGGGCACTTCCAGTCTAGGGAATATACCTTGGGAAAACTGAAAATCAATAAGACACAGCCACCCCAGTATTTAGGGCTGCACTGCTTACAAGATCCTCAACTTGGGTACACCATAAATATACCAGGTAAGATAAAAATGGTTCAAAAAATTGTGGTACTTACAAACGATGGAATATCCCTCAGCCATACAATCAATGTCACAGGACCAGTAGCAGCAAAATGATTGGATTCAGGTACGATGATTCTAAGTGAAATAAGTCACACAGAAAAAGAAACTTATCATAAGATATCACTTATGAAGATCCTGTAAACATGGCTACACTTGAACTGAGTTAGGAAAGAGAACAGTGTCTCACATTTGGAAAACACTCTTATGCCTGCTTAAGGGGGAAGGAGAGGTGGGGTGATGCATAAAACCAGAGTTTGATATAAGCACAAGTACCGTTCCAAAAACAAACTATGGAATAGACAAGACCTAGACCTTCCTCAGTGAAAGGGACTCAAAACCACATATTTCCCACAGAGGAATATATCTGACTAGTAAGAATCTTAAAACCTATGTATTGATATGTCTCCGTAAGGGAATCAAGTGTGTCTAGACTGGCATAAACATGGCAGCGAGAACCAGCTCAAACCCACTATAAAAAGGAATTTCAAAAACAAAACAAAACAAAAATGGAAATTCTTCACAATTCCTTCAGGGTCTCTGATGAAACCTGGACTGACCCAATCTACAACGACAGCTGGATGTGGCATAAGGCTGGACACTTGGGACTGAGAGGATTGGTGAGATTCGGTGAGCAAATGCAGACCCTTTAAAGCAATAATGAATGGTACGCATTCCATGGTTCCCAACTCTTCAGCTTGAAGGGACTATTACTACAGATATAACATGTAAGGGAAAAATAGAGAATGGACACACTGTGAATATGAAAAGTTTCTAAAACTCAACGAATAGTCCCTCTCCTGGTGCTCCGGTTTGATTTTCCAGCTGCTTTTCTATCAATCTCCCAACTTGGAGAAACAGCCCCTTTAACCTCCTGGTTCGCACAGTTGCCAATTTGGCAGAGGATGAAAGGGAAGAGGGAGAACCAGTGAGAGAGTAGCTCTAAGGCATTTGGACGGGCACATGTCACTCTAATTTCCCAGCAGGAAGAAGAATTAACCAAAGTCTCAGCCCCCAACCGGGAACCAGTATAGGTCCTGAACCACAATTTTAGACTTTCAGTCAGCTCACAAAAAACAAGTTGAAAAATGGAGCTCAGGGGCACAGCAATTCACAAACTGGCAGAGTAATAAAGACAACTATTGTCCAAAAATCTGTTGAGGGAAGGCAACGACGTGGACTTGAAAGCTAGGCAGAATAGCAAGAAACAGATTTCAAGTGGTACGTTGGAATTGACTTTAAAGCACAGGATGAGGGGCACAACTTCAACAATGATGCACTTGAGCAAAAAGGGCATATCCGTTTTCTCCTGAATATATTCAGGAGAAAACGCATACTCCTTTTTTGGCCAAGCAAGCAAGCGGGAAATGCAAATCTGCACTACAAAGATGTATCACTTCCCACTGTTCAAAAGGGACATCCACAAAATATGTAAAATCCAGAAAGGCTAGACCGGCCCCGGAGAACAGGGAGCCTTGTTTTGCTGATGGGCGGGATGTAAACTGCCAACTGCATCTCTGGAGGAGTGCATTGTGTTCCCTAAAACAAGTAAACCACAGAGCTACAGAGCCAAGGGCACTTCCAGTCTAGGGAATATACCTTGGGAAACCTGAAAATCAATAAGACAGAGCCACCCCAAAATTTAGGGCTGCACTGCTTACAAGAACCTCAACTTGGGTACAACTTAAATATCCCAGGAAATATAAAAATGGTTGAAAAAATTGTGGTACTTCCGTACGATGGAATATCCCTCAGCCATGCAATCAATGTCATAAGACCAGTAGCAGCAAAATGAGTGGATTGAGGTATGATGCTTCTAACTGAAACAAATCACACAGAAAAAGAAACTTATATTAAGATATCACTTATGAAGATCCTGTAAACATGGCTACACTTGAACTCAGTTAAGAAAGAGAACAGAATCTCATCTTTGGAAAACACTCTGATGCCTGCTTAAGGGGGAATGAGAGGTGGGTTGATGCATAAAACAAGAGTTTGATATAAGCACAGGTACCGTTCCAAACACAAACTATGGAATAGACAAGAACTACACCTTCGTCAGTGAAAGGGACCCGAGGCATCTGTGAGTAACCGTGAGCTGAGCCCCAGGCCAGCTGCTGCTGAACTTTTCCCACCCTTCCCAGGTAAAACACCTGAATATGTACAAGGGCTTGAAAGCTTAGATGAAGGGCCGTGGAGCCACACCAGCGACAGCATGCAGGCCAACTTGGTGCCTACAGGCCAGCCAGGATGGTCCTGGCCCTGGGCGCTCTTCTGGAAGCTTTCCATTGCCCTGCCTGAGATACCCCTCCTGTCCCTGCCCCCACTGATTTTTCCTTCCTCACCTCTGTCCGGAGAGAAATTCCAGCGGAATGTATGGGTGACACATCCTCTTCTTTACAGGTGGAAGCCTGGCAACTCCTGCAGAAAGTCCAGCAGAGACCCACTCACACCGGGCCACCCACAAAGCCGTGGCCCCTCACTCCCTCCCACCAGCACAGCCCCGAGACTGCTGACGGGGCAGAGAATATGGAGTCAGGCACAGCTTCAGGGGCTATTGCTGCCTGCAGCGCTGTTTATATTGACCTCAACACAGGCACACCTGTGGAGGGCCGGCCGGCAGGGTCAGGCTACCCAGGTCAGCTAATCCTCAGCCCTCAGGGAATCACATTGTTGAAAATGGACCTCGCTAAGGCAGAATAGAAGCCAAGGAATAAAAGGACACAAAGCCATTTGCAGCACCGTAGGTGTGTCTAGAGGTAATCACGTGACTTGTAGTAAGTCCGAAAGTGAAAGACACATATCATATCATATCTCTTATAGGTGTGACCGAAAAATGGATACCAGGGCAGATATTTCCACGGAGAAGGGCAATCACAGATTCATTCAACAAACTTATGGTAAACCAATGGAAAGGTGTGAGGATTGGTTTCATTATGATATTGGGGTTAACAGACATATACAAACACAGGTGACATATATAATCACCAAAGACCTACAGAATACCAAGAGAAGACTACTCAACATTCTGTCATAAGGTACATGGGAAAAGGATCCCAGGAAGAACAGACATATGTGTATGTGTAAAACAACCACATCTTCCACACCTACAACAAGCCAAACATTGTAATCAAATTTGCTGTAATAAAAAATAAAAAATTAAATTAAAAACACGAACAAGAAGTAGTGAGACAAACTTGAGGGGCTTTCTCCTGGCACATTCCATTCTAAATTCCAATCTAGAACACGACTTCCATTGAGGCTCTGTTGCCCCAGTAACCAGATTTGGTAAGGGAGAACTGCTGCCACCTTGTGGCCGTTTCACACAACAGCAGCTTTAATCCCAGCGCTAGTGGTCAGTTGATATTCAAAATCATTGCAGGCCTGTAAATGACACCTGCCCTGAACACAAATCCTGGGTTCATATATCGAACAAAAAATTCAAAGGACGTCCATATTTCAAAACGACAGTTTCAAAAGGCATATTTTACACACATTAGTGTTCTGCTTCTTTTTCTTTCTTTCTTTTTTTGTTAAAAAAACGGGAATGGCAAAAGGCTTCCCTCAGAATGGGCGAAAATATTTGCAAACGAATCAATGGACAAAGGTTTAATCTCCAATACATATAAAGAGCTCATGCAGCTTAATATTAAAAAAACAAACAACCCAATACAAAAATGGGCAGAAGATCTAAAGAGACGTTTCTTCAAAGAAGACACAGAGATGGCCAAGACGCACATGAAAAGCTGCTCAACATCACTAATTATTAGAGAAATGCAAATCAAAACTACAATGAGGTATCACCTCACACCTGTTAGAATCGGCATCATCAGAAAATATACAAACAACAAATTCTGGGGAGGGTGTGGACAAAAGGATCCCTCTTCCACTAGTGGTGGAAATGTAAATTGATACAGTCAAGATGGAGAACAGTATGGAGCTTCCTTAAAAAAACTAGAAATAGAATTACCATATGATCCAGCAATCCCATTTCTGGGCATATACCCAGAGAAAACCATAAATCAAAAAGGCACATTCACCACAATGCTCATTTCAGCACTATTTACAATAGCCAGGTAATGGAAGCTACCTAAATACCCACAGACAGACGAATGGATACAGATGTGGTACATATATAAAATGGAATGTTACTCAGCCATAAGAAGGAATGAAACTGGGTCCTTTGTAGAGACGTCGATGGATCTAGAGACTGTCATACAGAATGAAGTAAGTCAGAAAGAGAAAAACAAATATTGTATATTAATGCATATATATGGAACCTAGCAAAATGGTACAGATGAACTGGTTTGCAGGGAAGTAATAGAGACACAGAGGTAGAGAACACACGTATGGACACCAAGTGTGGGAAGCCATGGGATTGTGCGGGTGGGATGAGTTGGGAGATTGGGATTGACCTGTATACATGTATATGCATAAAATACATAACTAATAATAACCTGCTATATAAAAAAATAAATAAAATTAAATTTCAAAATTTTGAAAAATAAAATTTTAAAATAAAACAGAAAAAAGTTCTTCACATTCACACAGATGTATTTATATGTATGAATTATTTCCATGCTTATATCTATAAATACATAAAAGAGGAATAAAATCTAACTTGAACCAAAAAAGAAAAAAAAAAATGAACCCACCAGTTAGACAGAGGAAAACCCTATCAGGGCACTTGCTCCAGCAGTAAACACTTCTGAAATTGGTCGGAGGTGGGGAATCATCTCCCATAGAGCCAGCAGCCCACTCCTACGCAAGGAGCGTCCTCATTGCAAAGCTGGGGGCCATGCCGAGGCATCTGTGAGTAACCGTGAGCTGAGCCCCAGGCCAGCTGCTGTTGAATTTTTCCACCCTTCCCAGGTAAAACACCTGAATATGTACAAGGGCTTGAAAGCCTAGAGGAAGGGGAGCGGAGCCACACCAGCGACAGCACGCAGGCAAACTTGGTGCCTGCAGGCCAGCCAGGATGGTCCAGGCCCTGGGCGCTCTTCTGGAAGCTTTCCATTGCCCTGCCTGAGATACCCCTCCTGTCCCGGCACCCACTGCTTTTTTCCTTCCTCACCTCTGTCCGGAGAGAAATTCCAGCGGAAGGTATGTGTGCCACATCCTCGTCTTTACAGGTGGAAGCCTGGCAACTACTGCAGAAAGTCCAGCAGAGACCCACTCACACCGGGCCACCCACAAAGCCGTGGCCCCTCACTCCCTCCCACCAGCACAGCCCCGAGACTGCTGACGGGGCAGAGAATATGGAGTCAGGCACAGCTTACAGGGGTTATTGCTGCCTGCAGCGCTGTTTATATTGACCTCAACCCAGGCACACCTGGGGAGGGCCGGCCGGCAGGGTCAGGCTACCCAGGTCAGCTAATCCTCAGCCCTCAGGGAATCACATTGTTGAAAATGGACCTCGCTAACGCAGAATAGAAGCCAAAGAATAAAAGGACACAATGCCATTTGCATCACCGTAGGTGTGTCTAGAGGTAATCACGTGACTTGTAGTAAGTCAGAAAGTGAAAGACACATATCATATCATATCTCTTATAGGTGTGTCCGAAAAATGGATACCAGGGCAGATATTTCCACGGAGAAGGGCAATCACAGATTCATTCAACAAACTTATGGTTCACCAATGGAAAGGTGTGAGGATTGGTTTCATTATGATATTGGGGTTAACAGACATATACAAACACAGGTGACATATATAATCACCAAAGACCTACAGAATACCAAGAGAAGACTACACAACAGTCTGTCATAAGGTACATGGGAAAAGGATCCCAGGAAAAACACACATATGTATATGTGTAAAAGAACCACATCTTCCACACCTACAACAAGCCAAACATTGTAATCAAATTTGCTGTAAGAAAAAATAAAAAAAATAAATTAAAAACACGAACAAGAAGTAGTGAGAAAAACTTGAGGGGCTTTCTCCTGGCACATTCCATTCTAAATTCCAATCTAGAACACGACTTCCATTGAGGCTCTGTTGCCCCAGTAACCAGATTTGGTAAGGGAGAACTGCTGCCACCTTGTGGCCGTTTCACACAACAGTAGCTTTAATCCCAGCGCTAATGGTCAGTTGATATTCAAAATCATTGCAGGCCTGTAAATGACACCTGCCCTGAAAACAAATCCTGGGGTCATATATCGACCAAAAAATTCAAAGGACGTCCATATTTCAAAACGACAGTTTCAAAAGGCATATTTTACACACATTAGTGTCCTGCTTCTTTTTCTTTCTTTCTTTTTTTGTTAAAAAAACGGGAATGGCAAAAAGCATCCCTCAGAATGGGCGAAAATATTTGCAAACGAATCAATGGACAAAGGTTTAATCTCCAATATATATAAAGAGCTCATGCAGCTTAATATTAAAAAAACAAACAACCCAATACAAAAATGGGCAGAAGATCTAAAGAGACGTTTCTTCAAAGAAGACACAGAGATGGCCAAGACGCACATGAAAAGCTGCTCAACATCACTAATTATTAGAGAAATGCAAACCAAAACTACAATGAGGTATCACCTCACACCTGTTAGAATCGGAATCATCAGAAAATCTACAAACAATGAATTCTGGGGAGGGTGTGGACAAAAGGATCCCTCTTCCACTAGTGGTGGAAATGTAAATTGATACAGTCACGATGGAGAACAGTATGGAGTTTCCTTAAAAAAACTAGAAATAGAATTACCATATGATCCAGCAATCCCACTTCTGGGCATATACCCAGAGAAAACCATAAATCAAAAAGGCACATTCACCACAATGCTCATTTCAGCACTATTTATGACAGCCAGGTAATGGAAGCAACATAAATACCCACAGACAGACGAATGGATAAAGATGTGGTACATATATAAAATGGAATATTACTCAGCCATAAGAAGGAATGAAACTGGGTCATTTGTAGAGACGTCGATGGATCTAGAGACTGTCATACAGAATGAAGTAAGTCAGAAAGAGACAAACAAATATTGTATATTAATGCATATACGTGGAACGTAGAAAAATGGAACAGATGAACTGGTTTGCAGGGAAGAAATAGAGACACAGAGGTAGAGAACACACGTATGGACACCAAGTGTGGGAAGCCATGGGGAGGTGGTGTTGGGATGAGTTGGGAGATTGGGATTGACCTTTATATATGTATATGCATAAAATACATAACTAATAATAACCTGCTGTATAAAAAAATAAATAAAATTAAATTTCAAAATTTTAAAAAATAAAATTTAAATATAAAACGGAAAAAAGTTCTTCCCTTCACACAGATGTATTTATATGAATGGATTATTTCCATGCTTATATCTATAAATACATAAAAGAGCAATAAAATCTAACTTGAACCAAAAAAGAAAAAAGAAAACCTGAACCCACGAGTTAGACAGAGGAAAACCCTATCAGGGCACTTGCTCCAGCGGTAAACAATTCTGAAATTGGTCAGAGGTGGGGAATCATCTCCCATACAGCCAGCAGCCCACCCCCCTAGCAAGGAGGGTCCTCATTGCAAAGCTGGGGGACCGTTCCAAGGCATCTGTGAGTAAACGTGAGCTGAGCCCCAGTCCTGCGGCAGCTGAACTCTTCCCACCCTTTCCAGGTAAAACACCTGTATATGTACAAGAACTTGCAAGCTTAGAGGAAGGGCTGTGGAGCCACACCAGCGACAGGACACAGGCCGACTTGGTGCCTGCAGGCCAGTCAGGATGGTCCTGGCCCCAGATGCTCTTCTGGAAGCTTTCCATTTCCCTGCCTGAGATACCCCTCCTGCCACGGCCCCCACTGCTTTTTTACTTCCTCACCTCTGCCTGGGGAGAAATTCCAGCGGCAGGTATCGGTGACACATCCTCTTCTTTAGCAGGTGGCAGCCTGGCAACTCCTGCAGAAAGTCCAGCAGAGCCCCACTCACACTGGGCAACCCACAAAGCCACGGCCCCTCACTCCTTCCCACCAGCACAGCCCCGGCACTGCCTACGGGGCAGAGAATATGGCGTCAGTCACAGCTACAAGGGCTGTCGCTCACTGGAGAGCTGTTTATATTGCCCTCAACCCAGGCACACCTGTGGAGGGCTGGCAGGCAGTTTCAGGCTACCAATATCAGCCAATCCTCACCCCTCAGGGGCTCACAGTTGCAGAAAATGAAACTTGCTAAACGGGCCAGGCCCTAGGAACAGGTGTGGGCTCTTGAGAGTCAGGATAGACAAGGGGCTGCAGCTGTGGATTGTTTTCTTATCATTTTATCTGGTCCATGAGTGGAAAACAACTTCAAGAAGACACTATCCTAATGAGAGGAACCCTGGAGTCAGGGAGAGGAGTGATGGTGGGTGGAGACAGAGGCCTGGTGCCCTGGCTGCAGTGGAAGTGTCTGGAAGACCAGGCAGAAAGAGCCTGCAGAGAGTGATAGCCATGGTCACAGACCCGTCAGAGCTGCTGTTTGTTAGTTCAAGTCCTGCTCTGAGGTATTCTGTGTCAGCTGTGAGTGACAGGTGAGCTGGGGGTTCTCTGCAAGGTGGGCTATGTGCACAGTTCCGGTATGTCCAGCCCTGCTGGGGTACCTGCCCAGGGGAGCTCCGTATCCTGGGAAGGGCCTGAGTAGGAGAGCCCCATGGGCTGCTGTGTAGCTGCAGAGGTGAGCTCCATACCCTGGGAGGGACTTGACCACGAGAGCCCCGTGGGCTGTGGGGTAGGGGTGCAGCCCAGGTGAGCTCCATATCCTGGGATTGGCCTGACCACGAGAGCCCCATGTGCTGCTGGAGACCTGGTAAAGGATATCAGGACAGTCAGTGAAGCCACCGAGGATATACATCCAGTAGCTCCTATTTCCTACTCCCTGCTGGTCATTCTACCTTCCACCAGGCCATGGCATTCTGTATTAGACTTCAATGATGCCTTCTTCTGTATTCCATTCATCTCAGAGTCACAAGAATTTTTGGCTTGTGAGTGGCAGGACACAACATGCAACAAAAGCAATAATTCTGGGCCGTCCTGCCCCAATGGTTCAAAAATCCCCACACCATCATTGGGGAAATGTCCTCTAAAGACCTAAAAGTTCAACCTCTGTAAAAGGGAACCCTCCTTCAATATGCAGATGACCTTCTGATCGCCAGGCCTACTAAAGACGCCTCTGAACTACCTAGCCAAGAAAGGATAGAAGGTGTCCAAGAAAAAGGCTCAAATATCCCAGGCTAAGGTGACATGCCTGGTCTTCATTCTCACAGATATTCGGAGAAACGCATCCCAGGATAGGGAAGAAGCCATTGGCAGCCTTACCTCTTCTAAAACTAGAAGACAGCTTAGGGGTTCCTGGGGAGGCCAAGGTTTTCTGCATCTGGATCCCTAACTACAGTGTAATAGCTGGGCCTCTACATGAAACACTGACATGAAAAGATGATGATCCTTTTGAATAGAATCCAGAAGCAGCCTTTCAAGAATGGAAAGAGCAGTCAATACAGACCCTTTCCCAGGAACTGCCTAATTTAGCTAAACCCTTTGACCTTTACATACCCGGTCAAAGGTTAATCGCCCTTGGAGCCTTAGTGCAAAAACTGGGACCACTTGAAATGGAGCAACACAAGAATGCCCTTCAAGTATGATAAACTATGGTCACCAAGGGCTTTGCCCACCGACTCATCAGGTCAGGATACTGGGGTATCTAAAAAGCTGGAAATCAGCAGCCCGCAAGGCCAGCTCCCTCCTAAGGGAAAAGGACCCCACCTGGTGATCCTAACCACCCATCATGCCCTGAAGTTGCAGGGGTCGCTCTGTGGACACACTGACCTCGAGTGAGGAGGCCCTCCAACTCCAACCTCCAGAGAGATAAACGGGGGCAACGGGCCCCCAAGATGACTCGTGTGGCCATCACTTGACCTGGAGTTTCTCTCAGAAAACGACAAGACTGTGCCCCGAAAGAGCAAACTACTGCTTGCAGGACTTACTGCACCCAGAGGGGAGTTAATAAGCTTGGCAGGGGAAACGTATATCACACTTTCACCATAGAAAACCCTACAGACACCGCGGTGATGGTGGCCAATATGACCGGCTGGACTGCTGGCTACTTCTAAAGGCCGTTGACTCAGTGGACGTCATGGTCCTGGATCACCACTGACCCTGGACTGTCTGGGAGTTGCGCGGGCAGGGCTCTGACACATGGTGCTGTTTGTACATTAATTCAGGGACCTAATTAAAGAAAGCACAGACTACTGGTCAGAGCATCTAGTCTGGCAAAAACTGTCAGCCTAAGGTCGCCGAACATATGTGGGGTGGGGTGAAACCTGCCACCGCAGCATCTCTGCGCCTCTCTTTCCTGGACCCTTAAAGGTCATTAGAATCTGTAACACTTCCAATGCTGGTGCTCAGGCGGACGAGAAGTGAGGCAGGAGGCCTTGGGACAATCAACCTCACCAGGAGGCTGGTGGGGAGACATTTTGCCCCTCCCCCTATGTATCAGGGCTCCCACCACAGCATGAAGCAGTTACAAAAGAGGGGTCTGCACCCTCAACACCCCAAGAATAAGGAACGGAACAAAAAGCAGAGGAGGTGTTCGTCTCCGGCAACGTTCATTAAAAATTCCTGGGAGATAAAAAGAGAATCTGGGCAATAAAATAAAGTCTAACTTGTTTTTCATTTGTGCTTTGTCTAATTTCATGTGCTCCTAGGGTTCCGCATGCAGAGGTCCCACACCCGGCACTTCAGACCCGATTTCCTAGTGCAGAATGGCTGGGTCGACACCTCAGCTAGCGGGGTCCCATGCAGACTCCGCGGCATAGAGCCTGAGCTGCAGCCAACGCAGCCCTCGAGAGCTCCATCCCCTCCCTCCCACTGACGCTGCCGGGGACCCTACACAGCAGCCCAGCCCACAGCCCATGGGGGAGTGCACGCTCTCACCTCTCCATTCTGTTTTCAAAATAATGTTTCCTTTGCTTCTGAACCAAACTCAGTCTTGATCTGTTGGCTCCAATGACACTGGGCACGGGGACTCCTGTTGGGGTCCACTCTGGAGGATCAGTAACAGAAATTGAGAACATTGTAACTTCAATGAACAGATGTGTGAGCCAAACTGTAGTTAACATAGAGCAGTGTATAATGCCCGGGTAAAATAAGATGTTTCTAAGACTTACATTTGATATTTCCATCACTTTCCTATAAGCAAGTTCAGTGAAGACGTCTGTCTTATTTGTCAGGTCAACATTAGAGAAATGAAGTGATTTATTTCCATGGATGTACATCGAATACGCTTGGCTGAAGCTTCAATCTTGTTTTGAATGCTTTTCCATTGAAAATGATACCTCTCTTTCAGCTCCCCCATTTCTGAGAAGTATAAAATCTTATAATTTATTATTACCAAAGGGGAAAGGTAGGAGAAGGGATAAATTAACAGTTTGGGATTAACACATACACACTGCTATGTATAAAATAGATCATCAACAAGGAACTACTGTATAGCACAGGGAACTACACTGAATATTTTGCAATAACCTATAAGGGGAAATAATCTGAAAAAGAATAGATATTTTTATTGACATCATCTATCAATGACAGATAAAATGTAAACTAAGCAAGGCCAATGGTGAGCGCTTCTGACCCTGAAGATTTCAGTCATCTAAAGTTTGGGATCTGCCTATTTCCCAAGGCCCTTAAAGGACATACGTGTAGCCGTAGCTTAAAAATTCCCCAGTTTGGGGTTCGGGGAGGCACTGATTTGGAAAAATCCCTGGTGTTCTCCTTACATGCACGGGACCCTTCCTACAGCTAAAACATGCCTGTCACACCTAGAGTATGGTACACCGTTTGATCGGAAAGAGTTTGGAAAAGGCACCTCATCTCCTCATCGCCTGGTGATCGGGTTCAACCCTCCAGCATCTTTCCTAACAATCTCCTCACTTGGGGATATCAGCACCGTCAACATCCTGTTGCACACAGTTTGGAATTTGTCCAGAGGATGAAGCAGAAGGATGAGAAAAATTTAGAGACAAGTCTTAGGTGTTCAGACAGGGACATGACACTCTAATTTCCAATCCAGAAGACAAATTCATCAAAGGCTAGAATTGCCCACAGAAACAGAATAGGGCTAGAGGAAATCCCGCTGTTTTGTGTCCAGTTTCCAAAAACACAAGTTGAAAAATGCAACTCAAGGGCACTAAAATTCATGAAACTGCAGAGTTGAAAATATCTATCGTCGAAAAATGTCTTGAGGTAAGTCACAGAAAAGGACTTGTAAGCAAGGGAGAGTGGCAGGAAACAGATTTGAAGAGGTAGAAAGGACTCCCCATTAAAGCACGAGAAAAGGGGCTGAACATCGCCAATGATGCAGTTGGCCAAAAAGGGTGTATGCATTTTTTCTGAATATATTCAAGTAAAGGCCATACACACTTTTTATCCAACCAAACAGGTGGGCACTGGAAATCAATATCACAAAATGTATCACTTCACATCAGTCAGAAGTGCCATCCACATAAAGTGTAAACACCAGAAATGCAGGACAGGGCGAGGAGAAAAGGGAGCCCTGTGAGGCTGATAGTGGAAATGTAATTTGCCAACGGCCACTCTGGAGAAGTGTATTGTGTTTGCTAAAACATCTAAAAAATGAGCTACAGAGCATAGGGCACTTGCACTCATGGGCGTGTACCTTGGGAAAAACAAAAATCGACAGAAAACAGGCACCCGAACGTTTACCACCTCTCTGTTAAAAAGGGCCTCAACTTGGATATAACCTAAATGTTCCTGGAAGGATAAAATGGATAAAAGAGATGGGGTACTTATGTAGAGTGGAATATTACTCATCCAGAAATCAATGAAATAAGGCCAGTTGTAACAACTCTGGAGGAGTTACATACGATCATTCTAAGTGACATATGTCAGAAAGAAAAAGACACATATCATAAGATGTCACTTAAAGGTGGAATCAAAAATGGCTACACATGAAATAAATTACAAAACAGAAACATAGTCAAATATGTAGAAAATAGACATAAGGCTGCTAAATGGGAAAGGTGGGGAATGGTGAGGTATTATCCAGGAGGTTGAAATTAGCAAAGATACCATTCCAAGTACCAAATTGAATAACTGACAAGGCCTACACGGTACCTCAAAGAACTGCACTCAGCCCACTCAAGTCACTGGAAAATAACACATATGACTGGTAAGCATCTGAAAAAGAAGTTATTGTTGTCTCACAGTACATGAATCAAGTGCATGTACAGCAGCAAAAAACAGAGCTTTGAAAATCAGCTGTAACCAATATAAAAATAAATTTAAAACTATTTATAAAAACAGTGAGACAGACAAAAATTCTTACAACTTTTGTTGAAGGGCTACGATGTAACATGGATTGAACACATGTAGACCCACAGCAGGATGATTATATAAGGCTGGAAGCTATGCACGCTAAGAGATGTTAGAGAGGCTGGGTGAGGAAATGCAGACCTTTTAAAGTAATACTGCCTGGTACCCATTCCATGGGTCCCAAATCTGCAGGTTCAAGGGAATCTTCTGACAGCGAAAACATGCCTGGGAAACCGAGATGAATGTACACCGTGTGCTCAGGAAAGGTGTCTAAAATGCACCTCATTTTTGATCTCCTGGTGCTGGGGTTCGCCATTCCAGCCACATTACTAACAATCTCCCCACTTGGAGAATCAGCACCTTTAACCTCCTGTTTCACACAGTTTTCAATTTGTGCAGAGGATAAATGGGAAGAGGGGGAACCAATGAGAGATTAGCTGTAGGACTTTTGACAGGCACATGTCACTCTAATTTCCCATTAGGAAGAAGAATTAACCAAAGGCTCAGCCTGCCTCCCCAGAACCAGAATAGGGCCAGAAGTAATCCAATGGTTTGGCGGCCAGCTCACAAAAAAAGCGAGTTGCAAAATGGAGCTCAGGAGCAGACAATTGAAATTCCTGCAAAGATATAAATGATAACCAACGTCCAAAAATATATTCAGGTAAGGTAACGAAGAGGATCTGAATGAGAGGCAGAATTGCAGGAAACAGATTTCAAAAGGTAGATTGTACTCACATTTAAAGCATATGAAAAGCAGCAGAATTTCTAAAATGATGCGGTTGGGCAAAAGGGTGTATGCGTTTTTTTCGTGAATATCTTCAGGAAAAAAACACATGCAGAGTTTTTGGCCAACCAAGCAAGAGGGAAATGCAAATCCGCACAACAAAGAAGTCTCAATTTCCACTGCTCAGAAAGGCCATCCAAAAAATGTGTACAAACCAGAAATGCAGGAGAGGCCATGGAAAACGGGAGCCTAGTCACGCTCATGGGTGGGGTATAAATATCCAAGAGCCACTCTGAAGAAGTGTATGCTGTTTTTAAAACATCTAAAATACAAAGCCCTGGAGCAAGGGGACTTCAACTCATGGACATATAACTTGGGAAGACTAAATGTCAATAAGACACAGGCACCCCAAAGTTTAGGGCTGCTCTGCATACAAGAACCTCAACTTTGGTACACCTAAAATATCCCAGGAAAAAGAGAAATGCATAAAGAACTTGTGGTAATTTTGTACAACGGAATATCACTCAGACGTGAAATCAATGTATATAAGGCCAGTAGCAGCATAAAGAGTGGATTTAGGTATGATGATTTTAAGGGAAATTAGTCACACAGAAAAAGAATCTTATCATAAGATATCACTTATAGAGGGAATGTCAATATCACAACACATGAACTGAATTAAGAAAGAGAACAGAGTCTCACATTTAGCAAAAATCTCTTATGCCTGCTTCAGGGGAAAGGAGAGGTGGGGTGATGCATAAAACCAGAGTTTGATATTAGCACAGGTACCATTCCATAAACCAAATACAGAATAGACAAGACCTACACCTTCCTCAGTGAATGGGACTCAACACCCCTATGCCCCACAGAGGAATATATCTGACTACTAAGAATCTTAAAACCTATGTATTGATATGTCTCCGTAAGGGAATCAATTGTGTCTAGACTGGCATAAACACGTCAGTGAAAATCAGCTCAACCCCATTATAAAAATGAATTTCAAAAAAACCCAAAAAAACAGCGAAATTCTTACACAATTCCTTCAGGGTTTCTGATGAAACCTGGAATGACCCTATCTGCAAAGACAGCTGGATGAGACATAAGGCTGGACACTTGGGACTGAGAGGACTGGTGAGATTGGGAGAGAAAACGCAGACCTTTTAAAGTAGTAATGTATGCCACCATTCCATGTGTCCCAAATCTCCAGGTAGAAGGGTATATCACTACAATTATAACATGTATTGGAAACCTAGAAAATGGACACCCTGTGATGGCGAAAGGTTTCTAAAACTCTCCTAATTTTTCCTCTCCTTGTGCTCCACTTTGGCATTCCAACTGCTTTACTATCAATCTCCCAACTTAGGAGAGTCAGCCCCTATAACCTCCTGGTTCGCACAGTTTGCTAATTGTGCAGAGGATGAAAGGGAAGAGGGAGAACCAATCAGAGAGTAGATGTAGGCATTTGGACGGGCACATGTCACTCTAAGTTCCCGGCAGGAAGAAGAAGTAACCAAAGCCTCAACCACCCACAGGGAACCAATATAGCGACCCCTGGAACCCGTATAGGTCCTGAAGCAAAATTGTGGATTTGCGGCCAGCTCACAAAGATGGGATTTGAAAATTGGAGCTCAGGGGCACAGCAATTCACAAACCTGCAGACTTATAAAGGACTACTCTCTTCCAAAAATCTGTTGAGGGAAGGCAATGAAGCGGACTTGAAAATGAGGCAGAATTGCACAAAACATATTTCAAGAGGTAAATTGGAATCACCTTTAAAGCACAGGAAAAGCATCCCAACTTGGACATAGATGCACTTGGCCAAAAAGGGTGTATGCCTTTTCTCCTGAATATATTCAGAAGAAAACGCATACGCCCTTTTTGGCCAATCAAGCAAGTGCGCAATACAAATCCACACTACAAAGAATTGTCACTTACCACCGGTCAAAAGGGACATCCGAATATCTGTAAAAACCATAAAGGCAAGAGAGAGATGGCAAGGGCATGAAGCAATGTGATCCAAATGGTCATGGAGGATTGTGATGACAAGCGCATGGAGAATTGTGATGACAAGATTATGTACCATTTTGTTGACAAAGGCAAGGAGCATTATGATGACAAGGTTCATGGAGCACTGTGATGACAAGCATCACGGAGCATTGTGATTAGAGGGGTCATGGATCATTGTGATGACAATGGTCATGGAGCATTTTAATGACAAGAGTCCCGGATCATTGTGTTGTCAGGGTTCATGGAGCGTTGTGATGACAGTGGTCATGGAGCATTGTGATGACAGGGGTCATGGCGCATTGTGATGAGAAGGTCATGGAGCATTGGGCTGAAAATGTCCATGGAGTACTGTGATGACAGGGGTCATGGAGCATTGTGATGACAAGGTACTGGAGCACTGTGATGAGAAGACCATGGAGCCTTGTGATGACAAGTCTCATGGAGCATTCTGATGAAAAGTGCCATGGAGCATTGTGATTACAGGGGTCTTGGAGCATTGTGATGACAAGGGCATGGAGCATTGTGATGAGAAGGCCATGGAGCATTCTGATGACATGCATCATGGAGCTTTGTGATGACAAGGGCATGGAGCATTGTGATTACAGCGGTCTTGGAGCACTGTGATGAAAAGGACATGGATCATTGTGATGAAAAAGGCATGGAGCCTTGTCATGACAGGGTTCAAGGAGCAAACTGACAACAAGTGTCAGGGAGCATTGTGATGACAAGGGTATTGAGTATTGTGATGACAAAGGTCATGGAGCATTGTGATGAGAAGACCATGGATAATTGTGATGACGAGCGTCATGGGGCGTTGTGATGATAAGTGTTATGGAACATATTGATCTCAAGGATTTGGAGCATTGTGATGACAGAGGTCATGGAGCATTTTGGTTTCATTGTGATGACAATAGCCTGAAGCATTATGATGATGGGCATGGTGCATTGTGATGACAGGGTTCATGGAGCATTGAGATGAAAAGGGGCATGGAGCATTGCGATTACAGGAGTCTTGGAGCATTGTGATGACAAAGGCATGGAACATCGTGAATGAGAAGGCCATGGAGCATTCTGTTGACATGCGTCATGGAGCTTTGTGATGACAAGGGCATGGAGCATTGTGATTACAGCGGTCTTGGAGCATTGTGATGACAAGGGTCATGGAGCCTTGTGATGACAAGGCTGTGGAACATTGTGATGGCAGGGGTCATGGAGCATTGTTATGACAGGGGTAATGGAGCATTGTGATGACAAGGGCATGGAGCATTGGTCTGAAAAGTTTCATGGATTATTGTGATGAGAGGGGGCAAGGAGCATTGTGATGACAAGGGCATGGAACACTGTGATACATGGGTCATGGAGGATTGTAATGACAAGCGCATGGAGCATTGTGATAAGAATGGCATCGAGCATTGTGATGAAAAGCATCATGGAGCCTGTGATGACAAGGGCATGGAACAATTTGATGAGAGGGTTCATGGAGCATTGTGATGACAATGGCATGCAGCATTGTGATGACAAGGGTCATTGAGCTTTGTGATGACAAAGGTCATGGAGCATTTTGATGACAAGGGTGTGGTGCATTCTGTTGTGAAGGGCAGGGAGCATTGTGATGACAGGGGTCATGGAACATTGTGATGTCAGGGGAATGGAGCATTGTGATGATAAAGGCATATAGCATTGTTGTGACAAGGGTCATGGAATATTGTGATGACAGGGGTGAGGGAGTATTGTGTTGACTAGTGATGGAACATTGTGATATCAGTGGTGAGAGAGCATTTTGATGAGAAGTGCATGGAGCAGTGTGATGACTGGTTTATGGAGCATTGTGATGACAAAGATGTGGAGCATTGTGATGACAAGTGCATGGCACATTGTGATGCCATGGGTCATGGAGTATTGTGCTAACAAAGGCATTGAGCATTGGGATGACAAGGGTCACCGAGCATTGTGATGAAATGTTCATGGAGCGCTGTGGTAACAAAGGTAACAGAGCCTTGTGATGATGAGGGCATGAACCATTGTGATGACAAAGGTCATGAAGCATTGTGATGACTGGAGTCACGGAGCATTGTGATGACAGGGGTCATAGAGCATTGTGATGTAAGGGCATGGAGCATTGTGATGACAGGGTCATGGAGCATTTTTCTGACAAGTTTCAGGGATTATTGTGATGACAGTGGGCATGGCGCATTGTGATGACAAGGGCATGGAGCATTGTGATGAGAAGCTCATGGAGTATTGTGAAGAAGGGTGTCAGGGAGCATTGTGATGACATATGTCATGGTCCATTGCGATGACAATGGAATGGAGCATTGTGATGTCAAGTGTCATGGAGGATTGTGATGACAAAGGTAATGGAGCATTTTGATGACAAGCACTTGGAGCATTGTGATGACAAGGGTCATGGAGCATTGTGATAGCAAGGGCCATTGAGAATTTTGATGACATGTTCATGAAGCATTGTGATGACAATCACATGGAGCTTGCTGTGACAGGGATCATGGAGCATTGCGATGACAAGTGCATAGAGAATTGTGATGACAAAGCATGTAACACTGTGATGAAAAGCATCATGGAGCACAGTGATGCCAAGAACGTGGAGAATTGTGATGACAGGGGACATGGAGCATTGTAATGACCAGGGCATGGAGTATTGTGATGGCAAGACCGTGGAGCATTGTGATGAAAAGACCATGGATAATTGTGATGATGAGCGTCATGGAGCACTGTAATGACAAGGGGTATGGAGCATTGTGATAACAGGGGTCATGGAGCATTGTGATGACAAGTTTCATGGAGCATTCTGATTACAAGCTTGTGGAGTATTTTGATGACAATGACATGGAGCATTTTGATGAAAATGGCATGGGGCATTGTGATGAAAAAGACATGGAGCATTTTCATGACAGTTTTCAGGGAGCATTCTGACGACAAGTGTCAGGGAGCATTGTGATGACAAAGGTCATGGAGAATTGTGATGACAAGGGCATGGAGTATTATGATGACAAGCACATGGAGCTTGCTATGACGGGGTCATGGAGCATTGCGATGACAAGTGCATAGAGAATTGTGATGACAAAGCATTTAACACTGTGATGAGAAGTATCATGGAGCATAGTGATGCCAAGATCGTGGACAATTGTGATGAGAGGGGACATGGAGCATTGTGATGACCAGGGCATGGAGCATTGCGATGGCAAGATCGTGGAACATTGTGATGAGAACACCATGGATAATTGTGATGACGAGGGTCATGGAGCACTGTAATGACAAGGGGTATAGAGCATTGTGATGACAGTGGTCATGGAGCATTGTGATGACAGGGGACATGGAGCATTGTGATGCCCAAGGCATGGAGAACTGTGATGGCAAGACCGTAGAGCATTGTGATGAGAAGACCATGGATAATTGTGATGAGGAGCATCATGGAACACTGTAATGACAAGTGGTATGGAGCCTTGTGATGACAGGGGTCATGGAGCATTGTTATGACAGTGGTCATGGAGCATTGTGATGACAAGGGTCATGGAGCATTTTGATGACAAGGGCGTGGAGCATTGTGATGAGAAGACCATGGACAATTGTGATTACGAGTGTCATGGAGCACTGTAATGACAAGCAGTATGGAGCATTGTGATGACAGGGGTCATGGAGCATTGTGATGACTGGGGACATGGAGCATTGTGATGACCAGGGCATGGAGCATTGTGATGGCAAGACCGTGGAGCACTGTGATGAGAAGACCATGGATAATTGTGATGACGAACATCATGGAGCACTGTAATGACAAGGGGCATCGAGCATTGTGATGACAGGTGTCAAGGGGCATTGTGATGACAGGGCTCATGGATTATTGAGATGACAAGGGTCACGGAGCATTCTGATGACAAGCTTGTGGAGTATTGTGATGACAATGGCATGAAGCATTGTGATGAAAAGGGCATGGATCATTGTGATGAAAAAGGCATGGAGACTTGTCATGACAGGGTTCAATGAGCATACTGATGACAAGTGTCAGGGAGCATTGTGATGACAAGTGTATTGAGAATTGTGATGACAAAGGTCATGGAGCATGGTGATGAGAAGTCCATGGATAATTGTGATGACCAGCGTTATGGGGCGTTGTGATGACAAGTGTTATGGAACATTGTGATCACAAGGGTTTGGAGCATTGTGATGAGAGAGGTCATGGAGAATTTTGATTTCATTGTGATGACAATAGCATGAAGCATTATGATGATGGGCATGGTGCATTGTGATGACAGGGTTCATGGAGCATTGAGATGAAAAGAGGCATGGATCATTGTAATAACAAGGGTCTTGGAGCATTGTGATGACAAGGGCATGGAGTATTGTGATGAGAAGGCCATGGAGCATTCGGATGACATGCGTCAGGGAGCTTTGTGATGACATGGGCATGGAGCATTGTGATTACAGGGGTCTTGGAGCATTGTGATGACAAGGGCCATGGAGTCTTGTGATGACAAGGCCGTAGAACATTGTGATGGCAGGGGTCATGGAGCATTGTTATGACAGGTGTAATGGAGCATTGTGATGACAAGGGCATGGAGCATTGGTCTGAAAAATTTCATGGATTATTGTGATGAGAGTGAGCATGGAGCATTGTGATGACAAGGGCACGGAACACAGTGATACATGTGTCATGGAGGATTGCAATGACAAGGGCATGGAGCATTGTGATGACAAGCGTCATGGAGCTTTGTGATGACAACGGCATGGAGCAATGTGATGAGAGGTTTCATGGAGCTTTGTGATGACAATGGCATGGAGCATTGTGATTCCAACGGTCATGGAGCTTTGTGATGACATAGGCCATGGAGCATTTTGATGACAAGGGCGTGGTGCATTGTGATGAGAAGGGCAGGGAGCATTGTGATGACAGGGTCATGGAGCAATTGGATGAAAAGGGTCATGGAACATTTTGATGACAGTGTTTATGGAACATTGTGATGTTAGGGGTCATGGAGCATTGTGATGAAAAGGGTCATGGAGCATTGTGATGACAGGGGTTATGGAACATTGTGATGTCAGGGGTCATGGAGCATTGTGATGATAAGAGCATGTAGCATTGTTGTGACAAGGGTCATGGAACATTGGGATGACAGGGTGGAGGGAGTATTGTGTTGACTAGTGATGGAACATTGTGATATCAGTGGTGAGAGAGCATTTTGATGAGAGGTGCATGGAGCATTGTGATGACAAGGCTGTGGAGCATTGTGATGAGAAACGCAAGGCACATTGTGATGACATGGGTCATGAAACATTGTGCTGACAAACGCATGGAGCATTGTGATGACAAGGTTTATGGAGCATTGTGATGACAACGATGTGGAGCATTGTGATGACAAGCGCATGGCACATTTGATGCCATGTGTCATGGAGTAATGTGCTGACAAAGGCATGGAGCATTGTGATGACAAGGGTCACCGAGCATTGTGATGAAATGTTCATGGAGTGTTGTGGTCAAAAAGGTCACAGAGCCTTGAGATGACGAGGTCATGGACCATTGTGATGACAAAGGTCATGAAGCATTGTGATGACTGGAGTCACGGAGCATTGTGATGACAGGGGTCATAGAGCATTGTGATGAAAGGGCATGGAGCATTGTGATGACAGGGTCATGGAGCATTTTTCTGACAAGTTTCATGGATAATTGTGATGACAGTGGGCATGGCGCATTGTGATGACAAGGGCATGGAGCATTGTGATGAGAAGGTCATGGAGTATTGTGAAGAAGGGTGTCAGGGAGCATTGTGATGACATATGTCATGGTCTATTGCAATGACAATGGAATGTAGCATTGTGATGCCAAGTGTCATGGAGGATTGTGATGACAAAGGTAATGGAGCATTTTGATGACAAGGGCTTGGAGCATTGTGATGACAAGGGTCATGGCGTATTGTGATAACAAGGGCCATTGAGAATTTTGATGACATGTTCATGAAGCATTGTGATGACAATCACATGGAGCTTGCTATGACAGGGGTCATGGAGAATTACGATGACAAGTGCATAGAGAATTGTGATGACAAAACATGTAACACTGTGATGAGAAGTATCATGGAGCATAGTGATTCCAAGAACGTGGAGAATTGTGATGACAGGGGACATGGAGCATTGTGATTACCAGGGCATGGAGCATTGTGATGGCAAGACCGTGGAGCACTGTGATGAGAAGACCATGGATAATTGTGAAGACGAGCGTCATGGAGCACTGTAATGACAAGGGGTATAGAGCATTGTGATGACAGTGGTCATGGAGCATTGTGATGACCGGGGACATGGAGCATTGTGATGACTGGGGACATGGAGCATTGTGATGACCAGAGCATGGAGCCTTGTGATGGCAAGGTCGTGGAGCACTGTGATGAGAAGATCATGGATAATTGTGATGACGAGTGTCATGGAGCACTGTAATGACAAGGGGTATAGAGCATTGTGATGACAGTGGTCATGGAGCATTGTGATGACCGGGGACATGGAGCATTGTGATGCCCAAGGCATGGAGCACTGTGATGGCAAGACCGTGGAGCATGGTGATGAGAAGACCATGGATAATTGTGATGAGGAGCGTCATGGAGCACTGTAATGACAAGTGGTATGGAGCCTTGTGATGACAGGGGTCATGGAGCATTGTTATGACAGTGGTCATGGAGCATTGTGATGACAAGGGTCATGGAGCATTTTGATGACAATGTCGTGGAGCATTGTGATGAGAAGACCATGGACAATTGTGATTACAAGTGTCATGGAGCACTGTAATGACAAGCGGTATGGAGCATTGTGATGACAGGGATCATGGAGCATTGTGATGACTGGGGACATGGAGCATTGTGATGACCAGGGTATGGAGCATTGTGATGGCAGGACCGTGGAGCACTGTGATGAGAAGACCATGGATAATTGTGATGATGAACATCATGGAGCACTGTAATGACAAGGGGCATGGAGCATTGTGATGACAGGTTTCATGGAGCATTGTGATGACAGGGGTCATGGATCATTGAGATGAAAAGTGTCACGGAGCATTCTGATGACAATCTTGTGGAGTATTGTGATGACAATGGCATGGAGCATTGTGATGAAAAGGGCATGGATCATTGTGATGAAAAAGGCATGGAGACTTGTCATGACAGGGTTCAATGATCATACTGATGACAAGTATCAGGGAGCATTGTGATGACATGTGTATTGAGAATTGTGATGACAAAGGTCATGGGGCATTGTGATGAGAAGTCCATGGATAACTGTGATGACCAGCGTCATGGGGCGTTGTGATGACAAGTGTTATGGAACATTGTGATCACAAGGGTTTGGAGCATTGTGATGAGAGAGGTCATGGAGAATTTTGATTTCATTGTGATGACAATAGCA
This sequence comes from Hyperoodon ampullatus, assembly GCF_949752795.1. Taxonomy (NCBI): domain Eukaryota; kingdom Metazoa; phylum Chordata; class Mammalia; order Artiodactyla; family Ziphiidae; genus Hyperoodon; species Hyperoodon ampullatus. The sequence goes on from NW_027640532.1 coordinate 624,711, forward strand.
TGAAGCATTATGATGATGGGCATGGTGCATTGTGATGACAGGGTTCATGGAGCATTGAGATGAAAAGAGGCATGGATCATTGTAATAACAAAGGTCTTGGAGCATTGTGAAGACAAGGGCATGGAGTATTGTGATGAGAAGGCCATGGAGCATTCGGATGACATGCGTCAGGGAGCTTTGTGATGACATGGGCATGGAGCATTGTGATTACAGGGGTCTTGGAGCATTGTGATGACAAGGGCCATGGAGTCTTGTGATGACAAGGCCGTAGAACATTGTGATGGCAGGGGTCATGGAGCATTGTTATGACAGGTGTAATGGAGCATTGTGATGACAAGGGCATGGAGCATTGGTCTGAAAAATTTCATGGATTATTGTGATGAGAGTGAGCATGGAGCATTGTGATGACAAGGGCACGGAACACAGTGATACATGTGTCATGGAGGATTGCAATGACAAGGGCATGGAGCATTGTGATGACAAGCGTCATGGAGCTTTGTGATGACAACGGCATGGAGCAATGTGATGAGAGGTTTCATGGAGCTTTGTGATGACAATGGCATGGAGCATTGTGATTCCAACGGTCATGGAGCTTTGTGATGACATAGGCCATGGAGCATTTTGATGACAAGGGCGTGGTGCATTGTGATGAGAAGGGCAGGGAGCATTGTGATGACAGGGTCATGGAGCAATTGGATGAAAAGGGTCATGGAACATTTTGATGACAGTGTTTATGGAACATTGTGATGTTAGGGGTCATGGAGCATTGTGATGAAAAGGGTCATGGAGCATTGTGATGACAGGGGTTATGGAACATTGTGATGTCAGGGGTCATGGAGCATTGTGATGATAAGAGCATGTAGCATTGTTGTGACAAGGGTCATGGAACATTGGGATGACAGGGTGGAGGGAGTATTGTGTTGACTAGTGATGGAACATTGTGATATCAGTGGTGAGAGAGCATTTTGATGAGAGGTGCATGGAGCATTGTGATGACAAGGCTGTGGAGCATTGTGATGAGAAACGCAGGGCACATTGTGATGACATGGGTCATGGATCATTGTGCTGACAAACGCATGGAGCATTGTGATGACAAGGTTTGTGGAGCATTGTGATGACAGCAATGGGGAGCATTGTGATGACAAGCGCATGGCACATTTGATGCCATGTGTCATGGAGTAATGTGCTGACAAAGGCATGGAGCATTGTGATGACAAGGGTCACCGAGCATTGTGATGAAATGTTCATGGAGTGTTGTGGTCACCAAGGTCACAGAGTCTTGTGATGACGAGGGCATGGACCATTGTGATGACAAAGGTCATGAAGCATTGTGATGACTGGAGTCACGGAGCATTGTGATGACAGGGGTCATAGAGCATTGTGATGAAAGGGCATGGAGCCTTGTGATGACAGGGTCATGGAGCATTTTTCTGACAAATTTCATGGATAATTGTGATGACAGTGGGCATGGCGCATTGTGATGACAAGGGCATGGAGCATTGTGATGAGAAGGTCATGGAGTATTGTGAAGAAGGGTGTCAGGGAGCATTGTGATGACATATGTCATGGTCTATTGCAATGACAATGGAATGTAGCATTGTGATGCCAAGTGTCATGGAGGATTGTGATGACAAAGGTAATGGAGCATTTTGATGACAAGGGCTTGGAGCATTGTGATGACAAGGGTCATGGCGCATTGTGATAACCAGGGCCATTGAGAATTTTGATGACATGTTCATGAAGCATTGTGATGACAATCACATGGAGCTTGCTATGACAGGGGTCATGGAGCATTACGATGACAAGTGCATAGAGAATTGTGATGACAAAACATGTAACACTGTGATGAGAAGTATCATGGAGCATAGTGATTCCAAGAACGTGGAGAATTGTGATGACAGGGGACATGGAGCATTGTGATGACCAGGGCATGGAGCATTGTGATGGCAAGACCGTGGAGCATTGTGATGAGAAGACCATGGATAATTGTGATGACGAGCGTCATGGAGCACTGTAATGACAAGGGGTATGGAGCATTGTGATGACAGTGGTCATGGAGCATTGTGATGACTGGGGAGATGGAGCATTGTGATTACCAAGGCATGGAGCATTGTGATGGCAAGACTGTGGAGCATTGTGATGAGAAGACCATGGATAATTGTGATGACGAGCGTCATGGAACACTGTAATGACAAGGGGTATGGAGCATTGTGATGACAGGGGTCATGGAGAATTCTGAAGACAATGATCATGGAGCATTCTGATGACAAGCTTGTGGAGTATTGTGATGACAATGACCTGGAGCGTTGTGATGAAAAGGGCATGGAGCATTGTGATTACAGGGGTCTTGGAGCATTGTGATGACAAGGGCATGGAGCATTGTGATGAGAATGCCATAGAGCATTCTGATGACATGCGTCATGGAGCTTTGTGCTGACAAGGGCATGGAGCATTGTGATGAAAATGGCATGGATCATTGTTATGAAAAAGGCATGGAGCCTTGTCATGACAGGGTTCAAGGAGCATACTGACGACAAGTGTCACGGAGCATTGTGATGACAAGTGTATTGAGCATTGTGATGACAAAGTTCATGGAGCATTGTGATGAGAAGACCATGGATAATTGTGATGATGAGCGTCATGGGGTGTTGTGATGATAAGTTTTATGGAACATTGTGATCACAAGGGTTTGGAGCATTGTGATGACAGAGGTCATGGAGCATTTTGATTTCATTGTGATGACAATAGCCTGAAGCATTATGGTGATGGGCATGGTGCATTGTGATGACAGGGTTCATGGAGCATTGAGATGAAAAGGGGCATGGTGCATTGTGATTACAGGGGTCTTGGAGCATTGTGATGACAAGGGCAAGGAGCATTGTGATGAGAAGGCCATGGAGCATTCTGATGACATGCGTCATTGAGCTTTGTGATGACAAGGGCATGGAGCATTGTGATTACAGGGGTCTTGGAGCATTGTGATGACAAGGGTCATGGAGCCTTGTGATGACAATGGTGTGGAACATTGTGATGGCAGGGGTCATGGAGCATTGTTATGACAGGGGTAATGGAGCATTGTGATGAGAAGGGCATGGAGCATTGGTCTGAAAAGTTTCATGGATTATTGTGATGAGAGTGGGCATGGAGCATTGTGATGACAAGGTCACGGAACACTGTGATCCATGGGCCATGGAGGATTGTAATGACAAGGGCATGGAGCATTGTGATGAGAAGGGCATCGAACATTGTTTTGACAAGCGTCATGGAGCTTTGTGATGACAAGGGCATGGAACAATGTGATGACAAGGGTCATGGCGCATTGTGATAACCAGGGCCATTGAGAATTTTGATGACATGTTCATGAAGCATTGTGATGACAATCACATGGAGCTTGCTATGACAGGGGTCATGGAGCATTACGATGACAAGTGCATAGAGAATTGTGATGACAAAACATGTAACACTGTGATGAGAAGTATCATGGAGCATAGTGATTCCAAGAACGTGGAGAATTGTGATGACAGGGGACATGGAGCATTGTGATGACCAGGGCATGGAGCATTGTGATGGCAAGACCGTGGAGCATTGTGATGAGAAGACCATGGATAATTGTGATGACGAGCGTCATGGAGCACTGTAATGACAAGGGGTATGGAGCATTGTGATGACAGTGGTCATGGAGCATTGTGATGACTGGGGAGATGGAGCATTGTGATTACCAAGGCATGGAGCATTGTGATGGCAAGACTGTGGAGCATTGTGATGAGAAGACCATGGATAATTGTGATGACGAGCGTCATGGAACACTGTAATGACAAGGGGTATGGAGCATTGTGATGACAGGGGTCATGGAGAATTCTGAAGACAATGATCATGGAGCATTCTGATGACAAGCTTGTGGAGTATTGTGATGACAATGACCTGGAGCGTTGTGATGAAAAGGGCATGGAGCATTGTGATTACAGGGGTCTTGGAGCATTGTGATGACAAGGGCATGGAGCATTGTGATGAGAATGCCATAGAGCATTCTGATGACATGCGTCATGGAGCTTTGTGCTGACAAGGGCATGGAGCATTGTGATGAAAATGGCATGGATCATTGTTATGAAAAAGGCATGGAGCCTTGTCATGACAGGGTTCAAGGAGCATACTGACGACAAGTGTCACGGAGCATTGTGATGACAAGTGTATTGAGCATTGTGATGACAAAGTTCATGGAGCATTGTGATGAGAAGACCATGGATAATTGTGATGATGAGCGTCATGGGGTGTTGTGATGATAAGTTTTATGAAACATTGTGATCACAAGGGTTTGGAGCATTGTGATGACAGAGGTCATGGAGCATTTTGATTTCATTGTGATGACAATAGCCTGAAGCATTATGGTGATGGGCATGGTGCATTGTGATGACAGGGTTCATGGAGCATTGAGATGAAAAGGGGCATGGTGCATTGTGATTACAGGGGTCTTGGAGCATTGTGATGACAAGGGCAAGGAGCATTGTGATGAGAAGGCCATGGAGCATTCTGATGACATGCGTCATTGAGCTTTGTGATGACAAGGGCATGGAGCATTGTGATTACAGGGGTCTTGGAGCATTGTGATGACAAGGGTCATGGAGCCTTGTGATGACAATGGTGTGGAACATTGTGATGGCAGGGGTCATGGAGCATTGTTATGACAGGGGTAATGGAGCATTGTGATGAGAAGGGCATGGAGCATTGGTCTGAAAAGTTTCATGGATTATTGTGATGAGAGTGGGCATGGAGCATTGTGATGACAAGGTCACGGAACACTGTGATCCATGGGCCATGGAGGATTGTAATGACAAGGGCATGGAGCATTGTGATGAGAAGGGCATCGAACATTGTTTTGACAAGCGTCATGGAGCTTTGTGATGACAAGGGCATGGAACAATGTGATGAGAGGGTTCATGGAACATTGTGATTCCAAGGGTTATGGAGCTTTGTGATGACAAAAGTCATGGAGCATTTTGATGTCAAGGGCGTGGTGCATTGTGATGAGAAGGGCAGGGAGCATTTTGATGACAGGGTCTTGCAGCAATTTGATGAAAAGTGTAATGGAACATTTTGATGACAGGGGTTATAGAACATTGTGATGTCAGGGGTCATGGAGCTTTGGGATGAAAAGTGTCATGGAGCATTATGATGACAGGGGTTATGGAACATTGTGATGTCAGGGGTCATGGAACATTGTGATGATAAGGGGATGTAGCATTGTGATGACAGGGGTCATGGAACATTGTGATTACAGGGGTGAGGGAGTATTGTGATGACTAGTGATGGAACATTGTGATATCTCTGTTGAGAGAGCATTTTGATGAGAAGTGCATGGAGCATTGTGATTACAAGGTTTATGGAGCATTACGATGACAAGGTTGTGGACCGTTGTGATGAAAATCACGTGGCACATTGTGATGACAAGGGTCATGGAGCATTGTTCTGACAAAGGCATGGAGCATTGTGATGACAAGGGTCACGGAGCATTGTGATGAAAATTCATGGAGTATTGTGGTTACAAAGGTCACAGAGCCTTGTGATGATGTGGGCATGGACCACTGTGATGACAAATGTTATGAAGCATTGTGATGACTGGAGTCACAGAGCATTGTGATGACAGGGGTCATGGAGCATTGTGATGACAAGGGCATGGAGCATTGTGATGACAGGGGCATGGAGCATTGGTCTGACAAGTTTAATAGATTATTGTGATGACAGTGGGCATGGGGCATCGTGATGACAAGGGCATGGGGCATTGTGATGAGAAGGTCATGAAGTATTGTGAAGACAGGTGTCAGGGAGCATTGTGATGACATATGTCATGGTCCATTGCGATGACAATGGCATGGAGCATTGTGATGCCAAATGTAATGGAGGATTGTGATGACAAATATAATGGAGCATTGTGATGACTAGGGCTTGAAGCATTATGATGACAAGGGCCATTGAAAATTTTCATGACAATGTCGTGAAGCATTGTGATGACAAGGTGCTGGAGCATTGTGATGAGAAAACCATGGAGCCTTGTGAGACAAGTCTCATGGAGCATACTGATGAAAAGGGGCATGGAGCATTGTGATTAGAGTGTCTTGGAAAATTGTGATGACAAGGGCATGGAGCATTGTGATGAGAAGGCCAAGGAGCAGTCTGATGACATGCGTCATTGAGCTTTGTGATGACAAGGGCATGGAGCATTGTAATTACAGGTGTCTTGGAGCATTGTGATGAAAAAGGCATGGATCATTGTGATGAAAAAGGCATGGAGCCTTGTCATGACAGAGTTCAAGGAGCATACAGAGAACAAGTGTCTGGGAGCATTTTGATGACAAGTGTATTGAGCATTGTGATGACAAAGGTCATGGAGCATTGTGATGAGAAGACCATAGATAATTGTGATGACGAGCGTCATGGGGCATTGTGATGACAAGTGTTATGGAATATTGTGATCACAAGGGTTTGGAGCAGTGTTATGACAGAGGTCAGGGAGCATTTTGATTTCATTGTGATGACAATAGCCTGAAGCATTATGATGATGGGCATGGTGCATTGTGATGACAGGGTTCATGGATCATTGAGATAAAAAGGGACATGGAGCATTGTGATTACAGGTGTCTTGGAGCATTGTGATGAGAAGGGTCATGGAGCCTTGTGATGACAAGGCCATGGAACATCGTGATGGCAGGGGTCATGGAGCATTGTTATCACAGGGGTAATGGAGCATTGTGATGGCAAGGGCATGGAGCATTCTGATGACATGCATCATGGAGCTTTGTGATGACAAGGGCATGTAGCACTGTGATTACAGGGGTCTTGGAGCATTGTGTTGACAAGGGTCATGGAGCCTTGTGATGACAAGGCCGTGGAACGTTGTGATGGCAGGGGTCATGGAGCATTGTTATGACAGGGGTAATGGAGCATTGTGATGACAAGGGCATGGAACATTTGTCTGAAAAGTTTCATGGATTATTGTGATGAGAGTGGGCATGGAGCATTGTGATGACAAGGGCACGGAACACAGTGATACATGGGTCATGGAGGATTGTAATGACAAGGGCATGGAGCATTGTGATGAGAAGGGCATCGAGCAGTGTGATGACAAGCACCATGGAGCTTTTTGATGACAACTGCATGGAACAATGTGATGAGAGGTTTCATGGAGTATTGTGATGACAATGGCATGGAGCATTGTGATGCCAAGGGTCATGGAGCTTTGTGATGACAAAGGTCATGGAGCATTTTGATGACAAGGGCGTGGTGCATTGTGATGAGAAGGGCAGGGTGCATTGTGATGACATTGTCATGGACCAATTTGATGAAAAGGGTCATGGAACATTTTGATGAGAGGCGTTATGTAACATTGTGATGTCAGGGGTCATGGAGCATTTTGATGAAAAGGGTCATGGAGCATTTTGATGACAGGGGTTATGGAACATTGTGATGTCAAGGATCATCGAACATTGTGATGATAAGTGCATGTAGCATTGTGATGACAGGAGTCATGGAACATTGTGATGACAGGGTGGAGGGAGTATTGTGATGAATAGTGATGTAACATTGTGATATCAGTGGTGAGAGAGCATTTTGATTTGAAGTGCATGGAGCCTTGTGATGACAAGGTTTATGGAGCATTGTGATGACAAGATTGTGGAGCACTGTGACGACAAGCACATGGTGCATTGTGATGTCATGGGTCATGGAGCATTGTGCTGACAAGCGCATGGAGCATTGTGATGACAAGGGTCATGGAGCATTCTGAAGACAATGATCATGGAGCATTCTGATGACAAGCTTGTGGAGTATTGTGATGACAATGACCTGGAGCGTTGTGATGAAAAGGGCATGGAGCATTCTGATGAAAAAGGCATGGAGCCTTTTCATGACAGTGTTCAAGGAGTATTCTGACGACAAGTGTCAGGGAGCATTGTGATGACAAGTGTATTGAGAATTGTGATGACAAAGGTCATGGAGCATTGTGACGACAAGTGCATGGAGTATTGTCATGACAGTCATCATGGAGTGTTGTGATGACAAGTGTTATGGAACATTGTGATCACAAGGGGTTGGAGCATTGTGATGACAGAGGTCATGGACCATTTTGATTTCAAGGAGCATGGAGCACTGTGATGACAAGGGCATGGAGCAATGTGATCCCAAGGTTCATGGAGGATTGTGATGAAAATGGTAATGGAGTATTGTGATGACAAGCTCATGGAGCATTGTGATGACAAGGTCATGTAGGATTTTGATGACACAGGCATGGAGAATTGTGATGATAAGGGTCATGGAGCACTGTGATGATAAGTGTCATGGAGCATTGTGATTACAGGGGTCGTGGAGCATTGGGATGACAAGGGCATGGATCATTGTGATGACAAGTGTCATGGAGCATTGGGCTGAAAATGTTCATGGAGCATTGTGATGACAAGGAAATGGAGCATTGTGATGACAAGAGTCCCAGATCATTGTGTTGTCAGGGGTCATGGAGTGTTGTGATGACAGTGGTCATGGAGCATTGTGATGAGAAGGTCATGAAGCATTGGGCTGAAAATATTCATGGAGTATTGTGATGACAGGGGTCATGGAGCATTGTAATGAGAAGGGAATTGAGCACTGTGATGACAAGGTCCTGGAGCATTGTGATGGGAAGTCCATGGAGCCTTGTGATGACAATTCTCATGGAACATTCTGATGAAAAGGGGCATGGAGCATTGTGATTACAGGGGTCTTGGAGCATTGTGATGACAAGGGCATGGAGCATTGTGATGAGAATGCCATAGAGCATTCTGATGACATGCGTCATGGAGCTTTGTGCTGACAAGGGCATGGAGCATTGTGATGAAAATGGCATGGATCATTGTTATGAAAAAGGCATGGAGCCTTGTCATGACAGGGTTCAAGGAGCATACTGACGACAAGTGTCACGGAGCATTGTGATGACAAGTGTATTGAGCATTGTGATGACAAAGTTCATGGAGCATTGTGATGAGAAGACCATGGATAATTGTGATGATGAGCGTCATGGGGTGTTGTGATGATAAGTTTTATGGAACATTGTGATCACAAGGGTTTGGAGCAGTGTTATGACAGAGGTCATGGAGCATTTTGATTTCATTGTGATGACAATAGCCTGAAGCATTATGGTGATGGACATGGTGCATTGTGATGACAGGGTTCATGGAGCATTGAGATGAAAAGGGGCATGGTGCATTGTGATTACAGGGGTCTTGGAGCATTGTGATGACAAGGGCAAGGAGCATTGTGATGAGAAGGCCATGGAGCATTCTGATGACATGCGTCATTGAGCTTTGTGATGACAAGGGCATGGAGCATTGTGATTACAGGGGTCTTGGAGCATTGTGATGACAAGGGTCATGGAGCCTTGTGATGACAATGGTGTGGAACATTGTGATGGCAGGGGTCATGGAGCATTGTTATGACAGGGGTAATGGAGCATTGTGATGAGAAGGGCATGGAGCATTGGTCTGAAAAGTTTCATGGATTATTGTGATGAGAGTGGGCATGGAGCATTGTGATGACAAGGTCACGGAACACTGTGATCCATGGGCCATGGAGGATTGTAATGACCAGGGCATGGAGCATTGTGATGAGAAGGGCATCGAACATTGTTTTGACAAGCGTCATGGAGCTTTGTGATGACAAGGGCATGGAACAATGTGATGAGAGGGTTCATGGAACATTGTGATTCCAAGGGTTATGGAGCTTTGTGATGACAAAAGTCATGGAGCATTTTGATGTCAAGGGCGTGGTGCATTGTGATGAGAAGGGCAGGGAGCATTTTGATGACAGGGTCATGCAGCAATTTGATGAAAAGTGTAATGGAACATTTTGATGACAGGGGTTATAGAACATTGTGATGCCAGGGGTCATGGAGCTTTGGGATGAAAAGTGTCATGGAGCATTATGATGACAGGGGTTATGGAACATTGTGATGTCAGGGGTCATGGAACATTGTGATGATAAGGGGATGTAGCATTGTGATGACAGGGGTCATGGAACATTGTGATTACAGGGGTGAGGGAGTATTGTGATGACTAGTGATGGAACATTGTGATATCTCTGTTGAGAGAGCATTTTGATGAGAAGTGCATGGAGCATTGTGATTACAAGGTTTATGGAGCATTACGATGACAAGGTTGTGGACCGTTGTGATGAAAATCACGTGGCACATTGTGATGACAAGGGTCATGGAGCATTGTTCTGACAAAGGCATGGAGCATTGTGATGACAAGTGTCACGGAGCATTGTGATGAAAATTCATGGAGTATTGTGGTTACAAAGGTCACAGAGCCTTGTGATGATGTGGGCATGGACCACTGTGATGACAAATGTTATGAAGCATTGTGATGACTGGAGTCACAGAGCATTGTGATGACAGGGGTCATGGAGCATTGTGATGACAAGGGCATGGAGCATTGTGATGACAGGGGCATGGAGCATTGGTCTGACAAGTTTAATAGATTATTGTGATGACAGTGGGCATGGGGCATTGTGATGACAAGGGCATGGGGCATTGTGATGAGAAGGTCATGAAGTATTGTGAAGACAGGTGTCAGGGAGCATTGTGATGACATATGTCATGGTCCATTGCGATGACAATGGCATGGAGCATTGTGATGCCAAATGTAATGGAGGATTGTGATGACAAATATAATGGAGCATTGTGATGACTAGGGCTTGGAGCATTATGATGACAAGGGCCATTGAAAATTTTCATGACAATGTCGTGAAGCATTGTGATGACAAGGTGCTGGAGCATTGTGATGAGAAAACCATGGAGCCTTGTGAGACAAGTCTCATGGAGCATACTGATGAAAAGGGGCATGGAGCATTGTGATTAGAGTGTCTTGGAAAATTGTGATGACAAGGGCATGGAGCATTGTGATGAGAAGGCCAAGGAGCAGTCTGATGACATGCGTCATTGAGCTTTGTGATGACAAGGGCATGGAGCATTGTAATTACAGGTGTCTTGGAGCATTGTGATGAAAAAGGCATGGATCATTGTGATGAAAAAGGCATGGAGCCTTGTCATGACAGAGTTCAAGGAGCATACAGAGAACAAGTGTCTGGGAGCATTTTGATGACAAGTGTATTGAGCATTGTGATGACAAAGGTCATGGAGCATTGTGATGAGAAGACCATAGATAATTGTGATGACGAGCGTCATGGGGCATTGTGATGACAAGTGTTATGGAATATTGTGATCACAAGGGTTTGGAGCAGTGTTATGACAGAGGTCATGGAGCATTTTGATTTCATTGTGATGACAATAGCCTGAAGCATTATGATGATGGGCATGGTGCATTGTGATGACAGGGTTCATGGATCATTGAGATAAAAAGGGACATGGAGCATTGTGATTACAGGTGTCTTGGAGCATTGTGATGAGAAGGGTCATGGAGCCTTGTGATGACAAGGCCATGGAACATCGTGATGGCAGGGGTCATGGAGCATTGTTATCACAGGGGTAATGGAGCATTGTGATGGCAAGGGCATGGAGCATTCTGATGACATGCATCATGGAGCTTTGTGATGACAAGGGCATGTAGCACTGTGATTACAGGGCTCTTGGAGCATTGTGTTGACAAGGGTCATGGAGCCTTGTGATGACAAGGCCGTGGAACGTTGTGATGGCAGGTGTCATGGAGCATTGTTATGACAGGGGTAATGGAGCATTGTGATGACAAGGGCATGGAACATTTGTCTGAAAAGTTTCATGGATTATTGTGATGAGAGTGGGCATGGAGCATTGTGATGACAAGGGCACGGAACACAGTGATACATGGGTCATGGAGGATTGTAATGACAAGGGCATGGAGCATTGTGATGAGAAGGGCATCGAGCAGTGTGATGACAAGCACCATGGAGCTTTTTGATGACAACTGCATGGAACAATGTGATGAGAGGTTTCATGGAGTATTGTGATGACAATGGCATGGAGCATTGTGATGCCAAGGGTCATGGAGCTTTGTGATGACAAAGGTCATGGAGCATTTTGATGACAAGGGCGTGGTGCATTGTGATGAGAAGGGCAGGGTGCATTGTGATGACATTGTCATGGACCAATTTGATGAAAAGGGTCATGGAACATTTTGATGAGAGGCGTTATGTAACATTGTGATGTCAGGGGTCATGGAGCATTTTGATGAAAAGGGTCATGGAGCATTTTGATGACAGGGGTTATGGAACATTGTGATGTCAAGGATCATCGAACATTGTGATGATAAGTGCATGTAGCATTGTGATGACAGGAGTCATGGAACATTGTGATGACAGGGTGGAGGGAGTATTGTGATGAATAGTGATGTAACATTGTGATATCAGTGGTGAGAGAGCATTTTGATTTGAAGTGCATGGAGCCTTGTGATGACAAGGTTTATGGAGCATTGTGATGACAAGATTGTGGAGCACTGTGACGACAAGCACATGGTGCATTGTGATGTCATGGGTCATGGAGCATTGTGCTGATAAGCGCATGGAGCATTGTGATGACAAGGGTCATGGAGCATTCTGAAGACAATGATCATGGAGCATTCTGATGACAAGCTTGTGGAGTATTGTGATGACAATGACCTGGAGCGTTGTGATGAAAAGGGCATGGAGCATTCTGATGAAAAAGGCATGGAGCCTTTTCATGACAGTGTTCAAGGAGTATTCTGACGACAAGTGTCAGGGAGCATTGTGATGACAAGTGTATTGAGAATTGTGATGACAAAGGTCATGGAGCATTGTGACGACAAGTGCATGGAGTATTGTCATGACAGTCATCATGGAGTGTTGTGATGACAAGTGTTATGGAACATTGTGATCACAAGGGGTTGGAGCATTGTGATGACAGAGGTCATGGACCATTTTGATTTCAAGGAGCATGGAGCACTGTGATGACAAGGGCATGGAGCAATGTGATCCCAAGGTTCATGGAGGATTGTGATGAAAATGGTAATGGAGTATTGTGATGACAAGCTCATGGAGCATTGTGATGACAAGGTCATGTAGGATTTTGATGACACAGGCATGGAGAATTGTGATGATAAGGGTCATGGAGCACTGTGATGATAAGCGTCATGGAGCATTGTGATTACAGGGGTCATGGAGCATTGGGATGACAAGGGCATGGATCATTGTGATGACAAGTGTCATGGAGCATTGGGCTGAAAATGTTCATGGAGCATTGTGATGACAAGGAAATGGAGCATTGTGATGACAAGAGTCCCAGATCATTGTCTTGTCAGGGGTCATGGAGTGTTGTGATGACAGTGGTCATGGAGGATTGTGATGATATGGGTCATGGAGCATTGTGATGAGAAGGTCATGAAGCATTGGGCTGAAAATATTCATGGAGTATTGTGATGACAGGGGTCATAGAGCATTGTAATGAGAAGGGAATTGAGCACTGTGATGACAAGGTCCTGGAGCATTGTGATGGGAAGTCCATGGAGCCTTGTGATGACAATTCTCATGGAACATTCTGATGAAAAGGGGCATGGAGCATTGTGATTACAGGGGTCTTGGAGCATTGTGATGACAAGGGCATGGAGCATTGTGATGAGAATGCCATAGAGCATTCTGATGACATGCGTCATGGAGCTTTGTGCTGACAAGGGCATGGAGCATTGTGATGAAAATGGCATGGATCATTGTTATGAAAAAGGCATGGAGCCTTGTCATGACAGGGTTCAAGGAGCATACTGACGACAAGTGTCACGGAGCATTGTGATGACAAGTGTATTGAGCATTGTGATGACAAAGTTCATGGAGCATTGTGATGAGAAGACCATGGATAATTGTGATGATGAGCGTCATGGGGTGTTGTGATGATAAGTTTTATGGAACATTGTGATCACAAGGGTTTGGAGCATTGTGATGACAGAGGTCATGGAGCATTTTGATTTCATTGTGATGACAATAGCCTGAAGCATTATGGTGATGGGCATGGTGCATTGTGATGACAGGGTTCATGGAGCATTGAGATGAAAAGGGGCATGGTGCATTGTGATTACAGGGGTCTTGGAGCATTGTGATGACAAGGGCAAGGAGCATTGTGATGAGAAGGCCATGGAGCATTCTGATGACATGCGTCATTGAGCTTTGTGATGACAAGGGCATGGAGCATTGTGATTACAGGGGTCTTGGAGCATTGTGATGACAAGGGTCATGGAGCCTTGTGATGACAATGGTGTGGAACATTGTGATGGCAGGGGTCATGGAGCATTGTTATGACAGGGGTAATGGAGCATTGTGATGAGAAGGGCATGGAGCATTGGTCTGAAAAGTTTCATGGATTATTGTGATGAGAGTGGGCATGGAGCATTGTGATGACAAGGTCACGGAACACTGTGATCCATGGGCCATGGAGAATTGTAATGACAAGGGCATGGAGCATTGTGATGAGAAGGGCATCGAACATTGTTTTGACAAGCGTCATGGAGCTTTGTGATGACAAGGGCATGGAACAATGTGATGAGAGGGTTCATGGAACATTGTGATTCCAAGGGTTATGGAGCTTTGTGATGACAAAAGTCATGGAGCATTTTGATGTCAAGGGCGTGGTGCATTGTGATGAGAACGGCAGGGAGCATTTTGATGACAGGGTCATGCAGCAATTTGATGAAAAGTGTAATGGAACATTTTGATGACAGGGGTTATGGAACATTGTGATGTCAGGGGTCATGGAGCTTTGGGATGAAAAGGGGATGTAGCATTGTGATGACAGGGGTCATGGAACATTGTGATTACAGGGGTGAGGGAGTATTGTGATGACTAGTGATGGAACATTGTGATATCTCTGTTGAGAGAGCATTTTGATGAGAAGTGCATGGAGCATTGTGATTACAAGGTTTATGGAGCATTACGATGACAAGGTTGTGGACCGTTGTGATGAAAATCACGTGGCACATTGTGATGACAAGGGTCATGGAGCATTGTTCTGACAAAGGCATGGAGCATTGTGATGACAAGTGTCACGGAGCATTGTGATGAAAATTCATGGAGTATTGTGGTTACAAAGGTCACAGAGCCTTGTGATGATGTGGGCATGGACCACTGTGATGACAAATGTTATGAAGCATTGTGATGACTGGAGTCACAGAGCATTGTGATGACAGGGGTCATGGAGCATTGTGATGACAAGGGCATGGAGCATTGTGATGACAGGGGCATGGAGCATTGGTCTGACAAGTTTAATAGATTATTGTGATGACAGTGGGCATGGGGCATTGTGATGACAAGGGCATGGGGCATTGTGATGAGAAGGTCATGAAGTATTGTGAAGACAGGTGTCAGGGAGCATTGTGATGACATATGTCATGGTCCATTGCGATGACAATGGCATGGAGCATTGTGATGCCAAATGTAATGGAGGATTGTGATGACAAATATAATGGAGCATTGTGATGACTAGGGCTTGGAGCATTATGATGACAAGGGCCATTGAAAATTTTCATGACAATGTCGTGAAGCATTGTGATGACAAGGTGCTGGAGCATTGTGATGAGAAAACCATGGAGCCTTGTGAGACAAGTCTCATGGAGCATACTGATGAAAAGGGGCATGGAGCATTGTGATTAGAGTGTCTTGGAAAATTGTGATGACAAGGGCATGGAGCATTGTGATGAGAAGGCCAAGGAGCAGTCTGATGACATGCGTCATTGAGCTTTGTGATGACAAGGGCATGGAGCATTGTAATTACAGGTGTCTTGGAGCATTGTGATGAAAAAGGCATGGATCATTGTGATGAAAAAGGCATGGAGCCTTGTCATGACAGAGTTCAAGGAGCATACAGAGAACAAGTGTCTGGGAGCATTTTGATGACAAGTGTATTGAGCATTGTGATGACAAAGGTCATGGAGCATTGTGATGAGAAGACCATAGATAATTGTGATGACGAGCGTCATGGGGCATTGTGATGACAAGTGTTATGGAATATTGTGATCACAAGGGTTTGGAGCAGTGTTATGACAGAGGTCATGGAGCATTTTGATTTCATTGTGATGACAATAGCCTGAAGCATTATGATGATGGGCATGGTGCATTGTGATGACAGGGTTCATGGATCATTGAGATAAAAAGGGACATGGAGCATTGTGATTACAGGTGTCTTGGAGCATTGTGATGAGAAGGGTCATGGAGCCTTGTGATGACAAGGCCATGGAACATCGTGATGGCAGGGGTCATGGAGCATTGTTATCACAGGGGTAATGGAGCATTGTGATGGCAAGGGCATGGAGCATTCTGATGACATGCATCATGGAGCTTTGTGATGACAAGGGCATGTAGCACTGTGATTACAGGGGTCTTGGAGCATTGTGTTGACAAGGGTCATGGAGCCTTGTGATGACAAGGCCGTGGAACGTTGTGATGGCAGGGGTCATGGAGCATTGTTATGACAGGGGTAATGGAGCATTGTGATGACAAGGGCATGGAACATTTGTCTGAAAAGTTTCATGGATTATTGTGATGAGAGTGGGCATGGAGCATTGTGATGACAAGGGCACGGAACACAGTGATACATGGGTCATGGAGGATTGTAATGACAAGGGCATGGAGCATTGTGATGAGAAGGGCATCGAGCAGTGTGATGACAAGCACCATGGAGCTTTTTGATGACAACTGCATGGAACAATGTGATGAGAGGTTTCATGGAGTATTGTGATGACAATGGCATGGAGCATTGTGATGCCAAGGGTCATGGAGCTTTGTGATGACAAAGGTCATGGAGCATTTTGATGACAAGGGCGTGGTGCATTGTGATGAGAAGGGCAGGGTGCATTGTGATGACATTGTCATGGACCAATTTGATGAAAAGGGTCATGGAACATTTTGATGAGAGGCGTTATGTAACATTGTGATGTCAGGGGTCATGGAGCATTTTGATGAAAAGGGTCATGGAGCATTTTGATGACAGGGGTTATGGAACATTGTGATGTCAAGGATCATCGAACATTGTGATGATAAGTGCATGTAGCATTGTGATGACAGGAGTCATGGAACATTGTGATGACAGGGTGGAGGGAGTATTGTGATGAATAGTGATGTAACATTGTGATATCAGTGGTGAGAGAGCATTTTGATTTGAAGTGCATGGAGCCTTGTGATGACAAGGTTTATGGAGCATTGTGATGACAAGATTGTGGAGCACTGTGACGACAAGCACATGGTGCATTGTGATGACATGGGTCATGGAGCATTGTGCTGACAAGCGCATGGAGCATTGTGATGACAAGGGTCATTGAGCATTTTGCTGAGAAAGGCATAGAGCATTGTGATGACAAGGGTCAAAGAGCATTGTGATGAAAAGTTCATGAAGCATTGTGCTTAAAAAGGTCACAGAGACTGTTGATGACAAGGGCATGGACCATTGTGATGACAAAGGTCATGAAGCCTTGTGATGACTGGAGTCACGGAGCATTGTGATGACAGGGGTCATGGAGCATTGTGATAACAAGGGCATGGGGCATTGTGATGACAAGGGCATGGAGCATTGGTCTAATAAGTTTCATGGCTTATTGCGATGACAGTTGGAATGGCGCATTGTGATGACAAGGGCATGGAGCATTGTGATGACCAGGTCATTCATTATTGTGAAGACAGGTGTCAGGGAGCATTGTGATGACATATGTAATGGCCCATTGTGATGACAATGCCATGGAGCATTGTGATGCCAAGTGTCATGGAGGATTCTGATGACAAAGGTAATGGAGCATTGTGATGACAATGGCTTGGAGCATTGTGATGACAAGGGTCAGGGAGCATTGTGCTGACAAGTGCATGGAAAATTGTGATGACAAGGGACATGGAGCATTCTGATGACAAGCTTGTGGAGTATTTTGATGACAATGGCATGGAGCATTGTGATGAAAACGGTATGGTGCATTTTGATGAAAAAGGCATGGAGCCTTTTTGTGACAGGGTTCCAGGAGCATTCTGACGACAAGTGTCAGGGAGCATTGTGATGACAAGTGTATCGAGAATTGTGATGACAAAGGTCATGGAGCATTGTGATGAAAAGGGCATGGAGTATTGTGATGACAGGCATCATGGAGCATTGTGATGACAAGTGTTATGGAACATTGTGATCACAAGGGTTTGGAGCATTGTGATGACAGAGGTCATGGATCATTTTGATTTCAAGGAGCATGGAGCATTGTGATGACAAGGGCATGGAGCAATGTGATCCCAAGGTTCATGGAGGATTGTGATGGCAATGGTAATGGAGTATTGTGATGACAAGTGCATAGAACATTGTAATGACAAGGTCATGTAGCATTTTGCTGACAAAGGCATGGAGCATTGTGATGACAGGTGTCATGGAGCACTGTGATGACAAGCGTCACGGAGCATTGTGATTACAGGGGTCATGGAGCATTGGGATGACAAGGGCATGCATCATTGTGATGACAAGTGTCATGGAGCATTGGGCTGAAAATGTTCATGGAGTATTGTGATGACAGGGCTCATGGAGCATTGTGATGACTAGGGAATGGAGCATTGTGATGACAAGAGTCCCGGATCATTGTGTTGTCAGGTGATATTGAGCGTTGTGATGACTGTGGTCATGGAGCATTGTGATGATATTGGTCATGGAGCATTGTGATGAGAAGGTCATGGAGCATTGGGCTGAAAATGTTCATGGAGTATTGTGATGACAGGGGTCATGGAGCATTGTGATGATAAGGGAATGGAGCATTTTGATGACAATGTCCTGGAGCATTGTGATGAGAAGACCATGGAGCCTTGTGATGACAAGTCTCATGGAGCATTCTGATGAAAAGGGGCATGGACCATTGTGATTACAGGGTTCTTGGAGCATTGTGATGACAAGGGCATGGAGCATTGTGATGAGAAGGCCATGGAGCATTCTGATGACATGCATCATGGAGCTTTGTGATGACAAGGGCATGGAGCATTGTGATTACAGGGGTCTTGGAGCATTGTGATGAAAATGGCATGGATCATTGTGATGAAAAAGGCATGGAGCCTTGTCATGAAAGGGTTCAGGGAGCATACTGATGGCAAGAGTCAGGGAGCATTGTGATGACATGTGTATTGCGCATTGTGATGACAAATGTCATGGGGCATTGTGATGAGAAGTCCATGGATAATTGTGATGACTAGCGTCATGGGGTATTGTGATGACAAGTGTTATGGAACATTGTGATCACAAGGGTTTGGAGCATTGTGATGACAGAGGTCATGGAGCATTTTGATTTCATTGTGATGACAAGAGCATGAAGCATTATGATGATGGGCATGGTGCATTGTGATGACAGGGTTCATGGAGCATTGTGATGAAAGGTGGCATGGAGCTTTGGTCTGACAAGTTTCATGGATTATTTTGATGACAGTGGGCATGGCACATTGTGATGACAAGGGCATGGAGCATTGTGATGACAAGGTCATTGAGTATTGTGAAGACAGGTGTCAGGGAGCATTGTGATGATATATGTCATGTTCCATTGTGATGACAATAGCACGGAGCATTGTGATGCCAAGTGTCATGGAGGATTGTTGTGACAAACGTAAAGGAGCATTGTGATGATAAGCACATGGAGCATTGAGATGACAAGGGCCATTGATAATTTTAATGTCCATGTCCTGAAACATTGTGATGACAAGCGCATGGAGCTTCCTATGACAGGGGTCATGGAGCATTGCGATGACAAGTGCATGGAGTATTGTTATAACAAGAGCATATAACATTGTGATGAGAAGTGCCATGGAGCATTGTGATGACAAGGACGTGGAGAATTGTGAGGACAAGGGACATGGAGCTTTGAGATGACCAGGGCATGGAGCATTGTGATGGCAAAACCGTGGAGCATTGTCATGAGAAGACCATGGGTAATTGTGATGACGAGCATCATGGAGCACTGTAATGACAAGGGGCATGAAGCATTGTGATGACAGTTGTCAGAGAGCATTGTGATGACAGGGGTCATGGAGCATTGTGATGACAAGGGCATGGAGCATTGTGATGACAAGGGTACGGAACATTGTGATGAAAAGTGCCATTGAGAATTTTGATGATAAAGTCGTGAAGCATTGTGATGACAAACACTTGGAGCTTGCTATGACAGGGGTCATGGAACATTGCAATGACAAGTGCATGGAGAATTGTGATGAAACGAGCATGTAACTTTGTGATGAGAAGTGTCATGTAGCATTGTGATGACAAGTACGTGGAGAATTGTTATGACAAGGGACATGGAACATTGTGATAACCAGGGAATGGAGCATTGTGATGACAGGGGTCATGGAGCATTATTATGACAAGGGCCATGGTGCATTCTGATATAAGATATCACTTATGAAGGGACTGTAAACCTGGCTACATATGAACTGAATTAGGAAAGAGAACAGAGTCTCAGATTTAGAAAACACTCTTATGCTTGCTTAAGGGGGAAGGAGAGGTGGGGAGACACACAAAACCAGAGTTTGATATTAACACAGGTACCGTTCCATAATCCAAATACAGAAGAGACAAGCCCGACTCCTTCCTCAGTGAATGGGACTCAACACCCCTATTCCCCACAGAGAAATATATCTGACTAGTAAGGATCTTAAAACCTATGTATTGATATGTCTCCATAAGGGAACCAAGTGTGTCTAGAATGACATAAACATGGCAGTGAGAATCAGCTCAAACCCACTATAAAAAGGAATTTCAAAACAAAACAAAGAAACAGTGAAATTCTTACACAACACCTTCAGGGGTTCTGATGAAACTTGGAATGACCCTATCTACAACAACAGCTGGATGTGACATAAGGCTGTTCACCTGGGACTGAGAGGATTGGTGAGATTGGGTGAGAAAATGCAGACGCTTTAAAGCAATAATGCCTGCCACTGATTCCATGGTTCCCAACTCTCCAGGTAGAAGGGAATATCACTACAGTTATAACATGTATGGGAAACCTAGAGAATGGACACCCTCTGATGGTGAAAAGTTTCTAAAACCCTACTAATTTTTTTCTCTCCATGTGCTGCAGCTTGACATTCCAACTGCTTTAATATCAATCTCCCAACTTGGAGAGTCAGCCCCTATAACATCCTGGTTCGCACAGTTGGCACATTGTGCAGAGGATATAAGGGAAGAGGGAGAACCAATGAGAGAGTAGCTGTAGGCATTTGGACGGCCACATGTCACTCTAATTTCCGTCACGAAGAAGAATTAACCAAACTCTCAGCCTGCCCCACCCCCATAACTAGTATAGGTCCTGAAGCAAAATTGTGGGTTTGCGGTCAGCTCACAAAAACACAAGTTGAAAAATGGAGCTCAGGGGCACAGCAATTCACTAACTTGCAGAGTTATACAGGACTACTCTCTTCCAAAAATCTGTTGAGGAAAAGCCATGAGGCGGACTTGAAAATGAGGGAGATTTGCACGAAACAGATTTCCAGAAGTACATTGGAATCGCCTTTAAACACAGGAAAAGCATCACAACTTCTACAATTATGGAATTGTCCATAAAGGGCGCATGCGTTTTCTCCTGAATATATTCAGGAGAAAACGCATACACCCATTTTGGCCAACCAAGCAACCGCACAATGCAAATCTGCACTACAAAGAAGTATCACTTCCCACCAGTCAAAAGGGATATCCGTAAAATGTGTAAAAACCAGAAAGGCAAGAGGAGCTCTAGAGAACAGGGAGCCTTGTTATGCTGATGGGTGGGATGCAGATTGCCAACAGCCACTCTGGAGGAGTGCATTGTGTTCCCTAAAAGAATTAAACAACAGAGCTTCACATCCTAAGGCACTTCCAGTCATGGGAATATACCTTGGGGAAATTGAAAATCAATAAGACACAGCCAACCCAAAATATAGGGCAGCACTGCTTACAAAAACCTCGACTTTGGGACACCTTAAATATGCCAGTAAAGACAAAAATAGTAAAGAAATTGTGGTACATACGTACGATGGAATATCCCTCAGCCATGAAATCAATGTCATAAGGCCAGTAGCAGCATAATCAGTGGATTCATGTACGATGATTCTAACTGAAATAAGTCACACAGAAAAGGAAACTTATCCTAAGATATCACTTATGAAGGTCTTGTAAACATGGCTACACATGAACTGAATTAGGAAAGAGAAGAGTCTCACATTTAGAAAACACTCTTATGCCTGCTCAAGAGGAAAGGAGAGGTGGGGTGATGCATAAAACCAGAGTTTGATATTAGCACAGGTACGGTTGCACAATCCAAATACAAAATAGACAAGACCTACTCTTTCCTCACTGAACGGGGCTCAACACCCCTATTCCCCGAAGAGTAGTATATCTGACTAGTAAGAATCTTAAAACCTATGTATTGATATGTCTCCATAAGGTAACCAAGTGTGTCTAGAATGACATAAACACGGCAGAGAGAATCAGCTCAAACCCACTATAAAAATGAATTTCAAAACAAAACAAATAAACAGTGAAATTCTTACACAATACCTTCAGGGGTTCTGATGAAACTTAGAATGACCCTATCTACAACGACAGCTGGATGTGGCATAAGGCTGGTCACTTGGGACTGAGAGGATTGGTGAGATTGGGTGAGAAAATGCAGACCGTTTAAAGCGATAATACCTGGCACCCATTCCATGGGTCCCAACTCTCCAGGTAGAAGGGAATATAACTACAGTTATAACATGTATGGGAAACCTAGAGAATGGACACCATCTGATGGTGAAAGGTTTCTAAAACTCTACTAATTTTTTTCTCTCCTTGTGCACCAGTTTGACATTCCGACTGCTTTATTATCAATCTCCCAAATTGGAGAGTCAGCACCTATAACCTCCTGGTTCGCACAGTTGGCACGTTGTGTAGAGGATATAAGGGAAGAGGGAGAAACAATTAGAGAGTAGCTGTAGACATTTGGATGGCCACATGTCACTCTAAATTCCCGTCACGAAGAAGAATTAACAAACTCTGAGCCATCCCCCCCAATGGAACCAGTATAGGTCCTGAAGCAAAATTGTGGATTGGCAGTCAGCTCACAAAAACGCGAGTTGAAAAATGGAGCTCAGGGGCACAGCAATTCACTAACTTGCAGAGTTATAAAGGACTACTCTCTTCCAAAAATCTGTTGAGAGAAAGCCATGAGGCGGACTTGAAAATGAGGCAGAAGTACACGAAACAGATTTCCAGAAGTACATTGGAATCGCCTTTAAACACAGGAAAAGCATCACAACTTCGACAATTATGGAATTGTCCATAAAGGGCACGTGCGTTTTCTCCTGAATATATTCAGGAGAAAACGCATACGCCTATTTTGGCCAACCAAGCCACCGCACAATGCAAATCTGCACTACAAAGAAGTATCACTTCCAACCGGTCAAAAGGGACATCCACAAAATGTGTAAAAACCAGAAAGGCAAGACAGGCCCTGGAGAACAGGGAGCCTTGTTATGCTGATGGGTGGGATGTAACTTGCCAACTGCCTCTCTGGAGGAGTGCATTGTGTTCCCAAAAAGAAGTAAAGAACAGTGCTTCACAACCTAAGGCACTTCCAGTCACGGGAATATACCTTGGGAAAATTGAAAATCAATAAGACACAGCCACCCCAAAATTTATGGCAGCACTGCTTACAAGAACCTCGACTTCGGGACACCTTATAAATACCAGGAAAGACAAAAATAGTAAAGAAATTGTGGTACATACGTATGATGGAATATCCCTCAGCCATGAAGACAATGTCATAAGGCCAGTAGCAGCATAATGACGGGATTCATGTACGATGATTCTAACTGAAAAATTCACACAGAAAAATAAACTTATCATAAGATATCACTTATGAAGGGTATATAAACATGGCTACACATGGAATGAATTAGGAAAGGGAACAGAGTCTCATATTAAGAAATCAATCTTATGCATGCTTAAGGGGAATGCAGAGGTGGGGTAATGAATAAAACCAGAGTTTGATATTACCACAGGTACGGTTCCATAATCCAAATACAGAATAGACAAGACCTACTACTTCCTCTGTGAACGGAACTCAAAACCCCATATTTCCCGCAGAGGAATATATCTTACTAGTAAGAATCTTAAAACCTATGTATTGATATGTCTCCGTAAGGGAATCAAGTGTGTCTAGACTGGCATAAACATGGCAGCGAGAATCAGCTCAAACCCACTAGAAAAGGAAATTCAAATCAAAACAAAAAACAGGGAAATTCTTTTCAATTCCTTCAGGGTCTCTGATGAAACCTGGAATGACCCTATCTACAATGACAGCTGGATGTGGCATAAGGCTGGACACTTGGGACTGAGAGGGATGGTGAGAGTGGGTGAGCAAACGCAGACCCTTTAAAGCAATAATGCGTGGCAACCATTCCATGGGTCTCAACTCTCCAGGTTGAAGGAACTATTACTACAGCTATAACATGTACGGAAAACCTACAGAACGGACACACTGTGAACACGAAAGGTTTCTAAAACTCAAAGAATAGTCCCTCTCCTGGTGCTCCGGTTTGACTTTCCAACTGCTTTATTATCAGTCTCCCAACTTGAAGAGACAGCCACTTTAACCTGCTGGTTCGCACAGGTTGCCAATTTGGCAGAGGATGAAAGGGAAGAGGGAGAACCAATGAGAGAGTAGCTGATAGGTATTTGGAAGGGCACGTGTCACTCTAATTTCCCGGCAGGAAGAAGAATTAACAAAAGTCTCAGCAACCCACCGGGAACCAGTATAGGTCCTGAACCAAAATTTTGGACTTGTGTTCAGCTCACAAAAAACGAGTTGAAAAATGGAGCTCAGGGGCACAGCAATTCAAAAACTGGCAGAGTAATAAAGGACAACTGTCGTCCAAAAATCTGTTGAGGGAAGGAAACGAGGCGGATTTGAAAGGCAGGCAGAATAGCAGGAAACAGATTTCAAGAGGTACGTTGGAATCTCCTTTAAAGCACAGGAACAGGGGCACAACTTCGACAATAATGCACTTGGCCAAAAAGGGCGTATGCGTTTTCTCCTGAATATATTCAGGAGAAAACGCATACACCCTTTTTGGCCAAGCAAGTAAGCGGGCAATGCAAATCTGCACTACAAAGAAGTATCACTTCCCACTGGTCATAAGGGACAGCCACAAAATGTGTAAAATCCAGAAAGGCAAGACAGGCCCTGGAGAACAGGGAGCCTTGTTATGGTGTTGGGCGAGAGGAAAATTGTCAACTGCCTCTCTGGAGGAATGCATTGTGTGACCTAAAACAAGTAAACAACAGAGCTACAGAGCCAAGGGCACTTCCAGTCTAGGGAATATACCTTGGGAAAACTGAAAATCAATAAGAAAGAGCCACCTCAAAATTTAGGGCTGCACTGCTTAGAAGAACCTCAACTTGGGTACACATTAAATATCCCAGGAAATATAAAAATGGTTCAAAATATTGTGGTAATTACGTACGATGGAATATCCCTCAGCCATGAAATAAAAGTCATAAGACCAGTAGCAGCAAAATGAGTGGATTCAGGTACGATGATTCTAAGTGAAATAAGTCACACAGAAAAAGAAACTTATCAAAAGATATCACTTATGAAGATCCTGTAAACATGGCTACACTTGAAATGAGTTACGAAAGAGAACAGAGTCTCACATTTAGAAAACACTCTTATGCTTGCTTAAGGGGGAAGGAGAGGTGGGGTGATGCATAAACCCAGAGTTTGATATAAGCACAGGTACCGTTCCAAAAACCAACTATGGAATAGACAAGACCTACACCTTCCTCAGTGAAAGGGACTCAAAACACCATATTTCCCGCAGAGGAATATATCTGACTAGTAAGAATGTTAAAACCTATGTATTCATGTGTCTCCGTAAGGGAAACAAGTGTGTCTAGACTGGCATAAACATGGCAGCTAGAATCAGCTCAAACCCACTATAAAAAGGAATTTCAAAAACAAAACAAAAAAACTGGGAAATTCTTTACAATTCCTTCAGGGTCCCTGATGAAACCTGGAATGACCCTATCTACAAAGACAGCTGGATGTGGCATAAGGAGGGACACTTGGGACTGAGACGATTGGTGAGATTGGGTGAGCAAATGCAGACCCTTTAAAGCACAAATGCCTGGCACCCATTCCATGGGTCCCAACTCTCGAGGTTGAAGGGAATATTACTACAGCTATAACATGTACGGGAAACCTAGAGAACGGACACACTGTGAATACGAAAGGTTTCTAAAACTCAACGAATAGTCCCTCTCCTGGTGCTCCGGTTTGACTTCCCATCTGCTTTACTATCAACCTCCCAACTTGGAGAGACAGCCCCTTTAACCTCCTGGTTCGCACAGGTTGCCAATTTGGCAGAGGATGAAAGGGAAGAGGGAGAACCAATGAGAGAGTAGCTGTTAGGCATTTGGACGGGCACATATCACTGTAATTTCCTGGCAGAAAGAAGAATTAACCAAAGTCTCAGGCCCCCACCGGGAACCAGTATAGGTCCTGAACCAAAATTTTGGACTTGCGGTCAGCTCACCAAAAACGAGTTGAAAAATGGAGCTCAGGGGCACAGCAATTCACAAACTGGCCGAGTAATAAAGGACAACTATCGTCCAAAAATCTGTTGAGGGAAGGAAACGAGGCGGACTCGAATGCGAGGCAGAATAGCAGGAAACAGATTTCAAGAGGTACGTTGGAATCGCCTTTAAAGCACAGGAAGAGGGGCACAACTTCGACAATGATGCACTTGGCCAAAAAGGGCGTATGCGTTTTCTCCTGAATATATTCAGGAGAAAACGCATACGCCCTTTTTGGCCAAGCAAGCAAGTGGGCAATGCAAATCTGCACTACAAAGAAGTATCACTTCCCACCGGTCAAAAGGGACATCCACAAAATGTGTAAAAACCAGAAAGGCAAGACAGGCCCTGGAGAACAGGGAGCCTTCTTATGCTGATGGGCGGGATGTAAATTGCCAACTGCCTCTCTGGAGGAGTGCATTGTGTTCCCTAAAACAAGTAAACAACAGAGCTACAGAACCAAGGGCACTTCCAGTCTAGGGAATATACCTTGGGAAAACTGAAAATCAATAAGACACAGCCACCCAAAAATTTAGGGCTGCACTGCTTACAAGGACCTCAACTTGGGTACACCTTAAATATCCCAAGAAATATAAAAATGGTTCAAAAAATTGTGGTACTTACGTACGATGGAATATCCCTCAGCCATGAAATCAATGTCATAAGACCAGTAGCAGCAAAATGGGTGGATTCAGGTACGATGATTCTAAGTGAAATAAGTCACAGAGAAAAAGAAACTTATCATAAGATATCACTTATGAAGATCCTGTAAACATGGCTACACTTGAACTGAGTTAGGAAAGAGAAGAGTGTCTCACATTTAGAAAACACTCTTATGCCTGCTTAAGGGGGAAGGAGAGGTCGGGTGATTCATAACACAAGAATTTGATATAAGCACAGGAACCGTTCCAAAAACCAACTATGGAATAGACGAGACCTACACCTTCCTCAGTGAAAGGGACTCAAAACCCCATATTTCACGCAGAGGAATATATCTGACTAGTAAGAATCTTAAAACCTATGTATTGATATGTCTCCGTAAGGGAATCAAGTGTGTCTAGACTGGCATAAACATGGCAGCGAGAATCAGCTCAAACCCACTATAAAAAGGAATTTCAAAAACAAAACAAAAAAAACTGGGAAATTCTTTACAATTCCTTCAGGGTCTCTGATGAAACTTGGAATGATCCTATCTACAATGACAGCTGGATGTGGCATAAGGAGGGACACTTGGGACTGAGATGACTGGTGAGATTGGGTGAGCAAATGCAGACCCTTTAAAGCACAAATGCATGGCACCCATTCCATGGGTCCCAGCTCTCCAGGTTGAAGGGAATATTACTACAGCTATAACATGTACGGGAAACTTAGAGAACGGACACACTGTGAATATGAAAGGTTTCTAAAACTCAACGAATAGTCCCTCTCCTGGTGCTCTGGTTTGACTTTCCATCTGCTTTACTATCAACCTCCCAACTTGGAGCGACAGCCCCTTTAACCTCCTGGTTCGCACAGGTTGCCAATTTGGCAGAGGATGAAAGGGAAGAGGGAGAACCAATGAGAGAGTAGCTGTTAGGCATTTGGACAGGCACATATCACTCTAACTTCCCGGCAGGAAGAAGAATTAACCAAAGTCTCAGCCACCCACCGGGAACCAGCATAGGTCCTGAACCAAAATTTTGGACGTGCGGTCAGCTCACCAAAAACGAGTTGAGAAATGGAGCTCAGGGGCACAGCAATTCACAAACTGGCCGAGTAATAAAGGACAACTATCGTACAAAAATCTGTTGAGGCAAGGCAACGAGGCAGACTTGAAAGCGAGGCAGGATAGCAGGAAACAGATTTCAAGAGGTACATTGGAATTGCCTTTAAAGCACAGGAAGAGGGGCACAACTTCGACAATGATGCACTTGGCCAAAAAGGGCGTATGCGTTTTCTCCTGAATATATTCAGGAGAAAACGCATACGCCCTATTTGGCGAAGCAAGCAAGCGGGCAATCCAAATCTGCACTACAAAGAAGTATCACTTCCCACCGGTCAAAAGGGACATCCACAAAATGTGTAAAAACCAGAAAGGCAAGACAGGCCCTGGAGAACAGGGAGCCTTGTTATGCTGATGGGTGGGATGTAAATTGCCAACTGCCTCTCTGGAGGAGTACATTGTGTTCGCTAAAACAAGTAAAGAACAGAGCTACAGAGCCAAGGGCACTTCCAGTCTAGGGAATATACCTTGGGAAAACTGAAAATCAATAAGACAGAGCCACCCCAAAATTTAGGGCTGCACTGCTTACAAGGACCTCAACTTGGGTACACCTTAAATATCCCAGGAAATATAAAAATGGTTCAAAATATTGTGGTACATACGTACAATGGAATATCCCTCAGCCATGAAATCAATGTCATAAGACCAGTAGAAGCAAAATTGGTGGATTCAGGTACGATGATTCTAAGTGAAATAAGTCACACAGAAAAAGAAACTTATCATAAGATATCACTTATGAAGATCCTGTAAACATGGCTACACTTGAACTGAGTTAGGAAAAAGAGCAGTGTCTCACATTTACAAAACACCCTTATGCCTGCTTAAGGGGGAAGGAGAGGTGGGGTGATGCATAAAACCAGAGTTTGATATAAGCACAGGTACCGTTCCAAAAACCAACTATGGAATAGACAAGACCTACACCTTCCTCAGTGAAAGGGATTCAAAACCCCATATTTCCCGCAGAGGAATATATCTGACTAGTAAGAATCTTAAAACCTATGTATTGATATGTCTCCGTAAGGGAATCAAGTGTGTCTAGACTGGCATAAACATGGCAGCGAGAATCAGCTCAAACCCACTATAAAAAGGAATTTCAAAAACAAAACAAAAAAACTGGGAAATTCTTTACAATTCCTTCAGGGTCTCTGATGAAACATGGAATGACCCTATCTACAATGACAGCTGGATGTGGCATAAGGAGGGACACTTGGGACTGAGACGATTGGTGAGATTGGGTGAGCAAATGCAGACCATTCAAAGCAATAATGCCTGGCACCCATTCCATGGGTCCCAACTCTCCAGGTTGAAGGGAATATTACTACAGCTATAACATGTACGGGAAACCTAGAGAACGGACCCACTGTGAATACAAAAGGTTTCTAAAACTCAACGAATAGTCCCTCTCCTGGTGCTCTGGTTTGACTTTCCATCTGCTTTACTATCAACCTCCCAACTTGGAGAGACAGTCCCTTTAACCTCCTGTTTCACACAGGTTACCAATTTGGCAGAGGATGAAAGGGAAGAGGGAGAACCAATGAGAGAGTAGCTGTTAGGCATTTGGACGGGCACATATCACTGTAATTTCCCGGCAGGAAGAAGAATTAACCAAAGTCTCAGCCCCCCACCGGGAACCAGCATAGGTCCTGAACGAAAATGTTGGACTTGCGGTCAGCTCACCAAAAACGAGTTGACAAATGGAGCTCAGGGGCACAGCAATTCACAAACTGGCCGAGTAATAAAGGACAACTATCGTCCAAAAATCTGTTGAGGGAAGGCAACGAGGCAGACTTGAAAGCGAGGCAGGATAGCAGGAAACAGATTTCAAGAGGTACGTTGGAATCGCCTTTAAAGCACAGGAAGAGGGGCACAACTTCGACAATGATGCACTTGGCCAAAAAGGGCGTATGCGTTTTCTCCTGAATATATTCAGGAGAAAACGCATACGCCCTTTTTGGCCAAGCAAGCAAGCGGGCAATGCAAATCTGCACTACAAAGAAGTATCACTTCCCACCGGTCAAAAGGGACATCCACAAAATGTGTAAAAACCAGAAAGGCAAGACAGGCCCTGGAGAACAGGGAGCCTTGTTATGCTGATGGGCGGGATGTAAATTGCCAACTGCCTCTCTGGAGGAGTACATTGTGTTCCCTAAAACAAGTAAAGAACAGAGCTATAGAGCCAAGGGCACTACCAGTCTAGGGAATATACCTTGGGAAAACTGAAAATCAATAAGACAGAGCGACCCCAAAACTTAGGTCTGCACTTCTTACAAGGACCTCAACTTGGGTAAACCTTAAATATCCCAGGAAATATAAAAATGTTTCAAAAAATTGTGGTACGTACGTACAATGGAATATCCCTCAGCCATGAAATCAATGTCATAAGACCAGTAGTAGCAAAATGGGTGGATTCAGCTACGATGATTCTAAGTGAAATAAGTCACACAGAAAAAGAAACTTATCATAAGATATCACTTATGAAGATCCTGTAAACATGGCTACACTTGAACTGAGTTAGGAAAGAGAACAGTGTCTCACATTTAGAAAACACTATTATGCCTGCTTAAGGGGGAAGGAGAGGTGGGGTGATGCATAAAACCAGAGTTTGATATAAGCACAGGTACCGTTCCAAAAACCAACTATGGAATAGACAAGACCTACACCTTCCTCAGTGAAAGGGACTCAAAACCCCATATTTCCCGCAGAGGAATATATCTGACTAGTAAGAATCTTAAAACCTATGTATTGATATGTCTCCGTAAGGGAATCAAGTATGTGTAGACTGGCATAAACATGGCAGCGAGAATCAGCTCAAACCCACTATAAAAAGGAATTTCAAAAACAAAACAAAAAAACTGGGAAATTCTTTACAATTCCTTCAGGGTCTCTGATGAAACCTGGAATGACCCTATCTACAACGACAGCTGGATGTGGCATAAGGCTGGACACTTGGGACTGAGAGGATTGGTGAGATTGGGTGAGCAAATGCAGACACTTCAAAGCAATAATGCATGGCACCCATTCCATGGGTCCCAACTCTCCAGGTTGAAGGGAATATTACTACAGTTATAACATGTACAGGAAACCAAG
Source organism: Hyperoodon ampullatus (assembly GCF_949752795.1). Lineage (NCBI taxonomy): Eukaryota > Metazoa > Chordata > Mammalia > Artiodactyla > Ziphiidae > Hyperoodon > Hyperoodon ampullatus. Next base: position 656,099 of record NW_027640532.1, read on the forward strand.
AGAACGGACACACTGTGAATACGAAAGGTTTCTAAAACTCAACGAATAGTCCCTCTCCTGGTGCTCCGGTTTGACTTTCCATCTGCTTTACTATCAATCTCCCAACTTGGAGAGACAGCACCTTTAACCTCCTGGTTCGTACAGGTTTCCAATTTGGCAGAGGATGAAAGGGAAGAGGGAGAACCAATGAGAGAGTAGCTGTTAGGCATTTGGATGGGCACATATCACTCTAAATTCCCGGCAGGAAGAAGAATTAACCAAAGTCTCAGCCCCCCACCGGGAACCAGCATAGGTCCTGAACCAAAATTTTGGACTTGCGGTCAGATCACAAAAAACGAGTGGAAAAATGGAGCTCAGGGGCACAGCAATTCACAAACTGGCCGAGTAATAAAGGACAACTATCGTCCATAAATCTGTTGAGGGAAGGCAACGAGGTGGACTTGAATGCGAGGCAGAATAGCAGGAAACTGATTTCAAGAGGTACATTGGAATCGCCTTTAAAGCACAGGAAGAGGGGCACAACTACGACAATGATGCACTTGGCCAAAAAGGGCATATGCATTTTCTCCTGAATATATTCAGGAGAAAACACATACGGCCTTTTTGGCCAAGCAAGCAAGCGGGCAATGCAAATCTGCACTACAAAGAAGTATCACTTCCCACCAGTCAAAAGGGACATCCAAAAAATGTGTAAAAACCAGAAAGGCAAGACAGGCCCTGGAGAACAGGGAGCCTTGTTATGCTGATGGGCGGGATGTAAATTGCCAACTGCCTCTCTGGAGGTGTATATTGTGTTCCCTAAAAGAAGTAAAGAACAGAGCTAAAGAGCCAAGGGCACTTCCAGTCTAGGGAATATACCTTGGGAATTCTGAATATCAATAAGACAGAGCCAACCCAAAATTTAGGGCTGAACTGCTTACAAGAACCTCAACTTGGGTACACCTTAAATATCCCAGGAAATATAAAAATGGTTCAAAAATTGTGGAACTTACGTACGATGGAATATCCCTCAGCCATGAAATCAATGTCATAAGACCAGTAGCAGCAAAATGGGTGGATTCAGGTACGATGATTCTAAGTGAAATTAGTCACACAGAAAAAGAAATTTATCATAAGATATCACTTATGAAGATCCTGTAAACATGGCTACACTTGAACTGAGTTAGAAAAGAGAACATTGTTTCACATTTAGAAAACACTCTTATGCCTGCTTAATGGGGAACGAGAGGTGGGGTGATACATAAAACCAGAGTTTGATATAAGCACAGGTACTGTTCCAAAAACCAACTATGGAATAGACAAGACCTACACCTTCCTCAGTGAAAGGGACTCAAAACCCCATATTTCCTGCAGAGGAATATATCTGACTAGTAAGAATCTTAAAACCTATGTATTGATATGTCTCCATAAGGGAATCAAGTGTGTCTAGACTGGAATAAACATGGCAGCGAGAATCACCTCAAACCCACTATAAAAAGGAATTTCAAAAACAAAACAAAAAAACTGGGAAATTCTTTACAATTCCTTCAGGGTCTCTGATGAAACCTGGAATTACCCTATCTACAATGACAGCTGGATGTGGCATAAGGAGGGACACTTGGGACTGAGAGGATTGGTGAGATTGTGTGAGCAAATGCAGACCCTTTAAAGCACAAATGCCTGCACCCATTCCATGGGTCCCAACTCTCCAGGTTGAAGGGAATATTACTAGAGTTATAACATGTACGGGAAACCTAGAGAACGGACACACTGTGAATTCGAAAGGTTTCTAAAACTCAACGAATAGTCCCTCTCTTGGTGATCAGGGTAGACCTACCATCTCCTTTACTATCAATCTCCCAACTTGGAGAGACAGCCCCTTTAACCTCCTGGTTCGCACAGGTTGCCCATTTGGCAGAGGATGAAAGGGAAGAGGGAGAACCAATGAGAGAGTAGCTGTTAGTCATTTGGACGGACACATATCACTCTAACTTCCCGGCAGGAAGAAGAATTAACCAAAGTCTCAGCCCCCCACTGGGAACCAGTATAGGTCCTTAAACAAAATTTTGGACTTGCGGTCAGCTCACAAAAAACGAGTTGAAAAATGGAGCTCAGGGGCACAGCAATTCACAAACTGGCCGAGAAATAAAGGACAACTATCGTCCAAAAATCTGTTGAGGGAAGGCAACGAGGCGGACTTGAAAGGGAGGCAGAATAGCAGGAAACAGATTTCAAGAGGTACGTTGGAATCGCCTTTAAAGCACAGGAAGAGGGGCACAACTTCAACAATGATGCACTTGGCCAAAAAGGGTGTAGGCGTTTTCTCCTGAATATATTCAGGGGAAAACGCATACAACCTTTTTGGCCAAGCAAGCAAGCGGGCAATGCAAATCTGAAATTACAAAGAAGTATCACTTCCCACCGGTCAAAAGGGACATCCACAAATGTGTAAAATCCAGAAAGGCAAGACAGGCGCTGGAGAACAGGGAGCCTTATTATGCTGATGGGCTTGATGTAAATTGCCAACTGCCTCTCTGGAGGAGGGCATTGTGTTCCCTAAAACAAGTAAACAACAGAGCTACAGAGCCAAGGGCACTTCCAGTCTAGGGAATATACCTTGGGAAAACTGAAAATCAATAAGACAGAGCCACCCCAAAATTTAGGGCTACACTGCTTACAAGGACCTAACTTGGGTACACCTTAAATATCCCAGGAAATATAAAAATGGTTCCAAAAATTGTGGTACTTACGTACGATGGAATATCCCTCAGCCATGAAATCAATATCATAAGACCAGTAGCAGCAAAATGGGTGGATTCAGGTACGATGATTCTAAGTGAAATAAGTCACACAGAAAAAGAAACTTATCATAAGATATCACTTATGAAGATCCTGTAAACATGGCTACACTTGAACTGAGTTAGGAAAGAGAACAGTGTCTCACATTTATAAAACACACTTATGCCTGCTTAAGTGGCAAGGATAGGTGGGGTGATGCATAAAACCAGAGTTTGATATAAGCACAGGTACCGTTCCAAAAACCAACAAAGGAATAGACAAGACCTACACCTTCCTCAGTGAAAGGGACTCAAAACGCCATATTTCCCGCAGAGGAATATATCTGACTAGTAAGAATCTTAAAACCTATGTATTGATATGTCTCCGTAAGGGAATCAAGTGTGTCTAGACTGGCATAAACATGGCAGCGAGAATCAGCTCAAACTCACTATAAAAAGGAATTTCAAAAACAAAACAAAAAAACTGGGAAATTCTTTACAATTCCTTCAGGGTCTCTGATGAAACCTGGAATGACCCTATCTACAACGACAGCTGGATGTGGCATAAGGCTGGACACTTGGGACTGAGAGGATTGGTGAGATTTGGTGATCAAATGCAGACCCTTTAAAGCACAAATGCCTGGCACCCATTCCAAGGGTCCCAACTCTCCAGGTTGAAGGGAATATTACTACAGCTATAACATGTACGGGAGACCTAGAGAACGGACCCATTGTGAATAAGAAAGGTTTCTAAAACTCAACGAATAGTCCCTTCCTGGTGCTCTGGTTTGACTTTCTATCTGCTTTACTATCAACCTCCCAACATGGAGAGACAGCCACTTTAACCTCCTGGTTCGCACAGGTTGCCAATTAGGCAGAGGATGAAAGGGAAGAGGGAGAACCAATGAGAGAGTAGCTGTTAGGCATTTGGACGGGCACATATCACTCAAATTTTCCGGCAGGCAGAAGAATTAACCAAAGTCTCAGCCACCCACCGGGATCCAGCATAATTCCTGAACCAAAATTTTGCACTTGCGGTCAGCTCACTAAAAACGAGTTGAAAAATGGAGCTCAGGGGCACAGCAATTCACAAATTGGGCGAGTAATAAAGGACAACTATCGTCCAAAAATCTGTTGAGGGAAGGCAACGAGGCGGACTTGAAAGCGAGGCAGAATAGCAGGAAACAGATTTCAAGAGGTACGTTGGAATCGCCTTTAAAGCACAGGAAGAGGGGCACAACTTCGACAATGATGCACTTGGCCAAAAAGGGCGTATGCGTTTTCTCCTGAATATATTCAGGAGAAAACGCATAAGCCCATTTTGGCCTAGAAAGCAAGCGGGCAATGCTAATCTGCACTACAAAGAAGTATCACTTCCCACCGGTCAAAAGGGACATCCACAAAATGTGTAAAAACCAGAAAGGCAAGACAGGCCCTGGAGAACAGGGAGCCTTGTTATGCTGATGGGCGGGATGTAACTTGCAACTGCCTCTCTGGAGGAGTACATTGTGTTCCCTAAACCAAGTAAACAACAGATCTACAGAGCCAAGGGCACTTCCAGTCTAGGGAATATACCTTGGGAAAACTGAAAATCAATAAGACAGAGCCACCCCAAAATTTAGGGCTGCACTGCTTACAAGGACCTCAACTTGGGTACACCTTAAATATCCCAGGAAATATAAAAATGGTTCAAAAAATTGTGGTACTTACGTACGATGGAATATCCCTCAGCCATGAAATCAATGTCATAAGACCAGTAGCAGCAAAATGCGTGGATTAAGGTACGATGATTCTAAGTGAAATAAGTCACACAGAAAAAGAAACTTATCATAAGATATCACTTATGAAGATCCTGTAAACATGGCTACACTTGAACTGAGTTAGGAAAGAGAACAGAGTCTCACATTTAGGAAACACTTTTATACCTGCTTAAAGGGGAAGGAGAGGTGGGGTGATGCATAAAACCAGAGTTTGATATAAGCACAGGTACCGTTCCAAAAACCAACTATGGAATAGACAAGACCTACAACTTCCTCAGTGAAAGGGAGTCAAAACACCATAGTTCCCGCAGAGGAATATATCTGACTAGTAAGAATCTTAAAACCTATGTATTGATATGTCTCCGTAAAGGAATCAAGTGTGTCTAGACTGGCATAAACATGGCAGCGAGAATCAGCTTAAACCCACTATAAAAAGGAATTTCAAAAACAAAACAAAAAAACTGGGAAATTCTTTACAATTCCTTCAGGGTCTCTGATGAAACCTGGAATGACCCTATCTACAACGACAGCTGGATGTGGCATAAGGCTGGACACTTGGGACTGAGAGGTTTGGTGAGATTGGGTGAGCAAATGCAGACTCTTTAAAGCACAAATGCCTGGCACCCATTCCATGGGTCCCAACTCTCCAGGTTGAAGGGAATATTACTACAGCTAAACATGTACGGGAAACATAGAGAACGAATCCACTGTGAATACGAAAGGTTTCTAAAACTCAAAGAATAGTCCCTCTCCTGGTGCTCCAGTTTGAGTTTCCATCTGCTTTACTATCAATGTCCCAACTTGGAGAGACAGCCCCTTTAACCTCCTGGTTCGCACAGGTTTCCAATTTGGCAGAGGATGAAAGGGAAGAGGGAGAACCAATGAGAGAGTAGCTGTTAGGCATTTGGACGGGCACATATCACTCTAACATCCCGGCAGGAAGAAAAATTAACCAAAGTCTCAGCCCCCCACCGGGAACCAGCATACATCATGAACCAAAATTTTGGACTTGCGGTCAGCTCACAAAAAACGAGTTGAAAAATGGAGCTCAGGGGCACAGCAATTCACAAACTGGCCGAGTAATACAGGACAACTATCGTTCAAAAATCTGTTGAGGGAAGGCAATGAGGCGGACTTGAAAGCGAGGCACAATAGCAGGAAATAGATTTCAAGAGGTACGTTGGAATCACCTTTAAAGCACAGGAAGAGGGGCACAACTTCAACAATGATGCACTTGGCCAAAAAGGGCGTATGGGTTTTCTCCAGAATACATTCAGGAGAAAATGCATACGCCCTTTTTGGCCAAGCAATCAAGCAGGCAATGCAAATCTGCACTACAAAGAAGTATCACTTCCCACCGGTCAAAAGGGACATCCACAAAATGTGTAAAAACCAGAAAGGCAAGACAGGCCCTGGAGAACAGGGAGCCTTGTTATTCAGATGGGCGGTATGTAAATTGCCAACTGCCTCTCTGGAGGAGTGCATTGTGTTCCCAAAACAAGTAAACAACAGAGCTACAGAGCCAAGGGCACTTCCAGTCTAGGGAATATACCTTGGGAAAACTGAAAATCAATAAGACAGAGCCACCCCAAAATTTAGGGCTGCATTGCTTACAAGGACCTCAACTTGGGTACACCTTAAATATCCAAGGAAATGTAAAAATGGTTCAAAAAATTGTGATACCTACGTACGATGGAATATCCGTCAGCCATGAAAACAATGTCATTAGACCAGTAGCAGCAAAATGGGTGGATTCATGTACGATGATTCTAAGTGAAATAAGTCAGAGAGAAAAAGAAACTTATCATAAGATATCACTTATGAAGATCCTGTAAACATGGCTACACTTGAACTGAGTTGGGAAAGAGAACAGTGTCTCACATTTAGAAAACACTCTTATGCCTGCTTAAGGCGGAAGGAGAAGTGGGGTGATGCATAAAACCAGAGTTTGATATAAGTACAGGTACCATTCCAAAAACCAACTATGGAATAGACAAGACCTACACCTTCCACAGTGAAAGGGACTCAAAACCCCATATTTCCCGCAGAGGAATATATCTGACTAGTAAGAATCTTAAAACCTATGTATTGATATGTCTCCATAAGGGAATCAAGTGTGTCTAGACTGGAATAAACAGGGGAACGAGAATCAGCTCAAACACACTATAAAAAGTAATTTCAAAAACAATACAAAAAAACTGGGAAATTATTTACAATTCCTTCAGGGTCTCTGATGAAACCTGAAATGACCGTATCTACAACGACAGATGGATGTGGCATAAGGCTGGACACTAGGGACTGAGAGGATTGGTGAGATTGGGTGATCAAATGCAGACCCTTTAAAGCAGAAATGCCTGGCACCCATTCCATGGGTCCCAACTCTCCAGGTTGAAGGGAATATTACTACAGCTATAACATGTACGGGAAACCTAGAGAACGTACCAATTGTGAATACGAAATGTTTCTAAAACTCAACGAATAGTCCCTTCCTGGTGCTCCGGTTTGACTTTCTATCTGCTTTACTATCAACCTCCCAACTTGGAGAGACAGCCCCTTTAACCTCCTGGTTCGCACAGGTTTCCAATTTTGCAGAGGATGAAAGGGAAGAGGGAGAACCAATGAGAGAGTAGCTGTTAGGCATTTGGACGGGCACATATCACTCTAACTTCCCGGCAGGAAGAAGTATTAACCAAATTCTCAGCCCCCCACCGGGAACCAGTATAGGTCCTGAACCAAAATTTTGGACTTGCGGTCAGCTCACCAAAAACGAGTTGAAAAATGGAGCTCAGGGGCACAGCAATTCACAAACTGGCCGAGTAATAAAGGACAACTATCGTCCAAAAATCTGTTGAGGGAAGGCAACGAGGCGGACTTGAAAGCGAGGCAGAATAGCAGGAAACAGATTTCAAGAGGTACGTTGGAATCGCCTTTAAAGCACAGGAAGAGGGGCACAACTTCGACAATGATGCACTTGGCCAAAAAGGGCGTATGCGTTTTCTCCTGAATATATTCAGGAGAAAACGCATACGCCCATTTTGGCCAAGCAAGCAAGCGGGCAATGCAAATCTGCACTACAAAGAAGTATCACTTCCCACCAGTCAAATGGGACATCCACAAAATGTGTAAAACCAGAAAGGCAGACAGGCCCTGGAAAACAGGGAGCCTTGTTATGCTGATGGGCGGGATGTAAATTGCCAACTGCCTCTGGAGGAGTACATTGTGTTCCCTAAAACCAGTAACCAACAGAGCTACAGAGCCAAGGGCACTTCCAGTCTAGGGAATATACCTTGGGAAAACTGAAAATCAATAAGACAGAGACACTCGAAAATTTAGGGCTGCACTGCTTACAAGGACCTTAACTTTGGTACACCTTAAATATCCCAGGAAATATAAAAATGGTTCAAAAAATTGTGGTACTTACGTACGATGGAATATACCTCAGCCATGAAATCAATGTCATAAGACCAGTAGCAGCAAAATGGGTGGATTCAGGTACGATGATTCTAAGTGAAATAAGTCTCAGAGAAAAAGAAACTTATCATGAGATATCACTTATGAAGATCCTGTAAACATGGCTACACTTGAACTGAGTTAGGAAAGAGAACAGTGTCTCACATTTAGAAAACATTCTTATGCCTGCTTAAGGGGGAAGGAGAGGTGGGGTGATGCATAAAACCAGAGTTTGATGTAAGCACAGGTACCGTTCCAAAAACCAACTATGGAATAGACAAGACCTACACCTTCCTCAGTGAAAGGGACTCAAAACCCCATATTTCCCGCAGAGGAATATATCTGACTAGTAAGAATCTTAAAACCTATGTATTGATATGTCTCCGTAAGGGAATCAAGTGTGTCTAGACTGGCATAAACATGACGGCGAGAATCAGCTCAAACCCACTATAAAAAGGAATTTCAAAAACAAAACAAAAAAACTGGGAAATTCTTTGCAATTCCTTCAGGGTCTCTGATGAAACCTGGAATGACCCTATCTACAACGACAGATGGATGTGTCATCAGGCTGGACACTTGGGACTGAGAAGATTGGTGAGATTGGGTGAGCAAATGCAGACCCTTTAAAGCAATAATGCCTGGCACCCATCAATGGGTCCCAACTCTCCAGGTTGAAGGGAATATTACTAACGCTATAACATATACGGGAAACCTAGAGAACGGACACACAGTGAATACGAAAGGTTTCTAAAACTCAACGAATAGTCCCTCTCCTGGTCCTACGGTTTGACTTTCCATCTGCTTTACTATCAACCTCCCAACTTGGAGAGACAGCCCCTTTAACCTCCTCGTTCGCACAGGTTTCCAATTTGGCAGAGGATGAAAGGGAAGAGGGAGAACCAATGAGAGAGTAGCTGTTAGGCATTTGGACGGGCACATATCACTCTAACATCCCGGCAGGAAGAAGAATTAACCAAAGTCTCAGCCCCCCACCGGGAACCAGCATAGGTCCTGAACCAAAATTTTGGACTTTCGGTCAGCTCACCAAAAACGAGTTGAAAAATGGAGCTCAGGGGCACAGCAATTCACAAACTGGCCGAGTACTAAAGGACACCTATGGTCCAAAAATCTGTTCAGGGAAGGCAACGAAGCGGACTTGAAAGCGAGGCAGAATAGCAGGAAACAGATTTCAAGAGGTACGTTGGAATCGCCTTTAAAGCACAGGAAGAGGGGCACAACTTTGACAATGATGCACTTGGCCAAAAAGGGCGTATGCGTTTTCTCCTGAATATATGCAGGAGAAAACGCATACTCCCTTTTTGGCCAAGCAAGCAAGCGGGCAATGCAAATCTGCACTACAAAGAAGTATCACTTCCCACCGGTCAAAAGGGACATCCACAAAATGTGTAAAAACCAGAAAGGCAAGACAGGCCCTGAAGAACAGGGAGCCTTGTTATGTTGATGGGCGGGATGTAAATTGCCAACTGTCTCTCTGGAGGAGTGCATTGTGTTCCCTAAAACAAGTAATCAACAGAGCTACAGAGCCAAGGGCACTTCCAGTCTAGGGAATATACCTTGGGAAAACTGAAAATCAATAAGACAGAGCCACCCCAAAATTTAGGTCTGCACTGCTTACCAGGACCTCAACTTGGGTACACCTTAAATATCCCAGGAAATATAAAAATGGTTCAAAAAATTGTGGTACTTACGTACGATGGAATATCCCTCAGCCATGAAATCAATGTCATAAGACCAGTAGCAGCAAAATGGGTGGATTCAGGTACGATGATTCTAAGTGAAATAAGTCACACAGAAAAAGAAACTTATCATAAGATATCACTTATGAAGATACTGTAAACATGGCTACACTTGAGCTGAGGTAGGAAAGAGAACAGTGTCTCATATTTAGAAAACACTCTTATGCCTGCTTAAGGGGGAAGGAGAGGTGGGGTGATGCATAAAACCAGAGTTTGATATAAGCACAGGTACCGTTCCAAAAACCAACTATGGAATAGACAAGACCTACACCTTCCTCAGTGAAAGGGACTCAAAACCCCATATTTCCCGCAGAGGAATATATCTGACTAGTAAGAATCTTAAAACCTATGTATTGATATGTCTCCGTAAGGGAATCAAGTGTGTCTAGACTGGCATAAACATGACGGCGAGAATCAGCTCAAACCCAATATAAAAAGGAATTTCAAAAACAAAACAAAAAAACTGGGAAATTCTTTACAATTCCTTCAGGGTCTCTGATGAAACCTGGAATGACCCTATCTACAACGACAGCTGGATGTGGCATAAGGCTGGACACTTGGGACTGAGAGGATTGGTGAGATTGGGTGAGCAAATGCAGACCCTTTAAAGCAATAATGCCTGGCACCCATTCCATGGGTCCCAACTCTCCAGGTTGAAGGGAATATTACTACCGCTATAACATGTACGGGAAACCTAGAGAACGGACACACAGTGAATACGAAAGGTTTCTAAAACTCAACGAATAGTCCCACTCCTGGTGCTCCGGTTTGACTTTCCATCTGCTTTACTATCAACCTCCCAACTTGGAGAGACAGCCCCTTTAACCTCCTCGTTCGCACAGGTTTCCAATTTGGCAGAGGATGAAAGGGAAGAGGGAGAACCAATGAGAGAGTAGCTGTTAGGCATTTGGACGGGCACATATCACTCTAACATCCCGGCAGGAAGAAGAATTAACCAAAGTCTCAGCCCCCCACCGGGAACCAGCATAGGTCCTGTACCAAAATTTTGGACTTGCGGTCAGCTCACCAAAAACGAGTTGAAAAATGGAGCTCAGGGGCACAGCAATTCACAAACTGGCCGAGTAATAAAGGACAACTATGGTCCAAAAATCTGTTGAGGGAAGGCAACGAGGCAGACTTGAAAGCGTGGCAGAATAGCAGGAAACAGATTTCAAGAGTTACGTTGGAATCGCCTTTAAAGCACAGGAAGAGGGGCACAACTTTGACAATGATGCACTTGTCCAAAAAGGGCGTATGCGTTTTCTTCTGAATATATTCAGGAGAAAACGCATACGCCCTTTTTGGCCAAGCAAGCAAGCGGGCAATGCAAATCTGCACTACAAAGAAGTATCACTTCCCACCGGTGAAAAGGGACATCCAAAAAATGTGTAAAAACCAGAAAGGCAAGACAGGCCCTGGAGAACAGGGAGCCTTATTATGCTGATGGGCTTGATGTAAATTGCCAACTGCCTCTCTGGAGGAGGGCATTGTGTTCCCTAAAAAAAGTAAACAACAGAGCTACAGAGCCAAGGAAACTACCAGTCTAGGGAATATACCTTGGGAAAACTGAAAATCAATAAGACAGACCCACCGCAAAATTTAGGGCTGCACTGCTTACAAGGACCTAACTTGGGCACACCTTAAATATCCCAGGAAATATAAAAATGGTTCAAAAATTGTGGAACTTACGTACGATGGAATATCCCTCAGCCATGAAATCAATGTCATAAGACCAGTAGCAGCAAAAAGGGTGGATTCAGGTACGATGATTCTAAGTGAAATTAGTCACACAGAAAAAGAAATTTATCATAAGATATCACTTATGAAGATCCTGTAAACATGGCTACACTTGAACTGAGTTAGAAAATAGAACATTGTTTCACATTTAGAAAACACTCTTATGCCTGCTTAATGGGGAACGAGAGGTGGGGTGATACATAAAACCAGAGTTTGATATAAGCACAGGTACTGTTCCAAAAACCAACTATGGAATAGACAAGACGTACACCTTCCTCAGTGAAAGGGACTCAAAACCCCATATTTCCCGCAGAGGAATATATCTGCCTAGTAAAAATCTTAAAACCTATGTATTGATATGTCTCCATAAGGGAATCAAGTGTGTCTAGACTGGCATAAACATGGCAGCGAGAATCACCTCAAAGCCACTATAAAAAGGAATTTCAAAAACAAAACAAAAAAACTGGGAAATTCTTTACAATTCCTTCAGGGTCTCTGATGAAACCTGGAATGACCCTATCTACAATGACAGCTGGATGTGGCATAAGGAGGGACACTTGGGACTGAGAGGATTGGTGAGATTGTGTGAGCAAATGCAGACCCTTTAAAGCACAAATGCCTGCACCCATTCCATGGGTCCCAACTCTCCAGGTTGAAGGGAATATTACTAGAGTTATAACATGTACGGGAAACCTAGAGAACGGACACACGGTGAATACGAAAGGTTTCTAAAACTCAACGAATAGTCCCTCTCTTGGTGCTCAGGTTTGACCTACCATCTCCTTTACTATCAATCTCCCAACTTGGAGAGACAGCCCCTTTAACCTCCTGGTTCGCACAGGTTGCCCATTTGGCAGAGGATGAAAGGGAAGAGGGAGAACCAATGAGAGAGTAGCTGTTAGTCATTTGGACGGGCACATATCACTCTAACTTCCCGGCAGGAAGAAGTATTAACCAAATTCTCAGCCCCCCACCGGGAACCAGTATAGGTCCTGAACCAAAATTTTGGACTTGCGGTCAGCTCACCAAAAACGAGTTGAAAAATGGAGCTCAGGGTCACAGCAATTCACAAACTGGCCGAGTAATAAAGGACAACTATCGTCCAAAAATCTGTTGACGGAAGGCAACGAGGCAGACTTGAAAGCGAGGCAGAATAGCAGGAAACAGATTTCAAGAGGTACGTTGTAATCGCCTTTAAAGCACAGGAAGAGGGGCACAACTTCGACAATGATGCACTTGGCCAAAAAGGGCGTATGCGTTTTCTTCTTAATATATTCAGGAGTAAACGTATATGCCCTTTTTGGCCAAGCAAGCAAGCGGCAATGCAAATCTGCACTACAAAGAAGTATCACTTCCCACCGGTCAAAAGGGATATCCACAAAATGTGTAAAAACCAGAAAGGCAAGACAGGCCCTGGAGAACAGGGAGCTTTGTTATGCTGAAGGGCGGGATGAAAATTGCCAACTGCCTCTCTGGAGGAGTGCATTGTGTTCCCTAAAACAAGTAAAGAACAGAGCTACAGAGCCAAGGGCACTTCCAGTCTAGGGAATATACGTTGGGAAAACTGAAGATCAATAAGACAGAGCCACCCCAAAATTTAGGGCTGCACGGCTTACAAGGACCTCAACTTGGGTACACCTTAAATATCCCAGGAAATATAAAAATGGTTCAAAAAATTGTGGTACTTACGTACGATGGAATATCCCTCAGCCATGAAATCAATGTCATAAGACCAGTAGCAGCAAAATGGGTGGATTCAGGTACGATGATTCTAAGTGAAATAAGTCACAGAGAAAAAGAAACTTATCATAAGATATCACTTATGAAGATCCTGTAAACATGGCTACACTTGAAGTGAGTTAGGACAGAGAACAGTGTCTCACATTTAGAAAACACACTTAAGCCTGCTTAAGGGGGAAGGAGAGGTGGGGTGATGCATAAAACCAGAGTTTGATATAAGCACAGGTACCATTCCAAAAACCAACTATGGAATAGACAAGACCTACACCTTCCTCAGTGAAAGGGACTCAAAACCCCATATTTCCCGCAGAGGAATATATCTGACTACTAAGAATCTTAAAACCTATGTATTGATATGTCTCCGTAAGGGAATCAAGTGTGTCTAGACTGGCATAAATATGGCAGCGAGAATCAGCTGAAACCCACTATAAAAAGAAATTTCAAAAATAAAACAAAAAAAACTGGGAAATTCTTTACAATTCCTACAGGGTCTCTGATGAAACCTGGAATGACCCTATCTACAATGACAGCTGGATGTGGCATAAGGCTGGACACTTGGGACTGAGAGGATTGGTGAGATTGGGTGAGCAAAAGCAAACCCTTTAAAGCAATAATGCATGGCACACATTCCATGGGTCCCAACTCTCCAGGTTGAAGGGAATATTACTACAGATATTACATGTACGGGAATCCTAGAAAACGGACACACTGTGAATATGAAAGGTTTCTAAAACTCAACGAATAGTCCCTCTCCTGGTTCTCTGGTTTGACTTTCCATCTGCTTTACTATCAACCTCCCAACTTGGAGAGACTGCCCCTTTAACCTCCTGGTTCGCACAGGTTGCCAATTTGGCAGAGAATGAAAGGGAAGAGGGAGAACCAATGAGAGAGTAGCTGTTAGGCATTTGGACGGGCACATATCACTGTAATTTCCCGGCAGGAAGAAGAATTAACCAAAGTCTCAGCCCACCACCGGGAACCAGTATAGGTCCTGAACCAAAATTTTGGACTTGCGGTCAGCTCACCAAAAACGAGTTGAAAAATGGAGCTCAGGGGCACAGCAATTCACAAACTGGCCGAGTAATAAAGGACAACTATGGTCCAAAAATCTGTTGAGGGAAGGCAACGAGGCGGACTTGAAAGCGAGGCAGAATAGCAGGAAACAGATTTCAAGAGGTACGTTGGAATCCCCTTTAAATCATGGGAAGAGAGGCACAACTTCGACAATGATGCACTTGGCCAAAAAGGGCGTATGCGTTTTCTCCTGAATATATTCAGGAGAAAACGCATACGCCCTTTTTGGCCAAGCAAGCAAGCGGGCAATGCAAATCTGCACTACAAAGAAGTATCACTTCCCACCGGTCAAAAGGGACATCCACAAAATGTGTAAAAACCAGAAAGGCAAGACAGGCCCTGGAGAACAGGGAGCCTTGTTATGCTGACGGGCGGGATGTAAATTGCCAACTGCCTCTCTGGAGGTGTGCATTGTGTTCCCTAAAACAAGTAAAGAACAGAGCTACAGAGCCAAGGGCACTTCCAGTCTAGGGAATATACCTTGGGAAAAGTGAAAATCAAAAAGACACAGCCACCCCAAAATTTAGGGCTGCACTGCTTACAAGGACCTCAACTTGGGTACACCTTAAATGTCCCAGGAAATATAAAAATGGTTCCAAAAATTGTGTTACTTACGTACGATGGAATATTCCTCAGCCATGAAATCAATGTCATAAGACCAGTAGCAGCAAAATGGGTGGATTCAGGTACGATGATTCTAAGTGAAATAATTCACAGAGAAAAAGAAACTTATCATAAGATATCACTTATGAAGATCCTGTAAACATGGCTACACTTGAACTGAGTTAGGAAAGAGAACAGTGTCTCACATTTAGAAAACACTCTTATGCCTGCTTAAGGGGGAAGGAGAGGTGGGGTGATGCATAAAACCAGAGTTTGATATAAGCACAGGTACCGTTCCAAAAACCAACTATGGAATAGACAAGACCTACACCTTCCTCAGTGAAAGGGACTCAAAACCCTATATTTCCCGCAGAGGAATATATCTGACTAGTAAGAATCTTAAAACCTATGTATTGATATGTCTCCGTAAGGGAATCAAGTGTGTGTAGACTGGCATAAACATGGCAGCGAGAATCAGCTCAAACCCACTATAAAAAGGAATTTCAAAAACAAAACAATAAAACTGGGAAATTCTTTACAATTCCTTCAGGGTTAAAGATGAAACCTGGAATGACCCTATCTACAAGGACAGCTGGATGTGGCATAAGGCTGGACACTTGGGACTGAGGGGATTGGTGAGATTGGGTGAGCAAATGCAGACCCTTTAAAGCAATAATGCATGTCACCCATTCCATGGGTCCCAACTCTCCAGGTTGAAGGGAATATTACTACAGTTATAACATGTACGGGAAACCTAGAGAACGGACACACTGTGAATACGAAAGGTTTCTAAAACTCAACGAATAGTCCCTCTCCTGGTGCTCCGGTTTGACTTTCCACCTGCTTTACTATCAAACTCCCAACTTGGAGAGACAGCCCCTTTAACCTCCTGGTTCACACAGGTTGCCAATTTGGCAGAGGATGAAAGGGAAGAGGGAGAACCAATGAGAGAGTAGCTGTTAGGCATTTGGACGGGCACATATCACTGTAATTTCCCGGCAGGAAGAAGAATTAACCAAAGTCTCAGCCACCCACCGGGAATCAGTATAGATACTGAACCAAAATTTTGGACTTGCGGTCAGCTCACCAAAAACGAGTTGAAAAATGGAGCTCAGGGGCACAGCAATTCACAAACTGGCCGAGTAATAAAGGACAACTATCGTCCAAAAATCTGTTGAGGGAAGACAACGAGGCGGACTTGAAATCGAGGCAGAATAGCAGGAAATGGATTTCAAGACGTATGTTGGAATCGCCTTTAAAGCACAGGAAGAGGGGCACAATTTCGTCAATGATGCACTTGGCCAAAAAGGGCGTATGCGTTTTCTCCTGAATATATTCAGGAGAAAACGCATACGCCCTTTTTGGCCAAGCAAGCAAGTGGGCAATGCAAATCTGCACTACAAAGAAGTATCACTTCCCACTGGTCAAAAGGAACATCTACAAAATGTGTAAAAACCAGAAAGGCAAGACAGGCCCTGGAGAACAGGGAGCCTTGTTATGCTGCTGGGCGGGATGTAAATTGCCAACTGCCTCTCTGGTGGAGTGCATTGTGTTCCCTAAGAAAAGTAAACAACAGAGCTACAGAGCCAAGGGCACTTCCATTCTAGGGAATATACCTTGGGAAAACTGAAAATCAATAAGACAGAGCCACCCCAAAATTTAGGGCTGCACTGCTTACAAGGACCTCAACTTGGGTACACCTTAAATATCCCAGGAAATATATAAATGGTTCAAAAAATTGTGGTAATTACATACGATGGAATATCCCTCAGCCATGAAATCAATGTCATAAGACCAGTAGCATCAAAATGGGTGGATTCAGGTACGATGATTCTAAGTGAAATAAGTCACACAGAAAAAGAAACTTATCATAAGATATCACTTATGGAGATCCTGTACACATGGCTACACTTGAACTGAGTTAGGAAAGAGAGCAGTGTCTCACATTTAGAAAACACTCTTATGCCTGCTTAAGGGGGAAGGAGAGGTGGGGTGATGCATAAAACCAGAGTTTGATATAAGCACAGGTACCGTTCCAAAAACCAACTATGGAATAGACAAGACCTACACCTTCCTCAGTGAAAGGGACTCAAAACCCCATATTTCCCGCAGAGGAATATATCTGACTAGTAAGAATCTTAAAACCTATGTATTGGTATGTCTCCGTAAGGGAATCAAGTGTGTCTAGGCTGGCATAAACATGGCAGCGAGAATCAGCTCAAACCCACTATAAAAAGGAATTTCAAAAATAAAACAAAACAACTGGGAAATTCTTAACAATTCCTTCAGGGTCTCTGATGAAACCTGGAAAGACCATATCTACAACGACAGCTGGATGTGGCATAAGGCTGGATACTTGGGACTGAGAGGATTGGTGAGATTGGGTGAGCAAATGCAGACCCTTTAAAGCACAAATGCCTGGCACCCATTCCATGGGTCACAACTCTCCAGGTTGAAGGGAATATTACTACAGCTAAACATGTACGGGAAACAGAGAACGAACTCACTGTGAACACGAAAAGTTTCTATAACTCAACGAATAGTCCCTCCACTGGTGCTCCAGTTTGACTTTCCATCTGCTTTACTATCAATCTCCCAACTTGGAGAGACAGCCCCTTTAACCTCCTGGTTTTACAGTTTGCCAATTTGGCAAAGGATGAAAGGGAAGAGGGAGAGCCAATGAGAGCCTAGCTGTTAGACATTTGGACGGGCACATATCACACTAACATCCCGGCAGGAAGAAGAATTAACCAAAATCTCAGCCCCCCACCGGGAACCAGCATAGGTCATGAACCAAAATTTTGGACATGTGGTCAGCTCACAAAAAACGAGTTGATAAATGGAGCTCAGGGTCACAGCAATTCACAAACTGGCCGAGTAATAAAGGACAACTACCGTCCAAAAATCTGTTGAGGGAAGGCAACGAGACGGACTTGAAAGCGAGGCAGAATAGCAGGAAATAGATTTCAAGAGGTACGTTGGAATCGCCTTTAAAGCACAGGAAGAGGGGCACAACTTCGACAATGATGCACTTGGCCAAAAAGGGCGTATGCGTTTTCTCCTGAATATATTCAGGAGAAAACGCATACGCCCTTTTTGGCCAAGCAAGCAAGCGGGCAATGCTAATCTGCACTACAAAGTAGTATCACTTCGCACCGGTCAAAAGGGACATCCACAAAATGTGTAATAACCAGAAAGGTAAGACAGGCCCTGGAGAACATGGAGCCTTGTTATGCTGATGGGCGGGATGTACTCCTCCTCTGGAGGAGTGCATTGTGTTCCCTAAAACAAGTAAACAACAGAGCTACAGAGCCAAGGGCACTTCCAGTGTAGGGAATATACCTTGGAAAAACTGAAAATCAATAAGACAGGGCCACCGCTAAATTTAGGGCTGCACTGCTTACAAGGACCTCAACTTGGGTACACCTTAAATATCCCAGGAAATATAAAAATGGTTCAAAAAATTGCGGTACTTACGTACGTTGGAATATCAGCCATGAAACCAATGTCATAAGACCAGTAGCAGCAAAATGTGTGGATTCAGGTGCGATGATTCTAAGTGAAATAAGTCACAGAGAAAAAGAAACTTATCATAAGATATCACTGATGAAGATCCTGTAAACATGGCTACACTTGAACTGAGTTAGGAAAGAGAACAGTGTCTCACATTTAGAAAACACTCTTATGCCTGCTTAAGGGGGAAGGAGAGGTGGGGTGATGCATAAAACCAGAGTTTGATATAAGCACAGGTACCATTCCAAAAACCAACTATGGAATAGACAAGACCTACACCTTCCTCAGTGAAAGAGACTCAAAACCCCATATTTCCCGCAGAGGAATATATCTGACTAGTAAGAATCTTAAAACCTATGTATTGATATATCTCCGTAAGGGAATCAAGTGTGTCTAGACTGGCATAAACATGGCAGCGAGAATCAGCTCAAACCCACTATAAAAAGGAATTTCAAAAACAAAACAAAAAAACTGGGAAATTCTTTACAATTCCTTCAGGGTCTCTGATGAAACCTGGAATGACCCTATCTACAACGACAGCTGGATGTGGCATAAGGCTGGACACTTGGGACTGAGAGGATTGGTGAGATTGGGTGAACAAATGCAGAACCTTTAAAGCAATAATGCATGGCACCCATTCCATGGGTCCCAACTCTCCAGGTTGAAGGGAATATTACTACAGTTATAACATGTACGGGAAACCTAGAGAACGGACACACTGTGAATACGAAAGGTTTCTAAAACTCAACGAATAGTCCCTCTCCTGGTGCTCCGGTTTGACTTTCCATCTGCTTTACTATCAACCTCCCAACTTGGAGAGACAGCCCCTTTAACCTCCTAGTTCGCACACGTTGCCAATTTGGCAGAGGATGAAAGGGAAGAGGGAGAACCAATGAGAGAGTTGCTGTTAGGCATTTGAACGGGCACATATCACTGTAATTTCCCGGCAGGAAGAAAAATTAACCAAAGTCTCAGACCCCACCGGGAACCAGTATAGGTCCTGAACCAAAATTTTGGACTTGCGGTCAGCTCACCTAAAACGAGTTGAAAAATGGAGCTCAGGGGCACAGCAATTCACAAACTGGCCGAGTAATAAAGGACAACTATCGTCCAAAAATCTGTTGAGGGAAGGCAACGAGGCGGACTTGAAAGCGAGGCAGAATAGCAGGAAACAGATTTCAAGAGGTACGTTGGAATCGCCTTTAAAGCACAGGAAGAGGGGCACAAATTCGACAATGATGCACTTGGCCAAAAAGTGCGTATGCGTTTTCTCCTGAATATATTCAGGAGAAAACGCATACGCCCTTTTTGGCCAAGCAAGCAAGCGGGCAATGCAAATCTGCACTACAAAGAAGTATCACTTCCCACCGGTGAAAAGGGACATCCACAAAATGTGTAAAAACCAGAAAAGCAAGACAGGCCATGGAGAACAGGGAGCCTTGTTATGCTGATGGGCGGGATGTAAATTGCCAACTGCCTCTCTGGAGGAGTGCATTGTGTTCCCTAAAACAAGTAAAGAACAGAGCTACAGAGCCAAGGGCACTTCCAGTCTAGGGAATATACTTTGGGAAAACTGAAAATCAATAAGACAGAGCCACCCCAAAATTTAGGGCTGCACTGCTTACAAGGATCTCAACTTGGGTACACCTTAAATATCCCAGGAAATATAAAAATGGTTCAAAAAATTGTGGAACTTACGTACGATGGAATATCCCTCAGCCATGAAATCAATGTCATAAGACCAGTAGCAGCAAAATGGGTGGATTCAGGTACGATGATTCTAAGTGAAATAAGTCACACAGAAAAAGAAACTTATCATAAGATATCACTTATGAAGATCCTGTAAACATGGCTACACTTGAACTGAGTTAGGAAAGAGAACAGTGTCTCACATTTAGAAAACACTCTTATGCCTGCTTAAGGGGGAAGGAGAGGTGGGGTGATGCATAAAACCAGAGTTTGATATAAGCACAGGTACCGTTCCAAAAACCAACTATGGAATAGACAAGACCTACACCTTCCTCAGTGAAAGGGACTCAAAATCCCATATTTCCCGCAGAGGAATATATCTGACTAGTAAGAATCTTAAAACCTATGTATTGATATGTCTCTGTAAGGGAATCAAGTGTGTCTAGACTGGCATAAACATGGCAGCGAGAATCAGCTCAAACCCACTATAAAAAGGAATTTCAAAAATAAAACAAAACAACTGGGAAATTCTTTACAATTCCTTCAGGGTCTCTGATGAAACCTGGAATGACCCTATCTACAATGACAGCTGGATGTGGCATAAGGCTGGACACTTGGGACTGAGAGGATTGGTGAGATTGGGTGAGCAAATGCAGACCCTTTAAAGCAATAATGCATGGCACACATTCCATGGGTCACAACTCTCCAGGTTGAAGGGAATATTACTACAGCTATAACATGTATGGGAAACCTAGAGAACGGACCCACTCTGAATACGAAAGTATTCTAAAACTCAACGAATAGTCCCTCTCCTGGTGCTCCGGTTTGAATTTCCATCTGCTTTACTATCAATCTCCCAACTTGGAGAGACAGCCCATTTAACCTCCTGGTTCGCACAGGTTTCCAATTTGGCAGAGGATGAAAGGGAAGAGGGAGAAACAATGAGAGAGTAGCTGTTAGGCATTTGGACGGGCACATATCACTCTAACTTCCCAGCAGGAAGAAGAATTAACCAAAGTCTCAGCTCCCAACGGGAAACAGCATAGGTCCTGAACCAAAATTTTGGACTTGCGGTCAGCTCACAAAAAATGAGTTGAAAAATGGAGCTCAAGGGCTCAGCAATTCACAAAATTGCAGAGTAATAAAGGACAACTATCGTCCAAAATTTGTTAAGGGAAGGCAACGAGGCGGACTTTAAAGCGAGGCAGAATAGCAGGAAATAGATTTCAAGAGGTACGTTGGAATCGCCTTTAAAGCACAGGAAGAGGGGCACAACTTCGACAATGATGCACTTGGCCAAAAAGGGCGTATGCGTTTTCTCCTGAATATATTCAGGAGAAAACGCATACGCCCTTTTTGGCCAATCAAGAAAGCAGGCAATGCTAATCTGCACTACAAAGAAGTATCACTTCCCACCGGTCAAAAGGGACATCCACAAAATGTGTAAAATCCAGAAAGGTAAGACAGGCCCTGGAGAACAGGGAGCCTTGTTATGCTGATGGGCGGGATGTAAATTGCCAACTGCCTCTCTGGAGGAGTGCATTGTGATCCCTAAAACAAGTAAAGAACAGAGCTACAGAGCCAAGGGCACTTCCAGTCTAGGGAATATGACTTGGGAAAACTGAAAATCAATAAGACAGAGCCACCCCAAAATTTATGGCTGCAGTGCTTACAGGGACCTCAACTTGGGTACACCTTAAATATCCCAGGAAATATAAAAATGGTTCAAAAAATTGTCGTACTTAGGTACGATAGAATAACCTTCAGCCATGAAATCAATGTCATATGACCAGTAATAGCAAAATGGGTGGATTCAGGTACGATGATTCTAAGTGAAATAAGTCACACAGAAAAAGAAACTTATCATAAGATATCACTTATGAAGATCCTGTAAACATGGCTACACTTGAACTGAGTTAGGAAAGAGAACAGTGTCTCACATTTAGAAAACACTCTTATGCCTGCTTAAGGGGGAAGGAGAGGTGGGGTGATGCCTAAAAGCAGAGTTTGATATAAGCACAGGTACCATTCCAAAAACCAACAATGGTATAGACAAGACCTACACTTTCCTCAGTGAATGGGACCCGAGGAATCTGTGAGTAACCCTGAGCTGAGCCCCAGGCCAGCTGCTGTTGAACTTTTCCCACCCTTCCCAGGTAAAACACCTGAAAATGTACAAGGGCTTGAAAGCCTAGAGGAAGGGCCGTGGAGCCACACCAGCGACAGCACGCAGGCCAACTTGGTGCCTGCAGGCCAGCCAGGATCGTCCTGGCCCTGGGCGCTCTTCTGGAAGCTTTCCATTGCCCTGCCTGAGATACCCCTCCTGTCCCGGCCCCCACTGCTTTTTTCCTTCCTCACCTCTGTCCGGAGAGAAATTCCAGCGGAAGGTATGGGTGCCACATCCTCTTCTTTACAGGTGGAAGCCTGGCAACTACTGCAGAAAGTCCAGCAGAGACCCACTCACACCGGGCCACCCACAAAGCCGTGGCCCCTCACTCCCTCCCACCAGCACAGCCCCGAGACTGCTGATGGGGCAGAGAATATGGAGTCAGGCACAGCTTCAGGGGCTATTGCTGCCTGCAGCGCTGTTTATATTGACCTCAACCCAGGCACACCCGGGGAGGGCCGGCCAGCAGGGTCAGGCTACCCAGGTCAGCTAATCTTCAGCCCTCAGGGAATCACATTGTTGAAAATGGACCTCGCTAACGCAGAATGGAAGCCAAGGAATAAAAGGACACAATGCCATTTGCAGCACCGTAGGTGTGTCTAGAGGTAATCACGTGACTTGTAGTAAGTCAGAAAGTGAAAGATACATATCATATCATATCTCTTATAGGTGTGACCGAAAAATGGATACCAGGGCAGATATTTCTACGGAGAAGGGCAATCACAGATTCATTCAACAAACTTATGGTTCACCAATGGAAAGGTGTGAGGATTGGTTTCATTATGATATTGGGGTTAACAGACATATACAAACACAGGTGACATATAGAATCACCAAAGACCTACAGAATGCCAAGAGAAGACTACTCAACATTCTGTCATAAGGTACATGGGAAAAGGATCCCAGGAAGAACAGACATATGTATATGTGTAAAAGAACCACATCTTCCACACCTACAACAAGCCAAACATTGTAATCAAATTTGCTGTAATAAAAAATAAAAAATTAAATTAAAAACACGAACAAGAAGTAGTGAGACAAACTTGAGGGGCTTTCTCCTGGCACATTCCATTCTAAATTCCAATCAAGAACACAACATCCTTTGAGGCTCTGTTGCCCCAGTAACCAGATTTGGTAAGGGAGAACTGCTGCCACCTTGTGGCCGTTTCACACAACAGCAGCTTTAATCCCAGCGCTAATGGTCAGTTGATATTCAAAGTCATTGCAGGCCTGTAAATGACACCTGCCCTGAAAACAAATCCTGGGGTCATATATCGACCAAAAAATTCAAAGGACGTCCATATTTCAAAACGACAGTTTCAAAAGGCATATTTTACACACATTAGTCTTCTGCTTCTTTTTCTTTCTTTCTTTTCTTGTTAAAAAAACGGGAATGGCAAAAAGCATCCCTCAGAATGGGCGAAAATATTTGGAAACGAATCAATGGACAAAGGTTTAATCTCCAATATATACAAAGAGCTCATGCAGCTTAATATTAAAAAAACAAACAACCCAATACAAAAATGGGCAGAAGATCTAAAGAGACGTTTCTTCAAAGAAGACACAGAGATGGCCAAGACGCACATGAAAAGCTGCTCAACATCACTAATTATTAGAGAAATGCAAATCAAAACTACAATGAGGTATCACCTCACACCTGTTAGAATCGGCATCATCAGAAAATCTACAAACAACAAATTCTGGGGAGGGTGTGGACAAAAGGATCCCTCTTCCACTAGTGGTGGAAATGTAAATTGATACAGTCACGATGGAGAACAGTATGGAGTTTCCTTAAAAAAAACTAGAAATAGAATTACCATATGATCCAGCAATCCCACTTCTGGGCATATACCCAGAGAAAACCATAAATCAAAAAGGCACATTCACCACAATGCTCATTTCAGCACTATTTACAATAGCCAGGTAATGGAAGCAACCTAAATACCCACAGACAGACGAATGGATAAAGATGTGGTACATATATAAAATGGAATATTACTCAGCCATAAGAAGGAATGAAACTGGGTCATTTGTAGAGACGTCGATGGATCTAGAGACTGTCATACAGAATGAAGTAAGTCAGAAAGAGAAAAACAAATATTGTATATTAATGCATATATGTGGAACCTAGAAAAATGTTATAGATGAACTGGTTTGCAGGGAAGAAATAGAGACACAGAGGTAGAGAACACACGTATGGACACCAAGTGTGGGAAGCCATTGGGTGGTGGTGGTGGCATATGTTGAGAGATTGGGATTGACCTGTATACATGTATATGCATAAAATACATAACTAATAATAACCTGCTGTATAAAAATATAAATAAAATTAAATTTTAAAATTTAAAAAAATAATATTTAAAAATAAAACAGAAAAAAGTTCTTCCCTTCACACAGATGTATTTATATGAATGAATTATTTCCATGCTTATATCAATAAATACATAAAAGAGGAATAAAATCTAACTTGAACCAAAAAAGGAAAAAAAACCTGAACCCACCAGTTATACAGAGGAAAACCCTATCAGGGAACTTGCTCCAGCGGTAAACAATTCTGAAATTGGTCAGAGGTGGGGAATCATCTCCCATACAGCCAGCAGCCCACCCCCCAAGCAAGGAGCGTCCTCATTGCAAAGCTGGGGGACCGTTCCAAGGCATCTGTGAGTAAACGTGAGCTGAGCCCCAGTCCTGCGGCAGCTGAACTCTTCCCACCCTTTCCAGGTAAAACACCTGAATATGTACAAGAACTTGCAAGCTTAGAGGAAGGGCTGTGGAGCCACACCAGCGACAGGACACAGGCCGACTTGGTGCCTGCAGGCCAGTCAGGATGGTCCTGGCCCCAGATGCTCTTCTGGAAGCTTTCCATTTCCCTGCCTGAGATACCCCTCCTGCCACGGCCCCCACTGCTTTTTTACTTCCTCACCTCTGCCTGGGGAGAAATTCCAGCGGCAGGTATCGGTGACACATCCTCTTCTTTAGCAGGTGGCAGCCTGACAACTCCTGCAGAAAGTCCAGCAGAGCCCCACTCACACCTGGCCACCCACAAAGCCACGGCCCCTCACTCCCTCCCACGAGCACAGCCCCAGCACTGCCTACGGGGCAGAGAATATGGCGTCAGTCACAGCTACAAGGGCTGTCGCTCACTGGAGAGCTGTTTATATTGCCCTCAACCCAGGCACACCTGTGGAGGGCTGGCAGGCAGTTTCAGGCTACCAATATCAGCCAATCCTCACCCCTCAGGGGCTCACAGTTGCAGAAAATGAAACTTGCTAAACGGGCCAGGCCCTAGGAACAGGTGTGGGCTCTTGAGAGTCAGGATAGACAAGGGGCTGCAGCTGCGGCTTGTTTTCTTATCATTTTATCTGGTCCATGAGTGGAAAACAACTTCAAGAAGGCACTATCCTAATGAGAGGAACCCAGGAGTCCAGGAGAGGAGTGATGGTGGGTGGAGACAGAGGCCTGGTGCCCTGGCTGCAGTGGAAGTGTCTGGAAGACCAGGCAGAAAGAGCCTGCAGAGAGTGATAGCCATGGTCACAGACCTGTCAGAGCTGCTGTTTGTTAGTTCAAGTCCTGCTCTGAGGTATTCTGTGTCAGCTGTGAGCGACAGGTGAGCTGTGGGTTCTCTGCAAGGTGGGCTATGTGCACAGTTCCTGTATGTCCAGCCCTGCTGGGGTACCTGCCCAGGGGAGCTCCGTATCCTGGGAAGGGCCTGAGTAGGAGAGCCCCATGGGCTGCTGGGTAGCTGCAGAGGTGAGCTCCATACCCTGGGAGGGACTTGACCATGAGAGCCCCGTGGGCTGTGGGGTAGGGGTGCAGCCCAGGTGAGCTCCATATCCTGGGATTGGCCTGACCATGAGAGCCCCATGGGCTGCTGGAGACCTGGTAAAGTATATCAGGACAGTCAGTGAAGCCACCGAGGATATACATCCAGTAGCTCCTATTTCCTACTCCCTGCTGGTCATTCTACCTTCCACCAGGCCATGGCATTCTGTATTAGACTTCAATGATGCCTTCTTCTGTATTCCATTCATCTCAGAGTCACAAGAATTTTTGGCTTGTGAGTGGCAGGACACAACATGCAACAAAAGCAATAATGCTGGGCTCTCCTGCCCCAATGGTTCAAAAATCCCCACACCATCATTGGGGAAATGTCCTCTAAAGAACTAAAAGTTCAACCTCTGTAAAAGGGAACCCTCCTTCAATATGCAGATGGCATTCTGATCGCCAGGCCTACTAAAGACGCCTCTGAACTACCTAGCCAAGAAAGGATAGAAGGTGTCCAAGAAAAACGCTCAAATATCCCAGGCTAAGGTGACATGCCTGGGCTTCATTCTCACAGATATTCGGAGAAACGCATCCCAGGATAGGGAAGAAGCCATTGGCAGCCTTACCTCTTCTAAAACTAGAAGACAGCTTAGGGGTTCCTGGGGAGGCCAAGGTTTTCTGCATCTGGATCCCTAACTACAGTGTAATAGCTGGGCCTCTACATGAAACACTGACACGAAAAGATGATGATCCTTTTGAATAGAATCCAGAAGCAGCCTTTCAAGAATGGAAAGAGCAGTCAATACAGACCCTTTCCCAGGAACTGCCTAATTTAGCTAAACCCTTTGACCTTTACATACCCGGGCAAAGGTTAATCGCCCTTGGAGCCTTAGTGCAAAAACTGGGACCACTTGAAATGGAGCAACACAAGAATGCCCTTCAGGTATGATAAACTATGGTCACCAAGGGCTTTGCCCACCGACTCATCAGGCCAGGATACTGGGGTATCTAAAAAGCTGTAAATCAGCAGCCCGCAAGGCCAGCTCCCTCCTAAGGGAAAAGGACCCCACGTGGTGATCCTAACCACCCATCATGCCCTGAAGTTGCAGGGGTCGCTCTGTGGACACACTGACCTCGAGTGAGGAGGCCCTCCAACTCCAACCTCCAGAGAGATAAACGGGGGCAACGGGCCCCCAAGATGACTCGTGTGGCCATCACTTGACCTGGAGTTTCTCTCAGAAAACGACAAGACTGTGCCCCGAAAGAGCAGACTACTGCTTGCAGGACTTACTGCACCCAGAGGGGAGCTAATAAGCTTGGCGGGGGAAACGTATATCACGCTTTCACCATAGAAAACCCTACAGACACCGCGGTGATGGTGGCCAATATGACCGGCTGGACTGCTGGCTACTTCTAAAGGCCGTTGACTCAGTGGACGTCATGGTCCTGGATCACCACTGACCCTGGACTGTCTGGGAGTTGCGCGGGCAGGGCTCTGACACATGGTGCTGTTTGTACATTAATTCAGGGACCTAATTAAAGAAAGCACAGACTACTGGTCAGAGCATCTAGTCTGGCAAAAACTGTCAGCCTAAGGTCGCCGAACATATGTGGGGTGGGGTGAAACCTGCCACCGCAGCATCTCTGTGCCTCTCTTTCCTGGACCCTTACAGGTCATTAGAATCTGTACACTTCCAATGCTGGTGCTCAGGCGGACGAGAAGTGAGGCAGGAGGCCTTGGGACAATCAACCTCACCAGGAGGCTGGTGGGGAGACGTTTTGCCCCTCCCCCCATGTATCAGGGCTCCCACCACAGCATGAAGCAGTTACAAAAGAGGGGTCTGCACCCTCAACACCCCAAGAATAAGGAACGGAACAAAAAGCAGAGGAGGTGTTCGTCTCCGGCAACGTTCATTAAAAATTCCTGGGAGATAAAAAGAGAATCTGGGCAATAAAATAAAGTCTAACCTGTTTTTCCTTTGTGCTTTGTCTACTTTCACGTGCTCCTAGGGTTCCGCATGCAGAGGTCCCACACCCGGCACTTCAGACCCGATTTCCTAGTGCAGAATGGCTGGGTCGACACCTCAGCTAGCGGGGTCCCATGCAGACTCCGCGGCATAGAGCCTGAGCTGCAGCCAACGCAGCCCTCGAGAGCTCCATCCCCTCCCTCCCACTGACGCTGCCGGGGACCCTACACAGCAGCCCAGCCCACAGCCCATGGGGGAGTGCACGCTCTCACCTCTCCATTCTGTTTTCAAAATAATGTTTCCTTTGCTTCTGAACCAAACTCAGTCTTGATCTGTTGGCTCCAATGACACTGGGCACGGGGACTCCTGTTGGGGTCCACTCTGGAGGATCAGTAACAGAAATTGAGAACATTGTAACTTCAATGAACAGATGTGTGAGCCAAACTGTAGTTAACATAGAGCAGTGTATAATGCTCGGGTAAAATAAGATGTTTCTAAGACTTACATTTGATATTTCCATCACTTTCCTATAAGCAAGTTCAGTGAAGACGGCTGTCTTATTTGTCAGGTCAACATTAGAGAAATGAAGTGATTTATTTCCATGGATGTACATCGAATACTCTTGGCTGAAGCTTCAATCTTGTTTTGAATGCTTTTCCATTGAAAATGATACCTCTCTTTCAGCTCCCCCGTTTCTGAGAAGTATAAAACCTTATAATTTATTATTACCAAAGGGGAAAGGTAGGAGAAGGGATAAATTAACAGTTTGGGATTAACACATACACACTGCTATGTATAAAATAGATCATCAACAAGGAACTACTGTATAGCACAGGGAACTACACTGAATATTTTGCAATAACCTATAAGGGGAAATAATCTGAAAAAGAATAGATATATTTATTGACATCATCTATCAATGACAGATAAAATGTAACCTATGCAAGGACGATGGTGAGCGCTTCTGACCCTGAAGATTTCAGTCATCTAAAGTTTGGGCTCTGCCTATTTCCCAAGGCCCTTAAAGGACATACGTGTAGCCGTAGCTTAAAAATTCCCCAGTTTGGGGTTCGGGGAGGCACTGATTTGGAAAAATCCCTGGTGTTCTCCTTACATGCACGGGACCCTTCCTACAGCTAAAACATGCCTGTCACACCTAGAGGATGGTACACTGTTTGATCGGACAGAGTTTGGAAAAGGCACCTCATCTCCTCATCGCCTGGTGCTCGGGTTCAACCCTCCAGCATCTTTCCTAACAATCTCCTCACTTGGGGATATCAGCACCGTCAACATCCTGTTGCACACAGTTTGGAATTTGTCCAGAGGATGAAGCGGAAGGATGAGAAAAATTTAGAGACAAGTCTTAGGTGTTCGGACAGGCACATGTCACTCTAATTTCCAATCCAGAAGACAAATTCATCAAAGGCTAGAATTGCCCATGGAAACAGAATAGGGCTAGAGGAAATCCCGCTGTTTTGTGTCCAGTTTCCAAAAACACAAGTTGAAAAATGGAACTCAGGGGCACTAAAATTCATGAAACTGCAGAGTTGAAAATATCTATCGTCGAAAAATGTCTTGAGGTAAGTCACAGAAAAGGACTTGTAAGCAAGGGAGAGTGGCAGGAAACAGATTTGAAGAGGTAGAAAGGACTCCCCATTAAAGCACAAGAAAAGGGGCTGAACATCGCCAATGATGCAGTTGGCCAAAAAGGGTGTATGCAGTTTTTCTGAATATATTCAAGTAAAGGCCATACACACTTTTTATCCAACCAAACAGGTGGGCACTGGAAATCAATATCACAAAATGTATCACTTCACATCAGTCAGAAGTGCCATCCACATAAAGTGTAAACACCAGAAATGCAGGACAGGGCGAGGAGAAAAGGGAGCCCTGTTAGGCTGATAGTGGAAATGTAATTTGCCAACGGCCACTCTGGAGAAGTGTATTGTGTTTGCTAAAACATCTAAAAAATGAGCTACAGAGCATAGGGCACTTGCACTCATGGGCGTGTACCTTGGGAAAAACAAAAATCGACAGAAAACAGGCACCCGAACGTTTACCACCTCTCTGTTAAAAAGGGCCTCAACTTGGATATAACCTAAATGTTCCTGGAAGGATAAAATGGATAAAAGAGATGGGGTACTTATGTAGAGTGGAATATTACTCATCCAGAAATCAATGAAATAAGGCCAGTTGTAACAACTCTGGAGGAGTTACATACGATCATTCTAAGTGACATATGTCAGAAAGAAAAAGACACATATCATAAGATGTCACTTAAAGGTGGAATCAAAAATGGCTACACATGAAATAAATTACAAAACAGAAACATAGTCAAATATGTAGAAAATAGACATAAGGCTGCTAAATGGGAAAGGTGGGGAATGGTGAGGTATTATCCAGGAGGTTGAAATTAGCAAAGATACCATTCCAAGTACCAAATTGAATAACTGACAAGGCCTACACGGTACCTCAAAGAACTGCACTCAGCCCACTCAAGTCACTGGAAAATAATACATATGACTGGTAAGCATCTGAAAAAGAAGTTATTGTTGTCTCACAGTACATGCATCAAGTGCATGTACAGCAGCAAAAAACAGAGCTTTGAAAATCAGCTGTAACCAATATAAAAATAAATTTAAAACTATTTATAAAAACAGTGAGACAGACAAAAATTCTTACAACTTTTGTTGAAGGGCTACGATGTAACATGGATTGAACACATGTAGACCCACAGCAGGATGATTATATAAGGCTGGAAGCTATGCACGCTAAGAGATGTTAGAGAGGCTGGGTGAGGAAATGCAGACCTTTTAAAGTAATACTGCCTGGTACCCATTCCATGGGTCCCAAATCTGCAGGTTCAAGGGAATCTTCTGACAGCGAAAACATGCCTGGGAAACCGAGATGAATGTACACCGTGTGCTCAGGAAAGGTGTCTAAAATGCACCTCATTTTTGATCTCCTGGTGCTGGGGTTCGCCATTCCAGCCACATTACTAACAATCTCCCCACTTGGAGAATCAGCACCTTTAACCTCCTGTTTCACACAGTTTTCAATTTGTGCAGAGGATAAATGGGAAGCGGGGGAACCAATGAGAGATTAGCTGTAGGACTTTTGACAGGCACATGTCACTCTAATTTCCCATTAGGAAGAAGAATTAACCAAAGGCTCAGCCTGCCTCCCCAGAACCAGAATAGGGCCAGAAGTAATCCAATGGTTTGGCGGCCAGCTCACAAAAAAAGCGAGTTGCAAAATGGAGCTCAGGAGCAGACAATTCAAAAACCTGCAATGATATAAATGATAACCAACGTCCAAAAATATATTCAGGTAAGGTAACGAAGAGGATCTGAATGAGAGGCGGAATTGCAGGAAACAGATTTCAAAAGGTAGATTGTACTCACATTTAAAGCATATGAAAAGCAGCAGAATTTCTAAAATGATGCGGTTGGGCAAAAGGGTGTATGCGTTTTTTTCGTGAATATCTTCAGGAAAAAAACACATGCAGAGTTTTTGGCCAACCAAGCAAGAGGGAAATGCAAATCCGCACAACAAAGAAGTCTCAATTTCCACTGCTCAGAAAGGCCATCCAAAAAATGTGTACAAACCAGAAATGCAGGAGAGGCCATGGAAAACAGGGAGCCTAGTCACGCTGATGGGTGGGGTATAAATATCCAAGAGCCACTCTGAAGAAGTGTATGCTGTTTTTAAAACATCTAAAATACAAAGCCTCGGAGCAAGGGGACTTCAACTCATGGACATATAACTTTGGAAGACTAAATGTCAATAAGACACAGGCACCCCAAAGTTTAGGGCTGCTCTGCATACAAGAACCTCAACTTTGGTACACCTAAAATATCCCAGGAAAAAGAGAAATGCATAAAGAACTTGTGGTAATTTTGTACAACGGAATATCACTCAGACGTGAAATCAATGTATATAAGGCCAGTAGCAGCATAAAGAGTGGATTTAGGTATGATGATTTTAAGGGAAATTAGTCACACAGAAAAAGAATCTTATCATAAGATATCACTTATAGAGGGAATGTCAATATCACAACACATGAACTGAATTAGGAAAGAGAACAGAGTCTCACATTTAGCAAAAATCTCTTATGCCTGCTTCAGAGGAAAGGAGAGGTGGGGTGATGCATAAATCCAGAGTTTGATATTAGCACAGGTACCATTCCATAAACCAAATACAGAATAGACAAGACCTACACCTTCCTCAGTGAACGGGACTCAACACCCCTATGCCCCACAGAGGAATATACCTGACTACTAAGAATCTAAAAAACCTATGTATTGATATGTCTCCGTAAGGGAATCAATTGTGTCTAGACTGGCATAAACAAGTCAGTGAAAATCAGCTCAACTCCATTATAAAAATGAATTTCAAAAAAACCCCAAAAAACAGCGAAATTCTTACACAATTCCTTCAGGGGTTCTGATGAAACCTGGAATGACCCTATCTGCAAAGACAGCTGGATGAGACATAAGGCTGGACACTTGGGACTGAGAGGACTGGTCAGATTGGGAGAGAAAATGCAGACCTTTTAAAGTAGTAATGCATGCCACCATTCCATGTGTCCCAAATCTCCAGGTAGAAGGGAATATCACTACAATTATAACATGTATGGGAAACCTAGAAAATGGACACCCTGTGATGGCGAAAAGTTTCTAAAACTCTCCTAATTTTTCCTCTCCTTGTGCTCCACTTTGGCATTCCAACTGCTTTACTATCAATCTCCCAACTTAGGAGAGTCAGCCCCTATAACCTCCTGGTTCGCACAGTTTGCTAATTGTGCAGAGGATGAAAGGGAAGAGGGAGAACCAATCAGAGAGTAGATGTAGGCATTTGGACGGGCACATGTCACTCTAAGTTCCCGGCAGGAAGAAGAATTAACCAAAGCCTCAACCACCCACAGGAAACCAATATAGCGACCCCTGGAACCAGTATAGGTCCTGAAGCAAAATTGTGGATTTGCGGCCAGCTCACAAAGATGGGATTTGAAAATTGGAGCTCAGGGGCACAGCAATTCACAAACCTGCAGACTTATAAAGGACTACTCTCTTCCAAAAATCTGTTGAGGGAAGGCAATGAAGCGGACTTGAAAATGAGGCAGAATTGCACAAAACATATTTCAAGAGGTAAATTGGAATCGCCTTTAAAGCACAGGAAAAGCATCCCAACTTGGACAGAGATGCACTTGGCCAAAAAGGGCGTATGCCTTTTCTCCTGAATATATTCAGAAGAAAACGCATACGCCCTTTTTGGCCAATCAAGCAAGCGCGCAATACAAATCCACACTACAAAGAATTGTCACTTACCACCGGTCAAAAGGGACATCCGAATATCTGTAAAAACCAGAAAGGAAAGAGAGAGATGGCAAGGGCATGAAGCAATGGGATCCCAATGATCATGGAGGATTGTGATGACAAGCGCATGGAGAATTGTGATGACAAGATTATGTACCATTTTGTTGACAAAGGCAAGGAGCATTATGATGACAAGGTTCATGGAGCACTGTAATGAGAAGCATCACGGAGCATTGTGATTACAGGGGTCATGGAGCATTGGGATGACAAGCACATGGATCATTGTGATGACAATGGTCATGGAGCATTTTAATGACAAGAGTCCCGGATCATTGTGTTGTCAGGGTTCATGGAGCGTTGTGATGACAGTGGTCATGGAGCATTGTGATGACAGGGGTCATGGCGCATTGTGATGAGAAGGTCGTGGAGCATTGGGCTGAAAATGTCCATGGAGTACTGGGATGACAGGGGTCATGGAGCATTGTGATGACAAGGTACTGGAGCACTGTGATGAGAAGACCATGGAGCCTTGTGATGACATGTCTCATGGAGCATTCTGATGAAAAGTGCCATGGAGAATTGTGATTACAGCGGTCTTGGAGCACTGTGATGAAAAGGGCATGGATCATTGTGATGAAAAAGGCATGGAGCCTTGTCATGACAGGGTTCAAGGAGCAAACTGACAACAAGTGTCAGGGAGCATTGTGATGACAAGGGTATTGAGTATTGTGATGACAAAGGTCATGGAGCATTGTGATGAGAAGACCATGGATAATTGTGATGACGAGCGTCATGGGGCGTTGTGATGATAAGTGTTATGGAACATATTGATCACAAGGATTTGGAGCATTGTGATGACAGAGGTCATGGAGCATTTTGGTTTCATTGTGATGACAATAGCCTGAAGCATTATGATGATGGGCATGCTGCATTGTGATGACAGGTTTCATGGAACATTGAGATGAAAAGGGGCATGGAGCATTGCGATTACAGGAGTCTTGGAGCATTGTGATGACAAAGGCATGGAACATCGTGAATGAGAAGGCCATGGAGCATTCTGTTGACATGCGTCATTGAGCTTTGTGATGACAAGGGCATGGAGCATTGTGATGACAGGGGTCATGGAGCATTGTTATGACAGTGGTCATGGAGCATTGTGATGACAAGGGTCATGGAGCATTTTGATGACAAGGGCGTGGAGCATTGTGATGAGAAGACCATGGACAATTGTGATTACGAGTGTCATGGAGCACTGTAATGACAAGCGGTATGGAGCGTTGTGATGACAGGGGTCATGGAGCATTGTGATGACTGGGGACATGGAGCATTGTGATGACCAGGGCATGGAGCATTGTGATGGCAAGACCGTGGAGCACTGTGATGAGAAGACCATGGATAATTGTGATAACGAACATCATGGAGCACTGTAATGACAAGGGGCATGGAGCATTGTGATGACAGGTGTCATGGAGCATTGTGATGACAGGGGTCATGGATCATTGAGATGACAAGGGTCACGGAGCATTCTGATGACAAGCTTGTGGAGTATTGTGATGACAATGGCATGAAGCATTGTGATGAAAAGGGCATGGATCATTGTGATGAAAAAGGCATGGAGACTTGTCATGACAGGGTTCAATGAGCATACTGATGACAAGTGTCAGGGAGCATTGTGATGACAAGTGTATTGAGAATTGTGATGACAAAGGTCATGGAACATTGTGATGAGAAGTCCATGGATAATTGTGATGACCAGCGTCATGGGCGTTGTGACGACAAGTGTTATGGAACATTGTGATCACAAGGGTTTGGAGCATTGTGATGAGAGAGGTCATGGAGAATTTTGATTTCATTGTGATGACAATAGCATGAAGCATTATGATGATGGGCATGGTGCATTGTGATGACAGGGTTCATGGAGCATTGAGATGCAAAGAGGCATGGATCATTGTAATAACAAGGGTCTTGGAGCATTGTGATGACAAGGGCATGGAGTATTGTAATGAGAAGGCCATGGAGCATTCTGATGACATGCGTCAGGGAGCTTTGTGATGACATGGGCATGGAGCATTGTGATTACAGGGGTCTTGGAGCATTGTGATGACAAGGGTCATGGAGTCTTGTGATGACAAGGCCGTAGAACATTGTGATGGCAGGGGTCGTGGAGCATTGTTATGACAGGTGTAATGGAGCATTGTGATGACAAGGGCATGGTGGATTGGTCTGAAAAGTTTCATGGATTATTGTGATGAGAGTGAGCATGGAGCATTGTGATGACAAGGGCACGGAACACAGTGATACATGTGTCATGGAGGATTGCAATGACAAGGGCATGGAGCATTGTGATGACAAGCGTCATGCAGCTTTGTGATGACAACGGCATGGAGCAATGTGATGAGAGGTTTCATGGAGCTTTGTGATGACAATGGCATGGAGCATTGTGATTCCAAGGGTCATGGAGTTTTGTGATGACATAGGCCATGGAGCATTTTGATGACAAGAGCGTGGTGCATTGTGATGAGAAGGGCAGGGAGCATTGTGATGACAGGGTCATGGAGCAATTGGATGAAAAGGGTCATGGAACATTTTGATGACAGTGTTTATGGAACATTGTGATGTTAGGGGTCATGGAGCATTGTGATGAAAAGGGTCATGGAGCATTGTGATGATAAGAGCATGTAGCATTGTTGTGACAAGGGTCATGGAACATTGGGATGACAGGGTGGAGGGAGTATTGTGTTGACTAGTGATGGAACACTGTGATATCAGTGGTGAGAGAGCATTTTGATGAGAGGTGCATGGAGCATTGTGATGACAAGGCTGTGGAGCATTGTGATGAGAAACGCAGGGCACATTGTGATGACATGGGTAATGGATCATTGTGCTGACAAACGCATGGAGCATTGTGATGACAAGGTTTGTGGAGCATTGTGATGACAGCGATGTGGAGCATTGTGATGACAAGCGCATGGCACATTTGATGCCATGTGTCATGGAGTAATGTGCTGACAAAGGCATGGAGCATTGTGATGACAAGGGTCACCGAGCATTGTGATGAAATGTTCATGGAGTGTTGTGGTCACCAAGGTCACAGAGTCTTGTGATGACGAGGGCATGGACCATTGTGATGACAAAGGTCATGAAGCATTGTGATAACTGGAGTCACAGAGCATTGTGATGACAGGGGTCATAGAGCATTGTGATGAAAGGGCATGGAGCCTTGTGATGACAGGGTCATGGAGCATTTTTCTGACAAGTTTCATGGATTATTGTGATGACAGTGGGCATGGCGCATTGTGATGACAAGGGCATGGAGCATTGTGATGAGAAGGTCATGGAGTATTGTGAAGAAGGGTGTCAGGGAGCATTGTGATGACATATGTCATGGTCTATTGCAATGACAATGGAATGTAGCATTGTGATGCCAAGTGTCATGGAGGATTGTGATGACAAAGGTAATGGAGCATTTTGATGACAAGGGCTTGGAGCATTGTGATGACAAGGGTCATGGCGCATTGTGATAACAAGGGCCATTGAGAATTTTGATGACATGTTCATGAAGCATTGTGATGACAATCACATGGAGCTTGCTATGACAGGGGTCATGGAGCATTACGATGACAAGTGCATTGAGAATTGTTATGACAAAACATGTAACACTGTGATGAGAAGTATCATGGAGCATAGTGATGCCAAGAACGTGGAGAATTGTGATGACAGGGGACATGGAGCATTGTGATGACCAGGGCATGGAGCATTGTGATGGCAAGACCGTGGAGCATTGTGATGAGAAGACCATGGATAATTGTGATGACGAGCGTCATGGAGCACTGTAATGACAAGGGGTATGGAGCATTGTGATGACAGGGGTCATGGAGCATTGTGATGACTGGGGACATGGAGCATCGTGATGACCAAGGCATGGAGCATTGTGATGGCAAGACTGTGGAGCATTGTGATGAGAAGACCATGGATAATTGTGATGACGAGCGTCATGGAACACTGTAATGACAAGGGGTATGGAGCATTGTGATGACAGGGGTCATGGAGCATTCTGAAGACAATGATCATGGAGCATTCTGATGACAAGCTTGTGGAGTATTGTGATGACAATGACCTGGATCGTTGTGATGAAAAGGGCATGGAACATTCTGATGAAAAAGGCATGGAGCCTTTTCATGACAGTGTTCAAGGAGTATTCTGACGACAAGTGTCAGGGAGCATTGTGATGACAAGTGTATTGAGAATTGTGATGACAAAGGTCATGGAGCATTGTGACGACAAGTGCATGGAGTATTGTCATGACAGTCATCATGGAGTGTTGTGATGACAAGTGTTATGAAACATTGTGATCACAAGGGGTTGGAGCATTGTGATGACAGAGGTCATGGACCATTTTGATTTCAAGGAGCATGGAGCATTGTGATGACAAGGGCATGGAGCAATGTGATCCCAAGGTTCATGGAGGATTGTGATGAAAATGGTAATGGAGTATTGTGATGACAAGCTCATGGAGCATTGTGATGACAAGGTCATGTAGGATTTTGATGACACAGGCATGGAGAATTGTGATGATAAGGGTCATGGAGCACTGTGATGATAAGCGTCATGGAGCATTGTGATTACAGGGGTCATGGAGCATTGGGATGACAAGGGCATGGATCATTGTGATGACAAGTGTCATGGAGCATTGGGCTGAAAATATTCATGGAGCATTGTGATGACAAGGGAATGGAGCATTGTGATGACAAGAGTCCCGGATCATTGTGTTGTCAGGGGTCATGGAGTGTTGTGATGACAGTGGTCATGGAGGATTGTGATGATATGGGTCATGGAGCATTGTGATGAGAAGGTCATGAAGCATTGGGCTGAAAATGTTCATGGAATATTGTGATGACAGGGGTCATGGAGCATTGTAATGAGAAGGGAATTGAGCACTGTGATGACAAGGTCCTGGAGCATTGTGATGGGAAGTCCATGGAGCCTTGTGATGACAATTCTCATGGAACATTCTGATGAAAAGGGGCATGGAGCATTGTGATTACAGGGGTCTTGGAGCATTGTGATGAGAAGGCCATGGAACATTCTGATGACATGCCTCATGGAGCTTTGTGCTGACAAGGGCATGGAGTATTGTGATGAAAATGGCATGGATCATTGTTATGAAAAAGGCATGGAGCCTTTTCATGACAGGGTTCAAGGAGCATACTGACGACAAGTGTCACGGAGCATTGTGATGACAAGTGTATTGAGCATTGTGATGACAAAGTTCATAGAGCATTGTGATGAGAAGACCATGGATAATTGTGATGATGAGCGTCATGGGGTGTTGTGATGATAAGTTTTATGGAACACTGTGATCACAAGGTTTCGGAGCATTGTGATGACAGAGGTCATGGAGCATTTTGATTTCATTGTGATGACAATAGCCTGAAGCATTATGGTGATGGGCATGGTGCATTGTGATGACAGGGTTCATGGAGCATTGAGATGAAAAGGGGCAAGGAGCATTGTGATTACAGGGGTCTTGGAGCATTGTGATGACAAGGGCAAGGAGCATTGTGATGAGAAGGCCATGGAGCATTCTGATGACATGCGTCATTGAGCTTTGTGATGACAAGGGCATGGAGCATTGTGATTACAGGGGTCTTGGAGCATTGTGATGACAAGGGTCATGGAGCCTTGTGATGACAATGGTGTGGAACATTGTGATGGCAGGGGTCATGGAGCATTGTTATGACAGGGGTAATGGAGCATTGTGATGAGAAGGGCATGGAGCATTGGTCTGAAAAGTTTCATGGATTATTGTGATGAGAGTGGGCATGGAGCATTGTGATGACAAGGTCACGGAACACTGTGATCCATGGGTCATGGAGGATTGTAATGACAAGGGCATGGAGCATTGTGATGAGAAGGGCATCGAACATTGTTTTGACAAGCGTCATGGAGCTTTGTGATGACAAGGGCATGGAACAATGTGATGAGAGGGTTCATGGAACACTGTGATTCCAAGGGTTATGGAGCTTTGTGATGACAAAAGTCATGGAGCATTTTGATGTCAAGGGCGTGGTGCATTGTGATGAGAAGGGCAGGGAGCATTTTGATGACAAGGTCATGCAGCAATTTGATGAAAAGTGTAATGGAACATTTTGATGACAGGGGTTATAGAACATTGTGATGTCAGGGGTCATGGAGCTTTGGGATGAAAAGGGTCATGGAGCATTTTGATGACAGGGGTTATGGAACATTGTGATGTCAGGGGTCATGGAACATTGTGATGATAAGGGGATGTAGCATTTTGATGACAGGGGTCATGGAACATTGTGATTACAGGGGTGAGGGAGTATTGTGATGACTAGTGATGGAACATTGTGATATCTCTGTTGAGAGAGCATTTTGATGAGAAGTGCATGGAGCATTGTGATTACAAGGTTTATGGAGCATTACGATGACAAGGTTGTGGACCGTTGTGATGAAAATCACGTGGCACATTGTGATGACAAGGGTCATGGAGCATTGTTCTGACAAAGGCATGGAGCATTGTGATGACAAGGGTCACGGAGCATTGTGATGAAAAGTTCATGGAGTATTGTGGTTACAAAGGTCACAGAGCCTTGTGATGATGTTGGCATGGACCACTCTGATGACAAATGTTATGAAGCATTGTGATGACTGGAGTCACAGAGCATTGTGATGACAGGGGTCATGGAGCATTGTGATGACAAGGGCATGGAGCATTGTGATGACAGGGGTATGGAGCATTGGTCTGACAAGTTTAATAGATTATTGTGATGACAGTGGGCAATGGGCATTGTGATGACAAGGGCATGGGGCATTGTGATGAGAAGGTCATGGAGTATTGTGAAGACAGGTGTCAGGGAGCATTGTGATGACATATGTCATGGTCCATTGCGATGACAATGGCATGGAGTATTGTGATGCCAAATGTAATGGAGGATTGTGATGACAAATATAATGGAGCATTGTGATGACTAGGGCTTGGAGCATTATGATGACAAGTGCCATTGAAAATTTTCATGACAATGTCGTGAAGCATTGTGATGACAAGGTGCTGGAGCATTGTGATGAGAAAACCATGGAGCCTTGTGAGACAAGTCTCATGGAGCATACTGATGAAAAGGGGCATGGAGCATTGTGATTAGAGTGTCTTGGAAAATTGTGATGACAAGGGCATGGAGCATTGTGATGAGAAGGCCAAGGAGCAGTCTGATGACATGAGTCATTGAGCTTTGTGATGACAAGGGCATGGAGCATTGTAATTACAGGTGTCTTGGAGCATTGTGATGAAAAAGGCATGGGTCTTTGTGATGAAAAAGGCATGGAGCCTTGTCATGACAGAGTTCAAGGAGCATACAGAGAACAAGTGTCTGGGAGCATTTTGATGACAAGTGTATTGAGCATTGTGATGACAAAGGTCATGGAGCATTGTGATGAGAAGACCATAGATAATTGTGATGACGAGCATCATGGGGCATTGTGATGACAAGTGTTATGGAATATTGTGATCACAAGGGTTTGGAGCAGTGTTATGACAGAGGTCATGGAGCATTTTGATTTCATTGTGATGACAATAGCCTGAAGCATTATGATGATGGTCATGGTGCATTGTGATGACAGGGTTCATGGATCATTGAGATAAAAAGGGACATGGAGCATTGTGATTACAGGGGTCTTGGAGCATTGTGATGAGAAGGGTCATGGAGCCTTGTGATGACAAGGCCATGGAACATCTTGATGGCAGGGGTCATGGAGCATTGTTATCACAGGGGTAATGGAGCATTGTGATGGCAAGGGCATGGAGCATTGTGATGACATGCATCATGGAGCTTTGTGATGACAAGGGCATGTAGCACTGTGATTACAGGGGTCTTGGAGCATTGTGATGACAAGGGTCATGGAGCCATGTGATGACAAGGCCGTGGAACGTTGTGATGGCAGGGGTCATGGAGAATTGTTATGACAGGGGTAATGGAGCAATGTGATGACAAGGGCATGGAACATTTGTCTGAAAAGTTTCATGGATTATTGTGATGAGAGTGGGCATGGAGCATTGTGATGACAAGGGCATGGAACACAGTGATACATGGGTCATGGAGGATTGTAATGACAATGGCATGGAGCATTGTGATGAGAAGGGCATCGAGCAGTGTGATGACAAGCACCATGGAGCTTTTTGATGACAATTGCATGGAACAATGTGATGAGAGTTTTCATGGAGTATTGTGATGACAATGGCATGGAGCATTGTGATGCCAAGGGTCATGGAGCTTTGTGATGACAAAGGTCATGGAGCATTTTGATGACAAGGGCGTGGTGCATTGTGATGAGAAGGGCAGGGAGCATTGTGATGACATTGTCATGGACCAATTTGATGAAAAGGGTCATGGAACATTTTGATGAGAGGCGTTATGTAACATTGTGATGTCAGGGGTCATGGAGCATTTTGATGAAAAGGGTCATGGAGCATTTTGATGACAGGGGTTATGGAACATTGTGATGTCAGGGATCATCGAACATTGTGATGATAAGTGCATGTAGCATTGTGATGACAGGAGTCATGGAGCATTGTCATGACAGGAGTCATGGAACATTGTGATGACAGGGTTGAGGGAGTATTGTGATGAATAGTGATGTAACATTGTGATATCAGTGGTGAGAGAGCATTTTGATTTGAAGTGCATGGAGCCTTGTGATGACAAGGTTTATGGAGCATTGTGATGACAAGATTGTGGAGCACTGTGACGACAAGCGCATGGTGCATTGTGATGACATGGGTCATGGAGCATTGTACTGACAAGCGCATGGAGCATTGTGATGACAAGGCTCATGGAGCATTGTGCTGAGAAAGGCATAGAGCATTGTGATGACAAGGGTCAAAGAGCATTGTGATGAAAAGTTCATGAAGCATTGTGGTTAAAAAGGTCACAGAGACTGCTGATGACAAGGGCATGGACCATTGTGATGACAAAGGTCATGAAGCCTTGTGATGTCTGGAGTCACGGAGCATTGTGATGACAGGGGTCATGGAGCATTGTGATAACAAGGGCATGGGGCATTGTGATGACAAGGGCATGGAGCATTGGTCTAATAAGTTTCATGGCTTATTGCGATGACAGTTGGAATGGCGCATTGTGATGACAAGGGCATGGAGCATTGTGATGACCAGGTCATTCATTATTGTGAAGACAGGTGTCAGGGAGCATTGTGAATGGCATATGTAATGGCCCATTGTGATGACAATGCCATGGAGCATTGTGATGCCAAGTGTCATGGAGGATTCTGATGACAAAGGTAATGGAGCATTGTGATGACAATGGCTTGGAGCATTGTGATGACAAGGGTCAGGGAGCATTGTGCTGACAAGTGCATGGAAAATTGTGATGACAAGGGACATGGAGCATTCTGATGACAAGCTTGTGGAGTATTTTGATGACAGTGGCATGGAGCATTGGGATGAAAACGGCATGGTGCATTTTGATGAAAAAGGCATGGAGCCATTTTGTGACAGGGTTCAAGGAGCATTCTGATGACAAGTGTCAGGGAGCATTGTGATGACAAGTGTATCGAGAATTGTGATGACAAAGGTCATGGAGCATTGTGATGAAAAGGGCATGGAGTATTGTGATGACAGGCATCATGGAGCATTGTGATGACAAGTGTTATGGAACATTGTGATCACAAGGGTTTGGAGCATTGTGATGACAGAGGTCATGGATCATTTTGATTTCAAGGAGCATGGAGCATTGTGATGACAAGGGCATGGAGCAATGTGATCCCAAGGTTCATGGAGGATTGTGATGGCAATGGTAATGGAGTATTGTGATGACAAGTGCATAGAACATTGTAATGACAAGGTCATGTAGCATTTTGCTGACAAAGGCATGGAGCATTTTGATGACAGGTGTCATGGAGCACTGTGATGACAAGCGTCACGGAGCATTGTGATTACAGGGGTCATGGAGCATTGGGATGACAAGGGCATGCATCATTGTGATGACAAGTGTCATGGAGCATTGGGCTGAAAATGTTCATGGAGTATTGTGACGACAGGGGTCATGGAGCATTGTGATGACTAGGGAATGGAGCATTGTGATGACAAGAGTCCCGGATCATTGTGTTGTCAGGTGATATTGAGCCTTGTGATGACTGTGGTCATGGAACATTGTGATGATATTGGTCATGGAGCATTGTGATGAGAAGGTCATGGAGCATTGGGCTGAAAATGTTCATGGAGTATTGTGATGACAGGGGTCATGGAGCATTGTGATGATAAGGGAATGGAGCATTTTGATGACAATGTCCTGGAGCATTGTGATGAGAAGACCATGGAGCCTTGTGATGACAAGTCTCATGGAGCATTCTGATGAAAAGGGGCATGGACCATTGTGATTACAGGGTTCTTGGAGCATTGTGATGACAAGGGCATGGAGCATTGTGATGAGAAGGCCATGGAGCATTCTGATGACATGCATCATGGAGCTTTGTGATGACAAGGGCATGGAGCATTGTGATTACAGGGGTCTTGGAGCATTGTGATGAAAATGGCATGGATCATTGTGATGAAAAAGGCATGGAGCCTTGTCATGAAAGGGTTCAGGGAGCATTCTGATGGCAAGAGTCAGGGAGCATTGTGATGACATGTGTATTGCGCATTGTGATGACAAATGTCATGGGGCATTGTGATGAGAAGTCCATGGATAATTGTGATGACTAGCGTCATGGGGTATTGTGATGACAAGTGTTATGGAACATTGTGATCACAAGGGTTTGGAGCATTGTGATGACAGAGGTCATGGAGCATTTTGATTTCATTGTGATGACAAGAGCATGAAGCATTATGATGATGGGCATGGTGCATTGTGATGACAGGGTTCATGGAGCATTGTGATGAAAGGTGGCATGGAGCTTTGGTCTGACAAGTTTCATGGATTATTTTGATGACAGTGGGCATGGCACATTGTGATGACAAGGGCATGGAGCATTGTGATGACAAGGTCATGGAGTATTGTGAAGACAGGTGTCAGGGAGCATTGTGATGACATATGTCATGTTCCATTGTGATGACAATAGCACGGAGCATTGTGATGCCAAGTGTCATGGAGGATTGTTGTGACAAAGGTAAAGGAGCATTGTGATGATAAGCGCATGGAGCATTGAGATGACAAGGGCCATTGATAATTTTAATGTCCATGTCCTGAAACACTGTGATGACAAGGGCATGGAGCTTCCTATGACAGGGTTCATGGAGCATTGCGATGACAAGTGCATGGAGTATTGTTATGACAAGAGCATATAACATTGTGATGAGAAGTGCCATGGAGCATTGTGATGACAAGGACGTGGAGAATTGTGAGGACAAGGGACATTGAGCTTTGAGATGACCAGGGCATGGACCATTGTGATGGCAAAACCGTGGAGCATTGTGATGAGAA
Source organism: Hyperoodon ampullatus (assembly GCF_949752795.1). NCBI lineage: Eukaryota > Metazoa > Chordata > Mammalia > Artiodactyla > Ziphiidae > Hyperoodon > Hyperoodon ampullatus. The sequence continues at coordinate 700,848 of NW_027640532.1, forward strand.
GACCATGGGTAATTGTGATGACGAGCATCATGGAGCACTGTAATGACAAGGGGCATGAAGCATTGTGATGACAGTTATCAGAGAGCATTGTGATGACAGGGCTCATGGAGCATTGTGATGACAAGGGCATGGAGCATTGTGATGACAAGGGTACGGAACATTGTGATGAAAAGTGCCATTGAGAATTTTGATGATAAAGTCATGAAGCATTGTGATGACAAACACTTGGAGCTTGCTATGACAGGGGTCATGGAACATTGCAATGACAAGTGCATGGAGAATTGTGATGAAACGAGCATGTAACTTTGTGAAGAGAAGTGTCATGTAGCATTGTGATGACAAGTACGTGGAGAATTGTTATGACAAGGGACATGGAGCATTGTGATAACCAGGGAATGGAGCATTGTGATGACAGGGGTCATGGAGCATTATTATGACAAGGGCCATGGTGCATTCTGATATAAGATATCACTTATGAAGGGACTGTAAACCTGGCTACATATGAACTGAATTAGGAAAGAGAACAGAGTCTCAGATTTAGAAAACACTCTTATGCTTGCTTAAGGGGGAAGGAGAGGTGGGGAGACACACAAAACCAGAGTTTGATATTAACACAGGTACCATTCCATAATGCAAATACAGAAGAGACAAGCCCGACTCCTTCCTCAGTGAATGGGACTCAACACCCCTATTCCCCACAGAGAAATATATCTGACTAGTAAGGATCTTAAAACCTATGTATTGATATGTCTCCATAAGGGAAACAAGTGTGTCTAGAATGACATAAACACGGCAGTGAGAATCAGCTCAAACCCACTATAAAAAGGAATTTCAAAACAAAACAAAGAAACAGTGAAATTCTTACACAACACCTTCAGGGGTTCTGATGAAACTTGGAATGACCCTATCTACAACAACAGCTGGATGTGGCATAAGGCTGTTCACCTGGGACTGAGAGGATTGGTGAGATTGGGTGAGAAAATGCAGACGCTTTAAAGCAATAATGCCTGCCACTGATTCCATGGTTCCCAACTCTCCAGGTAGAAGGGAATATCACTACAGTTATAACATGTATGGGAAACCTAGAGAATGGACACCCTCTGATGGTGAAAGGTTTCTAAAACTCTACTAATTTTTTTCTCTCCATGTGCTGCAGCTTGACATTCCAACTGCTTTAATATCAATCTCCCAACTTGGAGAGTCAGCCCCTATAACATCCTGGTTCGCACAGTTGGCACATTGTGCAGAGGATATAAGGGAAGAGGGAGAACCAATGAGAGAGTAGCTGTAGGCATTTGGACGGCCACATGTCACTCTAATTTCCCGTCATGAAGAAGAATTAACCAAACTCTCAGCCTGCCCCACCCCCATAACTAGTATAGGTCCTGAAGCAAAATTGTGGGTTTAAGGTCAGCTCACAAAAACACAAGTTGAAAAATGGAGCTCAGGGGCACAGCAATTCACAAACTTGCAGAGTTATACAGGACTACTCTCTTCCAAAAATCTGTTGAGGAAAAGCCATGAGGCGGACTTGAAAATGAGGGAGATTTGCACGAAACAGATTTCCAGAAGTACATTGGAATCGCCTTTAAACACAGGAAAAGCATCACAACTTCGACAATTAGGGAATTGTCCATAAAGGGCGCATGCGTTTTCTCCTGAATATATTCAGGAGAAAACGCATACACCCATTTTAGCCAACCAAGCAACCGCACAATGCAAATCTCCACTACAAAGAAGTATCACTTCCCACCAGTCAAAAGGGATATCTGTAAAATGTGTAAAAACCAGAAAGGCAAGACGGGCTCTAGAGAACAGGGAGCCTTGTTATGCTGATGGGTGGGATGCAGATTGCCAACAGCCACTCTGGAGGAGTGCATTGTGTTCCCTAAAAGAATTAAACAACAGAGCTTCACAACCAAAGGCACTTCCAGTCATGGGAATATACCTTGGGGAAATTGAAAATCAATAAGACACAGCCAACCCAAAATACAGGGCAGCACTGCTTACAAGAACCTCGACTTCGGGACACCTTAAATATCCCAGTAAAGACAAAAATAGTAAAGAAATTGTGGTACATACGTACGATGGAATATCCCTCAGCCATGAAATCAATGTGATAAGGCCAGTAGCAGCATAATCAGTGGATTCATGTACGATGATTCTAACTGAAATAAGTCACACAGAAAAAGAAACTTATCATAAGATATCATTTATGAAGGTCTTGTAAACATGGCTACACATGAACTGAATTAGGAAAGAGAAGAGTCTCACATTTAGAAAACACTCTTATGCCTGCTCAAGAGGAAAGGAGAGGTGGGGTGATGCATAAAACCAGAGTTTGATATTAGCACAGGTACGGTTGCATAATCCAAATACAAAATAGACAAGACCTACTCTTTCCTCACTGAACGGGGCTCAACACCCCTATTCCCCGCAGAGTAGTATATCTGACTAGTAAGAATCTTAAAACCTATGTATTGATATGTCTCCATAAGGTAACCAAGTGTGTCTAGAATGACATAAACACGGCAGAGAGAATCAGCTCAAACCCACTATAAAAATTAATTTCAAAACAAAACAAATAAACAGTGAAATTCTTACACAATACCTTCAGGGGTTCTGATGAAACTTAGAATGACCCTATCTACAACGACAGCTGGATTTGGCATAAGGCTGGTCACTGGGGACTGAGAGGATTGTTGAGATTGGGTGAGAAAATGCAGACCGTTTAAAGCAATAATACCGGGCACCCATTCCATGGGTCCCAACTCTCCAGGTAGAAGGGAATATCACTACAGTTATAACATGTATGGGAAACCTAGAGAATGGACACCATCTGATGGTGAAAGGTTTCTAAAACTCTACTAATTTTTTTTATCTCCTTGTGCACCAGTTTGACATTCCAACTGCTTTAGTATCAATCTCCCAAATTGGAGAGTCAGCAACTATAACCTCCTGGTTCGCACAGTTGGCACATTGTGTAGAGGATATAAGGGAAGAGGGAGAAACAATTAGAGAGTAGCTGTAGACATTTGGATGGCCACATGTCACTCTAAATTCCCATCATGAAGAAGAATTAACAAACTCTGAGCCAGCCCCCCCAATGGAACCAGTATAGGTCCTGAAGCAAAATTGTGGATTGGCAGTCAGCTCAAAAAAACGCGAGTTGAAAAATGGAGCTAAGGGGCACAGCAATTCACTAACTTGCAGAGTTATAAAGGACTACTCTCTTCCCAAAATCTGTTGAGAGAAAGCCATGAGGCGGACTTGAAAATGAGGCAGAAGTGCACGAAACAGATTTTCAGAAGTACTTTGGAATCGCCTTTAAACACAGGAAAAGCATCACAACTTCGACAATTATGGAATTGTCCATAAAGGGCACATGCGTTTTCAACTGAATATATTCAGGAGAAAACGCATATGCCAATTTTGGCCAACCAAGCAACCGCACAATGCAAATCTGCACTACAAAGAAGTATCACTTCCAACCGGTCAAAAGGAACATTGGTAAAATGTGTAAAAACAAGAAAGGCAAGACAGGATCTGGAGAACAGGGAGCCTTGTTATGCGGATGGGTGGGATGTAAATTGCCAACAACCACTCTGGAGGAGTGCATTGTGTTCCCAAAAAGAAGTAAACAACAGTGCTTCACAACCTAAGGCACGTCCAGTCACAGGAATATACCTTGGGAAAATTGAAAATCAATAAGACACAGCCACCCCAAAATTTATGGCAGCACTGCTTACAAGAACCTCGACTTCGGGACACCTTATAAATACCAGGAAAGACAAAAATGGTAAAGAAATTGTGGTACATACGTATGATGGAATATCCCTCAGCCATGAAGTCAATGTCATAAGGCCAGTAGCAGCATAATGACGGGATTCATGTACGATGATTCTAACTGAAATAAGTCACACAGAAAAATAAACTTATTATAAGATATCACATATGAAGGGTATATAAACATGGCTACACATGGAATGAATTAGGAAAAGGAACAGAGTCTCATATTTAGAAAACACTCTTATGCATGCTTAAGGGGAAAGCAGAGGTGGGGTGATGAATAAACCCAGAGTTTGATATTAGCACAGGTACGGTTCCATAATCCAAATACAGAATAGACAAGACCTACTACTTCCTCTGAGAACGGGACTCAAAACCCCATATTTCCCGCAGAGGAATATATCTTACTAGTAAGAATCTTAAAACCTATGTATTGATATGTCTCCATAAGGGAATCAAGTGTGTCTAGACTGGCATAAACATGGCAGCGAGAATCAGCTCAAACCCACTAGAAAAGGAAATTCAAAAACAAAACAAAAAACAGGGAAATTCTTTACAACTCCTTCAGGGTCTCTGATGAAACCTGGAATGACCCTAACTACAACGACACCGGGATGTGGCATAAGGAGGGACACTTGGGACTGAGACGATTTGTGAGATTGGGTGAGCAAATGCAGACCCTTTAAAGCACAAATGCCTGGCACCCATTCCATGGGTCCCAACTCTCCAGGTTGAAGGGAATATTACTACAGCTATAACATGTACGGGAATCCTAGAGAACGCACACACTGTGAATACGAAAGGTTTCTAAAACTCAACGAATAGTCCCTCTCCTGGTGCTCCGGTTTGACTTTCCATCTGCTTTACTATCAACCTCCGAACTTGGAGAGACAGCCCCTTTAACCTCCTGGTTTGCACAGGTTGCCAATTTGGCAGAGGATGAAAGGGAAGAGGGAGAACCAATGAGAGAGTAGCTGTCAGGCATTTGGACGGGCACATATCACTGTAATTTCCCGGCAGGAAGAAGAATTAACCAAAGTCTAATCCACCCACCAGGAACCAGTAGAGGTCCTGAACCAAAATTTTGGACTTGCGGTCAGCTCACCTAAAACAAGTTGAAAAATGGAGCTCAGGGGCACAGCAATTCACAAACTGGCCGAGTAATAAAGGAAAACTATCGTCCAAAAATCTGTTGAGGGAAGGCAACGAGGCGGACTTGAAAGCGAGGCAGAATAGCAGGAAACAGATTTCAATAGGTACGTTGGAATCGCCTTTAAAGCACAGGAAGAGGGGCATAACTTCGACAATGATGCACTTGGCCAAAAAGGGCGTATGCGTTTTCTCCTGAATATATTCAGGAGAAAACGCATACGCCCATTTTGGCCAAGCAAGCAAGCGGGCAATGCAAATCTGCACTAAAAAGAAGTATCACTTCCCACCGGTCAAAAGGGACATCCACAAAATGTGTAAAAACCAGAAAGGCAAGACAGGCCCTGGAGAACAGGGAGCCTTGATATGCTGATGGGCGGGATGTAAATTGCCAACTGCCTCTCTGGAGGAGTGCATTGTGTTCCCTAAAACAAGTAAAGAACAGAGCTACAGAGCCAAGGGCACTTCCAGTCTAGGGAATATACCTTGGGAAAACTGAAAATCAATAAGACAGAGCCACCCCAAAATTTAGGGCTGCACTGCTTACAAGGACCTCAAATTGGATACACCTTAAGTATACCAGGAAATATAAAAATGGTTCAAAAAATTGTGGTACTTACGTACGATGGAATATCCCTCAGCCATGAACTTAATGTCATAAGACCAGTAGCAGCAAAATGGGTGTATTCAGGTACGATGATTCTAAGCGAAATAAGTCACACAGAAAAAGAAACATATCATAAGATATCACTTAAGAAGATCCTATAAACATGGCTACACTTGAACTGAGTTAGGAAAGAAAACAGTGTCTCATATTTAGAAAACACTCTTATGCCTGCTTAAGAGGGAAGGAGAGGTGGGGTGATGCATAAAACCAGAGTTTGATATAAGCACAGGTACAGTTCCAAAAAACAACTAAGGTATAGACAAGACCTACACCTTCCTCAGAGAAAGGGACTCAAAACCCCATATTTCCCGCAGAGGAATATATCTGACTAGTAAGAATCTTAAAACCTATGTATTGATATGTCTCCATAAGGGAATCAAGTGTGTCTAGACTGACATAAACATGGCAGCGAGAATCAGCTCAAACCCACTATAAAAAGGAATTTCAAAAACAAAACAAAAAAACTGGGAAATTCTTTACAATTCCTTCAGGGTCTCTGATGAAACCTGGAATGACCCTATCTACAACGACAGCTGGATGTGGAATAAGGCTGGACACATGTGACTGAGAGGATTGGTGAGATTGGGTGAGCAAATGAGACCCTTTAAAGAAATAATGCATGGCACCCATTCCATTGGTCCCAACTCTCCAGGTTGAAGGGAATATTACTACAGTTATAACATGTAAGGGAAACCTAGAGAACGGACACACTGTGAATACGAAAGGTTTCTAAAACACAACTAATAGTCCCTCTCCTGGTGCTCCGGTTTGACTTTCCATCTGCTTTACTATCAACCTCCCAACTTGGAGAGACAGCCCCTTTAACCTCCTGGTTCACACAGGTTGCCAATTTGGCAGAGGATGAAAGGGAAGAGGGAGAACCAATGAGAGAGTAGCTGTTAGGCATTTGGACGGGCACATATCACTGTAATTTCCCGGCAGGAAGAAGAATTAACCAAAGTCTCAGCCACCGACTGGGAACCAGTATTGGTCCTGAACCAAAATTTTGGACTTGCGGTCAGCTCACCAAAAACGAGTTGAAAAATGGAGCTCAGGGGCACAGCAATTCACAAACTGGCCAAGTAATAAAGGACAACTATCGTCCAAAAATCTGTTGAGGGAAGGCAACGAGGTGGACTTGAAAGCGAGGCAGAATAGCAGGAAACAGATTTCAAGAGGTACGTTGGAATCGCCTTTAAAGCACAGGAAGAGGGGCACAACTTCGACAATGATGCACTTGGCCAAAAAGGGCATATGCGTTTTCTCCTGAATATATTCAGGAGAAAACGCATACGCCCGTTTTGGTAAAGCAAGCAAGCGGGCAATCTAAATCTGCATTACAAAGAAGTATCACTTCCCACCAATCAAAAGGGACATCCACAAAATGTGTAAAAACCAGAAAGGCAAGACAGGCCCTGGAGAACAGGGAGCCTTTTTATGCTGATGGGCGGGATGTAAATTGCCACCTGCCTCTCTGGAGGAGTACATTGTGTTCCCTAAAACAAGTAAAGAACAGAGCTACAGAGCCAAGGGCACTTCCAGTCTAGGGAATATACCTTGGGAAAACTGAAAATCAATAAGACAGAGCCACCCCAAAATTTAGGGCTGCACTGCTTACAAGGACCTCAAATTGGGTACACCTTAAATATCCCAGGAAATATAAAAATGGTTCAAAAAATTGTGGTACTTACGTACGATGGAATATCCCTCAGCCATGAAATCAATGTCATAAGACCAGTAGCAGCAAAATGGGTGGATTCAGGTACGATGATTCTAAGTGAAATAAGTCACACAGAAAAAGAAACTTATCATAAGATATCACTTATGAAGATCCTGTAATCACGGCTACACTTGAACTGAGTTAGGAAAGAGAACAGTGTCTCACATTTAGAAAACACTCTTATGCCTGCTTAAGGGGGAAGGAGAGGTGGGTTGATGCATAAAACCAGAGTTTGATATAAGCACAGGGACCGTTCTATAAACCAACTATGGAATAGACAAGACCTACTCCTTCCTCAGTGAAAGGGACTCAAAACCCCATATTTCCCGCAGAGGAATATATCTGACTAGTAAGAATCTTAAAACCTATGTATTGATATGTCTCCATAAGGGAATCAAGTGTGTCTAGACTGGCATAAACATGGCAGCGAGAATCAGCTCAAACCCACTCTAAAAAGGAATTTCAAAAAAAAACAAAAAAAAATGGGAAATTCTTTACAATTCCTTCAGGGTCTCTGATGAAACCTGGAATCACCCTATCTAAAATGACAGCTGGATGTGGCATAAGGAGGGACACTTGGGACTGAGACAATTGGTGAGATTGGGTGAGCAAATGCAGACCCTTTAAAGCCCAAATGCCTGGCACCCATTCCATGGGTCCCAACTCTCCAGGTTGAAGGGAATATTACTACAGTTATAACATGTACGGGAAACCTAGAGAACGGACACACTGTGAATACGAAAGGTTTCTAAAACTCAACGAATAGTTCCTCTCCTGGTGCTCCGGTTTGATTTCCATCTGCTTTACTATCAATCTCCCAACTTGGAGAGACAGCCCCTATAACCTCCTGGTTCGCACAGGTTTCCAATTTGGCAGAGGATGAAAGGGAAGAGGGAGAACCAATGAGAGAGTAGCTGTTAGGCATTTGGACGGGCACATATCACTCTAACTTCCCGGCAGGAAGAAGAATTAACCAAAGTCTCAGGCCCCCACCGGGAACCAGCATAGGTCCTGAACCAAAATTTTGGACTTGCGGTCAGCTCACAAAAAAACGAGTTGAAAAATGGAGCTCAGGGGCACAGCAATTCAGAAACTGGCCGAGTAATAAAGGACAACTATCGTCCAAAAATCTGTTGAGGGAAGGCAACGAGGCGGACTTGAAAGCGAGGCAGAATAGCAGGAAACAGATTTCAAGAGGTACGTTGGAATCGCCTTTAAAGCACAGGAAGAGGGGCACAAGTTCGACAATGATGCACTTGGCCAAAAAGGGTGTAATCGTTTTCTCCTGAATATATTCAGGAGAAAACGCATACGCTCTTTTTGGCCAAGCAAGCAAGCGGGCAATGCAAATCTGCACTACACAGAAGTATCAATTCTCACCGGTCAAAAGGGACATCCACAAAATGTGTAAAAACAAGAAAGGCAAGACAGGCCCTGGAGAACAGGGAGCCTTGTTATGCTGATGGGCGGGATGTAAATTGCCAACTGCCTCTCTGGAGGAGTGCATTGTGTTCCCTAAAACAAATAAACAACAGAGCTACAGAGCCAAGGGCACTTCCAGTCTAGGGAATATACCTTGGGAAAACTGAAATTCAATAAGACAGAGCCACCCCAGAATTTAGGGCTGCACTGCTTACAAGGACCTCAACTTGGGTACACCTTAAATATACCAGGAAATAAAAAAATGGTTCAAAAAATTGTGGTACTTACGTATGATGGAATATCCCTCAGCCATGAAATCAATGTCATAAGACCAGTAGGAGCAAAGTGGGTGGATTCAGGTACGATGATTCTAAGTGAAATAAGTCACACAGAAAAAGAAACTTATCCTAAGATATCACTTATGAAGATCCTGTAAACATGGCTACATTTGAACTGAGTTAGGAAAGAGAACAGTGTCTCACATTTAGAAAACACTCTTATGCCTGCTTAGGCAGAAGGAGAGGTGGGGTGATGCCTAAAAGCAGAGTTTGATATAAGCACAGGTACCGTTCCAAAAACCAACTATGGAATAGACAAGACCTACACCTTCCTCACTGAAAGGGATCAAAACCCCATATTTCCCGCAGAGGAATATATCTGACAAGTAAGAATCTTAAAACCTATGTATTGATATGTCTCCGTAAGGGAATCAAGTGTGTCTAGACTGGCATAAACATGGCAGCGAGAATCAGCTCAAACCCACTCTAAAAAGGAATTTCAAAAACAAAACAAAAAAACTGGGAAATTCTTTACAATTCCTTCAGGGTCTCTGATGAAACCTGGAATGACCCTATCTACAATGACAGCTGGATGTGGCATAAGGAGGTACACTTGGGACTGAGACGATTGGTGAGATTGGGTGAGCAAATGCAGACCCTTTAAAGCCCAAATGCCTGGCACCCATTCCATGGGTCCCAACTCTCCAAGTTGAATGGAATATTACTACAGTTATAACATGTACGGGAAACCTAGAGAACGGACACACTGTGAATACGAAAGGTTTCTAAAACTCAACGAATAGTCCCTCTCCTGGTGCTCCGGTTTGACTTTCCATCTGCTTTACTATCAATCTCCCAACTTGGAGAGACAGCCCCTTTAACCTCCTGGTTCGCACAGGTTTCCAATTTGGCAGAGGATGAAAGGGAAGAGGGAGAACCAATGAGAGAGTTGCTGTTAGGCATTTGGACGGGCACATATCACTCTAACTTCCCGGCAGGAAGAATAATTAACCAAAGTCTCAGCCTCCCACCGGGAACCAGCTTAGGTCCTGAACCAAAATTTTGGACTTGCTGTCAGCTCACAAATAACGAGTTGAAAAATGGAGCTCAGGGGCACAGCAATTCACAAACTGGCCGAGTAATAAAGGACAACTACCGTCCAAAAATCTGTTGAGGGAAGGCAACGAGGCGGACTTGAAAGCGAGGCAGAATAGCAGGAAACAGATTTCAAGAGGTACGTTGGAATCGCCTTTAAAGCACAGGAAGAGGGTCACAACTTCGACAATGATGCACTTGGCCAAAAAAGGGCGTATGCCTTTTCTCCTGAATATATTCAGGAGAAAACGCATACGCCCTTTTTTGCCAAGCAAGCAAGCGGGCAATGCAAATCTGCACTACAAAGATGTATCACTTCCCACCGGTCAAAAGGGACATCCACAAAATGTGTAAAAACCAGAAAGGCAAGACAGGCCCTGGAGAACAGGGAGCCTTGTTATGCTGAAGGGCGGGATGTAAATTGCCAACTGCCTCTCTGGAGGAGTGCATTGTGTTCCCTAAAACAAGTAAACAACAGTGCTACAGAGCCAAGGGCACTTCCAGTCTAGGGAATATACCTTGGGAAAACTGAAAATCAATAAGACAGAGCCTCCCCAAAATTTAGGGCTGCACTGCTTACAAGGACCTCAATTTGGGTACACCTTAAGTACACCAGGAAATATAAAAATGGTTCAAAAATTTGTGTTACTTATGTACGATGGAATATCCCTCAGGCATGACATCAATGTCATAAGACCAGTAGCAGCAAAATGGGTGGATTCAGGTACGATGATTGTAAGTGAAATAAGTCACACAGAAACAGAAACTTATCATAAGATATCACTTATGAAGATCCTGTAAACATGGCTACACTTGAACTGAGTTAGGAAAGAGAACAGTGTCTCACATTTAGAAAACACTCTTATGCCTGCTTAAGGGGGAAGGAGAGGTGGGGTGATGCCTAAAAGCAGAGTTTGATATAAGCACAGGTACCGTTCCAAAAACCAACTATGGAATAGACAAGACCTACACCTTCCTCAGTGAAAGGGACTCAAAACCCCATATTTCCTGCAGAGGAATATATCTGACAAGTAAGAATCTTAAAACCTATGTATTGATATGTCTCCGTAAGGGAATCAAGTGTGTCTAGACTGGCATAAACATGGCAGCGAGAATCAGCTCAAACCCACTATAAAAAGGAATTTCAAAAACAAAACAAAAAAACTGGGAAATTCTTTACAATTCCTTCAGCGTCTCTGATGAAACCTGGAATGACCCTATCTACAATGACAGCTGGATGTGGCATAAGGAGGTACACTTGGGACTGAGACGTTTGGTGAGATTGGGTGAGCAAATGCAGACCCTTTAAAGCCCAAATGCCAGGCACCCATTCCATGGGTCCCAACTCTCCAGGTTGAAGGGAATATTACTACAGTTATAACATGTACGGGAAACCTAGAGAAGGGACACAATGTGAATACGAAAGGTTTCTAAAACTCAACGAATAGTCCCTCTGTGGTGCTCCGGTTTGACTTTCCATCTGCTTTACTATCAATCTCCCAACTTGGAGAGACAGCCCCTTTAACCTCCTGGTTCGCACAGGTTTACAATTTGGCAGAGGATGAAAGGGAAGAGGGAGAACCAATGAGAGAGTAGCTGTTAGGCATTTGGACGGGCACATATCACTCTAACTTCCCGGCAGGAAGAAGAATTAACCAAAGTCTCAGCCCCCCACCAGGAACCAGCATAGGTCCTGAACCAAAATTTTGGACTTGCTGTCAGCTCACAAATAACGAGTTGAAAAATGGAGGACAGGGGCCCAGCAATTCACAAACTGGCCGAGTAATAAAGGACAACTATCGTCCAAAAATCTGTTGAGGGAAGGCAACGAGGCGGACTTGAAAGCGAGGCAGAATAGCAGGAAACAGATTTAAAGAGGTATGTTGGAATCGCCTTTAAAGCACAGGAAGAGGGCACAACTTCGACAATGATGCACTTGGCCAAAAAGGGCGTATGCGTTTTCTCCTGAATATATTCAGGAGAAAACGCATATGCCCTTTTTGGCCAAAGAAGCAAGCGGGCAATGCAAATCTGCACTACAAAGAAGTATCACTTCCCACCGGTCATAAGGGACATCCACAAAATGTGTAAAAACCAGAAAGGCAAGACAGGCCCTGGAGAACAGGGAGCCTTGTTATGCTGATGGGCGGGATGTAAATTGCCAACTGCCTCTCTGGAGGAGTACATTGTGTTCCCTAAAACAAGTAAAGAACAGAGCTACAGAGCCAAGGGCACTTCCAGTCTAGGGAATATACCTTGGGAAAACTGAAAATCAATAAGACAGAGCCACCCCAAAATTTAGGGCTGCACTGCTTACAAGGACCTCAATTTGGGTACACCTTAAGTATCCCAGGAAATATAAAAATGGTTCAAAAAATTTTGTTACTTATGTACGATGGAATATCCCTCAGCCATGACATCAATGTCATAAGACCAGTAGCAGCAAAATGGGTGGATTCAGGTACGATGATTCTAAGTGAAATAAGTCACACAGAAACAGAAACTTATCATAAGTTATCACTTACGAAGATCCTGTAAACATGGCTACACTTGAACTTAGTTAGGAAAGAGAACAGTGTCTCACATTTAGAAAACACTCTTATGCCTGCTTAGGGAGAAGGAGAGGTGGGGTGATGCATAAAACCAGAGTTTGATATAAGCACAGGTACCGTTCCAAAAACCAACTATGGAATAGACAAGACCTACACCTTCCTCAGTGAAAGGGACTCAAAACCCCATATTTCCCGCAGAGGAATATATCTGACTAGTAAGAATCTTAAAACCTATGTATTGATATATCTCCATAAGGGAAACAAGTGTGTCTAGACTGGCATAAACATGGCAGCGAGAATCAGCCCATACCCACTATAAAAAGAAATTTCAAAAACAAAACAAAAAAACTGGGAAATTCTTTACAATTCCTTCAGGGTCTCTGATGAAACCTGGAATGACCCTATCTACAATGACAGCTGGATGTGGCATAAGGAGGGACACTTGGGACTGAGATGATTGGTGAGATTGGGTGAGCAAATGCAGACCCTTTAAAGCACAAATGCCTGGCACACATTCCATGGGTCCCAACTCTCCAGGTCGAAGGGAATATAACTACAGTTATAACATGTACGGGAAACCTAGAGAATGGACACACTGTGAATACGAAAGGTTTGTAAAACTCAAGGAATAGTCCCTCTCCTGGTGCTCCGGTTTGACTTTCCATCTGCTTTACTATCAATCTCCCAACTTGCAGAGACAGCCCCTTGAAACTCCTGGTTCACACAGGTTTCCAATTTGGCAGAGGATGAAAGGGAAGAGGGAGAACCAATGAGAGAGTAGCTGTTAGGCATTTGGCCGGGCACATATCACTCTAACTTCCCGGCAGGAAGAAGAATTAACCAAACTCTCAGCCCCCACCGGGAACCAGCACAGGTCCTCAACCAAAATTTTGGACTTGCGTTCAGCTCACAAAAAACGAGTTGACAAATGGAGCTCAGGGGCACAGCAATTCACAAACTGGCCGAGTAATAAAGGACAACTATCGTCCAAAAATCTGTTGAGGGAGGGCAACGTGGCGGACTTGAAAGCGACGCAGAATAGCAGGAAACAGATTTCAAGAGGTACATTGGAATTGCCTTTAAAGCACAGGAAGAGGGGCACAACTTCGACAATGATGCACTTGGCCAAAAAGGGCATATGCGTTTTCTCCTGAATATATTCAGGAGAAAAGGCATATGCCCTTTTTGGCCAAGCAAGCCAGCGGGCAATGCAAATCTGCACTACAAAGAAGTATCTCTTCCCACCGGTCAAAAGGAACATCCACAAAATGTGTAAAAACCAGAAAGGCAAGACAGGCCCTGGAGAACAGGGAGCCTTGTTATGCTGATGGGCGGGATGTAAATTGCCAACTGCCTCTCTGGAGGAGTGCATTGTGTTCCCTAAAACAAGTAAAGAAGAGAGCTACAGAGCCAAGGGCACTTCCAGTCTAGGGAATATACCTTGGGAAAACTGAAATTCAATAAGACAGAGCCACCCCAGAATTTAGGGCTGCACTGCTTACAAGGACCTCAACTTGGGTACACCTTAAATATACCAGGAAATAAAAAAATGGTTCAAAAAATTGTGGTACTTACGTATGATGGAATATCCCTCAGCCATGAAATCAATGTCATAAGACCAGTAGGAGCAAAATGGGTGGATTCAGGCACGATGATTCTAAGTGAAATAAGTCACACAGAAAAAGAAACTTATCCTAAGATATCACTTATGAAGATCCTGTAAACATGGCTACACATGAACTGAGTTAGGAAAGAGAACAGTGTCTCACATTTAGAAAACACTCTTATGCCTGCTTAGGGAGAAGGAGAGGTGGGGTGATGACTAAACGCAGAGTTTGACATAAGCAGAGGTACCGTTCCAAAAACCAACTATGGAATAGACAAGACCTACACCTTCCTCACTGAAAGGGATCAAAACCCCATATTTCCCGCAGAGGAATATATCTGACAAGTAAGAATCTTAAAACCTATGTATTGATATGTCTCCATAAGGGAATCAAGTGTGTCTAGACTGGCATAAACATGGCAGCGAGAATCAGCTCAAACCCACTCTAAAAAGGAATTTCAAAAACAAAACAAAAAAACTGGGAAATTCTTTACAATTCCTTCAGGGTCTCTGATGAAACCTGGAATGATCCTATCTACAACGACAGCTGGATGTGGCATGAGGAGGGACACTAGGGACTGAGAGGATTGGTGAGATTGTGAGAGCAAATGCAGACCCTTTAAAGCACAAATGCCTGGCACCCATTCCATGGGTCCGAACTCTCCAGGTTGAAGGGAATATTACTACAGCTATAACATGTACGGGAAACCTAGAGAACGGACACACTGTGAATACGAAAGGTTTCTAAAACTCAACGAATAGTCCCTCTCCTGGTGCTCCGGTTTGACTTTCCATCTGCTTTACTATCAACCTCCCAACTTGGAGAGACAGCCCCTTTAACCTCCTGCTTCGCACAGGTTGCCAATTTGGCAGAGGATGAAAGGGAAGAGGGAGAACCAATGAGAGAGTAGCTGTTAGGCATTTGGACGGGCACATATCACTCTAACTTCCCGGCAGGAAGAAGAATTAACCAAAGTCTCAGCCCCCCACTGGGAACCAGCATAGGTCCTGAACGAAAATTTTGCACTTGCTGTCAGCTCACAAAAAACGAGTTGACAAATGGTGCTCAGGGGCACAGCAATTCACAAACTGGCCAGGTAATAAACGACAAGTATCGTCGAAAAATCTGTTGAGGGAAGGCAACGAGGTGGACATGAAAGCGAGGCAGAATAGCAGGAAACAGATTTCAAGAGGTACATTGGAATCGCCTTTAAAGCACAGGAAGAGGGGCAAAACTTCGACAATGATGCACTTGGCCAAAAAGGGCGTATGCGTTCTCTCCTGAATATATTCAGGAGAAAACGCATACGCCCTTTTTGGTCAAGCAAGCAAGCGGGCAAAGCAAATCTGCACTACAAAGAAGTATCACTTCCCACCGGTCAAAAGGGACATCCACAAAATGTGTAAAAACCAGAAAGGCAAGACAGGCCCTGGAGAACAGGGAGCCTTGTTATGCTGATGGGCGGGATGTAAATTGCCAACTGCCTCTCTGCAGGAGTGCATTGTGTTCCCTAAAACAAGTAAAGAACAGAGCTACAGAGCCAAGGGCACTTCCAGTCTAGGGAATATACCTTGGGAAAACTGAAAATCAATAAGACAGAGCCACCCCAAAATTTAGGGCTGCACTGCTTACAAGGACCTCAACTGGGGTACACCTTAAATATCCCAGGAAATATAAAAATGGTTCAAAAAATTGTGGTACTTACGTACGATGGAATATCCCTCAGCCATGAAATCAATGTCATAAGACCAGTAGCAGCAAAAGGGGTGGATTCAGGTACGATGATTCTAAGTGAAATAAGTCACACAGAAAAAGAAACTTATCATAAGATATCACTTATGAAGATCCTGTAAACATGGCTACACTTGAACTGAGTTAGGAAATAGAAGAGTGTCTCACATTTAGAAAACACTCTTATGCCTGCTTAAGGGGGAAGGAGAGGTGGGGTGATGCATAAAACCAGAGTTTGATATAAGCACAGGTACCGTTCCAAAAACCAACTATGGAATAGACAAGACCTACACCTTCCTCAGTGAAAGGGACTCAAAACCCCATATTACCCGCAGAGGAATATATCTGACTAGTAAGAATCTTAAAACCTATGTATTGATATGTCTCCGTAAGGGAATCAAGTGTGTCTAGACTGGCAGAAACATGGCAGCGAGAATCAGCTCAAACTCACTATAAAAAGGAATTTAAAAAACAAAATAAAAAAACTGGGAAATTTTTACAATTCCTTCAGGGTCTCTGATGAAACCTGGAATGACCTTATCAACAACGACAGCTGGATGTGGCATTAGGAGGGACACTTGGGACTGAGAGGATTGGTGAGATTGGGTGAGCAAATGCAGACCCTTAAAAGCAATAATGCATGGCACCCATTCCATGGGTCCTAACTCTCCAGGTTGAAGGGAATATTACTACAGCTATAACATGTACGGGAAACCTAGAGAACGGACACACTCTGAATACGAAAGGTTTCTAAAACTCAACGAATAGTCCCTCTCCTGGTGCTCCGGTTTGACGTTCCATCTGCTTTACTATCAACCTCCCAACTTGGAGAGACAGCCCCTTTAACCTCCTGGTTCACACAGGTTGCCAATTTGGCAGAGGATGAAAGGGAAGAGGGAGAACAAATGAGAGAGTAGCTGTTAGGCATTTGGACGGGCACATATCATTCTAATTTCCCGGCAGTAAGAAGAATTAACCAAAGTCTCAGCCACCCACCGGGAACCAGTATAGGTCCTGAACCAAAATTTTGGACTTGCGGCAAGCTCACCAAAAACGAGTTGAAAAATGGAGCTCAGGGGCACAGCAATTCACAAACTGGCCAAGTAATAAAGGACAACTATCGTCCAAAAATCTGTTGAGGGAAGGCAACGAGGCGGACTTGAAAGCGAGGCAGAATAGCAGGAAACAGATTTCAAGAGGTACGTTGGAATCGCCTTTAAAGCACAGGAAGAGGGGCACAACTTCGACAATGATGCACTTGGCCAAAAAGGGCGTATGCGTTTTCTCCTGAATATATTCAGGAGAAAACGCATACGCCCTTTTTGGCAAAGCAAGCAAGCGGGCAATGCAAATCTGCACTACAAAGAAGTATCACTTCCCACCGGTCAAAAGGGACATCCACAAAATGTGTAAAAACCAGAAAGGCAAGACAGGCCCTGGAGAACAGGGAGCCTTGTTATGCTGATGGGCGGGATGTAAATAGCCAACTGCCTCTCTGGAGGAGTGCACTGTGTTCCCTTAAACAAGTAAAGAACAGAGCTACAGAGCCAAGGGCACTTCCAGTCTAGGGAATATACCTTGGGAAAACTGAAAATCAATAAGACAGAGCCACCACAAAATTTAGGGCTGCACTGCTTACAAGGACCTCAACTTGGGTACACCTTAAATATCCCAGGAAATATAAAAATGGTTCAAAAAATTGTGGTACTTACGTACGATGGAATATCCCTCAGCCATGAAATGAATGTCATAAGACCAGTAGTAGCAAAATGGGTGGATTCAGGTACGATGATTCTAAGTGAAATAAGTCACACAGAAAAAGAAACTTATCATAAGATATCACTTATGAAGATCCTGTGAACATGGCTACACTTGAACTGAGTTAGGAAAGAGAACTGTGTCTCACATTAGAAAACACTCTTATGCCTGCTTAAGGGGGAAGGAGAGGTGGGGTGATGCATAAATCAGAGTTTGATATAAGCACAGGTACCGTTCCAAAAATCAACTATGGAATAGACAAGACCTACACCTTCCTCAGTGAAAGGGACTCAAAACCCCATATTTCCCGCAGAGGAATATATCTGACTAGTAAGAATCTTAAAACCTATGTATTGATATGATTCCTTAAGGGAAACAAGTGTGTCTAGACTGGCAGAAACATGGCAGCGAGAATCAGCTCAAACCCACTATAAAAAGGAATTTCAAAAACAAAACAAAAAAACTAGGAAATTCTTTACAATTCCTTCAGGCTCTCTGATGAAACCTGGAATGACCTTATCTACAATGACAGCAGGATGTGGCATAAGGAGGGACACTTGGGACTGAGACGATCGGTGAGATTGGGTGAGCAAATGCAGACCCTTTAAAGCACAAATTCATGGCACCCATTCCATGGGTCCAAACTCTCCAGGTTGAAGGGAATATTACTACAGCTATAACATGTACGGGAAACATAGAGAACGGACACATTGTGAATACGAAAGGTTTCTAAAACTCAACGAACAGTCCCTCTCCTGGTGCTCCAGTTTGACTTTCCATCTGCTTTACTATCAACCTCCCAACTTGGAGATACAGCCCCTTTAACCTCCTGGTTCGCACAGGTTGCCAATTTGGCAGAGGATGAAAGGGAAGAGGGAGAACCAATGAGAGAGTAGCTGTTAGGCATTAGGACGGGCACATATAACTGGAATTTCCCTGCAGGAAGAAGAATTAAGCAAAGTCTCAGCCACCCACCGGGAACCAGTATAGGTCCTGAACCAAAATTTTGGACTTGCGGTCCGCTCACCAAAAACGAGTTGAAAAATGGAGCTCAGGGGCACAGCAATTCACAAATTGGCCGAGTAATAAAGGACAACTATCGTCCAAAAATCTGTTGAGGGAAGGCAACGTGGCGGACTTGAAAGCGAAGCAGAATAGCAGGAAACAGATTTCAAGAGGTACGTTGGAATCGCCTTTAAAGCACAGGAAGAGGGGCACAACTTCGACAATGATGCACTTGGCCAAAAAGGGCGTATGCGTTTTCTCCTGAATATATTCAGGAGAAAACGCATACGCCCTTTTTCGCCAAGCAAGCAAACAGGCAATGCAAATCTGCACTACAAAGAAGTATCACTTCCCACCGGTCAAAAGGGATATCCACAAAATGTGGAAAAACCAGAAAGGCAAGACAGGCCCTGGAGAACAGGGAGCCTTGTCATGCTGATGGGCGGGATGTAAATTGCCAACTGCCTCTCTGGAGGAGTGCATTGTGTTCCCTAAAACAAGTAAAGAACAGAGCTACAGAGCCAAGGGCACTTCCAGTCTAGGGAATATACCTTGGGAAAACTGAAAATCAATAAGACAGAGCCACCCCAAAATTTAGGTCTGCACTGCTTACAAGGACCTCAATTTGGGTACACCTTAAATATCCCAGGAAATATAAAAATGGTTCAAAAAATTGTGGTACTTACGTACGATGGAATATCCCTCAGCCATGAAATCAATGTCATAAGACCAGTAGCAGTAAAATGGGTGGATTCAGGTATGATGATTCTAAGTGAAATAAGTCACACAGTAAAAGAAACATATCATAAGATATCACTTATGAAGATCCTGTAAACATGGCTACACTTGAACTGAGTTAGGAAAGAGAACAGTGTCTCACATTTAGAAAACACTCTTATGCCTGCTTAAGGGGGAAGGAGAGGTGGGGTGATGCATAAAACCAGAGTTTGATATAAGCACAGGTACCGTTCCAAAAACCAACTATGGAATAGACAAGACCTACACCTTCCTCAGTGAAAGGGACTCAAAACCCCATATTTCCCGCAGAGGAATATATCTGACTAGTAAGAATCTTAAAACCTATGTATTGATATGTCTCCGTAAGGGAATCAAGTGTGTCTAGACTGGCATAAACATGGCAGCGAGAATCAGCTCAAACCCACTATAAAAAGAATTTCAAAAACAAAACAAAAAAACTGTGAAATTCTTTACAATTCCTTCAGGGTCTCTGATGAAACCTGGAATGACCCTATCTACAATGACAGGTGGATGTGGCATAAGGAGGGACATTTGGGACTGAGACGATTGGTGAGATTGGGTGCGCAAATGCAGACCCTTTAAAGCACAAATGCCTGGCACCCATTCCATGGGTCCCAACTCTCCAGGTTAAAGGGAATATTACTACAGCATTAACATGTACGGGAAACCTAGAGAACGGACACACTGTGAATATGAAAGGTTTCTAAAACTCAACGAATAGTCCCTCTCCTGGTGCTCCGGTTTGACTTTCCATCTGCTTTACTATCAACCTCCCAACTTGGAGAGACAGCCCCTTTAACCTCCTGGTTCGGACAGGTTGCCAATTTGGCAGAGGATGAAAGGGAAGAGGGAGAACCAATGAGAGAGTAGCTGTTAGGCATTTGAACGGGCACATATCACGTTAATTTCCGGCAGGAAGAAGAGTTAACCAAAGTCTCAGCCCCCCACCGGGAACCAGTATAGGTCCTGAACCAAAGTTTTGGACTTGCGGTCAGCTCACCAAAAAAGAGTTGAAAAATGGAGCTCAGGGGCACAGCAATTCACAAACTGGCCGAGTAATAAAAGACAACTATCGTCCAAAAATCTGTTGAGGGAAGGCAACGAGGAGGACTTGAATGCGAGGCAGAATAGCAGGAAACAGATTTCAAGAGGTACATTGGAATCGCCTTTAAAGCACAGGAAGAGGGGCACAACTTCGACAATGATGCACTTGGCCAAAAAGGGCGTATGCGTTTTCTCCTAAATATATTCAGGAGAAAACGCATATGCCCTTTTTGGCCAAGCAAGCAAGCGGGCAATGCAAATCTGGACTACAAAGAAGTATCACTTCACACCGGTCAAAAGGGACATCCACAAAATGTGTAAAAACCAGAAAGGCAAGACAGGCCCTGGAGAACAGGGTGCCTTGTTATGCTGATGGGCGGGATGTAAATTGCCAACTGCCTCTCTGGAGGAGTGCATTGTGTTACATAAAAGAATTAAACAACAGAGCTACAGAGCCAAGGGCACTTCCAGTCTAGGGAATATACCTTGGGAAAACTGAAAATCAATAAGACAGAGCCACCCCAAAATTTAGGGCTGCACTGCTTACAAGGACCTCAAATTGGGTACACCTTAAATATCCCAGGAAATATAAAAATGGTTCAGAAAATTGTGGTACTTACGTACGATGGAATATCCCTCAGCCATGAAATCAATGTCATAAGACCAGTAGCAGCAAAATGGGTGGATTCCGGTACGATGATCCGAAGTGAAATAAGTCACACAGAAAAAGAAACTTATCATAAGATATCACTTATGAAGATCCTGTAAACATGGCTACACTTGAACTGAGTTAGGAAAGAGAACAGTGTCTCACATTTAGAAAACACTCTTATGCCTGCTTAAGGGGGAAGGAGAGGTGGGGTGATGCATAAAACCAGAGTTTGATATAAGCACAGGTACCGTTCCAAAACCCAACTATTGAATAGACAAGACCTACACCTTCCTCACTGAAAGGGATCAAAACCCCATATTTCCCGCAGAGGAATATATCTGACTAGTAAGAATCTTAAAACCTATGTATTGATATGTCTCCGTAAGGGAATCAAGTGTGTCTAGACTGGCATAAACATGGCAGCGAGAATCAGCTCAAATCCACTATAAAAAGGAATTTCAAAAACAAAACAAAAAAACTGGGAAATTCTTTACAATTCCTTCAGGGTCTCTGATGAAACCTGGAATTACCCTATCTACAACGACAGCTGGATGTGGCATAAGGCTGGACACTTGTGACTGAGAGAATTGGTGAGATTGGGTGAGCAAATGCAGACCCTTTAAAGCAATAATGCATGGCACCCATTCCATGGGTCCCAACTCTCCAGGTTGACGGGAATATTACTACAGTTATAACATGTTCGGGAAACCTAGAGAACGGACACACTGTGAATACGAAAGGTTTCTAAAACTCAACGAATAGTCCCTCTCCTGGTGCTCCGGTTTGACTTTCCATCTGCTTTACTATCAACCTCCCAACTTGGAGAGACAGCCCCTTTAACCTCCTGGTTCGGACAGGTTGCCAATTTGGCAGAGGATGAAAGGGAAGAGGGAGAACCAATGAGAGAGTAGCTGTTAGGCATTTGGACGGGCACATATCACTGTAATTTCCCGGCAGGAAGAAGAATTAACCAAAGTCTCAGCCACCCACCGGGAACCAGTATAGGTCCTGAACCAAAGTTTTGGACTTGCGGTCAGCTCACCAAAAAAGAGTTGAAAAATCGAGCTCAGGGGCACAGCAATTCACAAACTGGCCGAGTAATAAAGGACAACTATCGTCCAAAAATCTGTTGAGGGAAGGCAACGAGGCGGACTTGAATGCGAGGCAGAATAGCAGGAAACAGATTTCAAGAGGTACGTTGGGATCGCCTTTAAAGCACAGGAAGAGGGGCACAACTTCAACAATGATGCACTTGGCCAAAAAGGGCGTATGCGTTTTCTCCTGAATATATACAGGAGAAAACGCATACGACCTTTTTGGCCAAGCAAGCAAGCGGGCAATGCAAATCTGCACTACAAAGAAGTATCACTTCCCACCGGTCAAAAGGGACATCCACAAAATGTGTAAAAACCAGAAAGGCAAGACAGGCCCTGGAGAACAGGGAGCCTTGTTATGCTGATTGGCGGGATGTAAATTTCCACCTGCCTCTATGGAGGAGTGCACTGTGTTCCCTAAAACAAGAAAACAACGGAGCTACAGAGCCAAGGGCACTTCCAGTCTAGGGAATATACCTTGGGAAAACTGAAAATCAATAAGACAGTGCCACCCCAAAATTTAGGGCTGCACTGCTTACAAGGACCTTAACTTGGGTACACCTTAAATATCCCAGGAAATATAAAAATGGTTCAGAAAATTGTCGTACTTACATATGATGGAATATCCCTCAGCCATGAAATCAATGTCATAAGACCAGTAGCAGCAAAATGGGTGTATTCAGGTACGATGATCCTAAGTGAAATAAGTCACACAGAAAAAGAAACTTATCATAAGATATCACTTATGAAGATCCTGTAAACATGGCTACAATTGAACTGAGTTAGGAAAGAGAACAGTGTCTCACATTTAGAAAACTCTCTTATGCCTGCTTAAGGGGGAAGGAGAGTTGGGGTGCTGCATAAAACCAGAGTTTAATATAAGCACAGGTACTGTTCCAAAAACCAACTATGGAATAGACAAGACCTACACCTTCCTCAGTGAAAGGGACTCAAAACCCCATATTTCCCGCAGAGGAATATATCTGACTAGTAAGAATCTTAAAACCTATGTATTGATATGTCTCCGTAAGGGAATCAAGTGTGTCTAGACTGGCATAAACATGGCAGCGAGAATCAGCTCAAACCCACTATAATAAGGAGTTTCAAAAACAAAACAAAAAACTGGGAAATTCTTTACAATTCCTTCAGGGTCCCTGATGAAACCTGGAATGACCCTATCTACAATGACAGCTGGATGTGGCATAACGAGGGACACTTGGGACTGAGAGGATTGGTGAGATTGGGTGAGCAAATGCAGAGCCTTTAAAGCACGAATTCCTGGCACCCATTCCATGGGCCCCAACTCTCCAGGTTGAAGTGAATATTACTCCAGCTATAACATGTACGGGAAACCTAGAGAATGGACACACTGTGAATACGAAAGGTTTCTAAAACTCAACGAATAGTCCCTCTCCTGGTGCTCCGCTTTGACTTTCCATCTGCTTTACTATCAACCTCCCAACTTGGAGAGACAGCTCCTTTAACCTCCTGGTTCGCACAGGTTGCCAATTTGGCAGAGGATGAAAGGGAAGAGGGAGAACCAATGAGAGAGTAGCTGTTAGGCATTTGGACGTGCACATATCACTGTAATTTCCCGGCAGGAAGAAGAATTAACCAAAGTCTCTGCCACCCACCGGGAACCAGTATAGGTCCTGAACCAAAATTTTGGACTTGCGGTCAGCTCACCAAAAACGAGTTGAAAAATGGTGCTCAGGGGCACAGCAATTCACAAACTGGCCGAGTAATAAAGGACAACTATCGTCCAAAAATCTGTTGAGGGAAGGCAACGAGGCGGACTTGAAAGCGAGGCAGAATAGCAGGAAACAGATTTCAAGAGGTACGTTGGAATCGCCTTTAAAGCACAGGAAGAAGGAAACAACTTCGACAATGATGCACTTGGCCAAAAAGTGCGTATGCGTTTTCTCCTGAATATATTCAGGAGAAAACGCATACGACCTTTTTGGCCAAGCAAGCAAGCGGGCAATGCAAATCTGCACTACAAAGAAGTATCACTTCCCACCGGTCAAAAGGGACATCCACCAAATGAGTAAAAACCAGAAAGGCAAAACAGGCCCTGGAGAACAGGGAGCCTTGTTATGCTGATGGGTGGGATGCAAATTGCCAACTGCCTCTCTGGAGGAGTGCATTGTGTTCCCTAAAACAAGTAAAGAACAGAGCTACAGAGCCAATGGAACTTCCTATCTAGGGAATATACCTTGGGAATTCTGAAAATCAAGAAGACAGAGACACCTCAAAATTTAGGGCTGCACTGCTTACAAGGACCTCAACTTGGGTACACCTTAAATATCCCAGGAAATATAAAAATGGTTCAAAATATTGTGGTACTTACATACGATGGAATATCCCTCAGCCATGAAATCAATGTCATAAGACCAGTAGCAGCAAAATGGGTGGATTCAGGTACGATGATTCTAAGTGAAATAAGTCACACAGAAAAAGAAACTTATCCTAAGATATCACTTATGAAGATCCTGTAAACATGGCTACACTTGAACTGAGTTAGGAAAGAGAGCAGTGTCTCATATTTCGAAAACACTCTTATGCCTGCTTAGGGGGGAAGGAGAGGTGGGGTGATGCATAAAACCAGAGTTTGATATAAGCACAGGTACCGTTCCAAAAACCAACTATGGAATAGACAAGACCTACACCTTCCTCAGTGAAAGGGACTCAAAACACCATATTTCCCTCAGAGGAATATATCTGACTAGTAAGAATGTTAAAACCTATGTATTGATATGTCTCCGTAAGGGAATCAAGTGTGTCTAGACTGGCATAAACATGGCAGCGAGAATCAGCTCAAACACTCTATATAAAGGAATTTCAAAAACAAAACAAAAAAACTTGGAAATTCTTTACAATTCCTTCAGGGTCTCTGATGAAACCTGGAATGACCCTATCTACAACGACAGCTGGATGTGGCATAAGGCTGGACAATTGGGACTGAGAGGATTGGTGAGATTTGATGAGCAAATGCAGACCCTTTAAAGCAATAATGCATGGCACCCATTCCATGGGTCCCAACTCTCCAGGTTGAAGGGAATATTACTACAGTTATAACATGTACGGAAAACCTAGAGAACGGACACACTGTGAATATGAAAGGTTTCTAAAACTCAACGAATATTTCCTCTCTGGTGCTCCGGTTTGACTTTCCATCTGCTTTACTATCAATCTCCCAACTTGGAGAGACAGCCCCTTTAACCTCCTGGGTCGCACAAGTTGCCAATTTGGCAGAGGATGAAAGGGAAGAGGGAGAACCAATGAGAGAGTAGCTGTTAGGCATTTGGACGGGCACATTTCACTGTAATTTCCCGGCAGGAAGAAGAATTAACCAAAGTCTCAGCCACCCTTCGGGAACCAGTATAGGTCCTGAACCAAAATTTTGGACTTGCGGTCAGCTCACCAAAAACGAGTTGAAAAATGGAGCTCAGGGGCACAGCAATTAACAAACTGGCAGAGTAATAAAGGACAACTATCGTCCAAAAATCTGTTGAGGAAAGGCAACGAGGCGGACTTGAAAGCGAGGCAGAATAGCAGGAAACGGATTCCAAGAGGTACGTTGGAATCGCCTTTAAAGCAAAGGAAGAGGGGCACAACGTCGACAATGATGCACTTGGCCAAAAAGGGCGTATGCGTTTTCCCCTGAATATATTCAGGAGAAAACGCATACGCCCCTAAGGCAGAATAGAAGCCAAGGAATAAAAGGACACAATGCCATTTGCAGCACCGTAGGTGTGTCTAGAGGTAATCATGTGACTTGTAGTAAGTCAGAAAGTGAAAGACACATATCATATCATATCTCTTATAGGTGTGACAGAAAAATGGATACCAGGGAAGATATTTCCACGCAGAAGGGCAATCACAGATTCATTAAACAAACTTATGGTTCACCAATGGAAAGCTGTGAGGATTGGTTTCATTATGATATTGGGGTTAACAGACATATACAAACACAGGTGACATATGCAATCACCAAAGACCTACAGAATACCAAGAGAAGACTACTCAACATTCTGTCATAAGGTACATGGGAAAAGGATCCCAGGAAGAACAGACATATGTATATGTGTAAAAGAACCACATCTTCCACACCTACAACAAGCCAAACATTGTAATCAAATTTGCTGTAATAAAAAATAAAAAATTAAATTAAAAACACAAACAAGAAGTAGTGAGACAAACTTGAGGGGCTTTCTCCTGGCACATTCCATTCTAAATTCCAATCTAGAACACGACTTCCATTGAGGCTCTGTTGCCCCAGTAACCAGATTTGGTAAGGGAGAACTGCTGCCACCATGTGGCCGTTTCACAAAACAGCAGCTTAATCCCAGCGCTAATGGTCAGTTGATATTCAAAATCATTGCAGGCCTGTAAATGACACCTGCCCTGAAAACAAATCCTGGGTTCATATATCGACCAAAAATTTCAAAGGACGTCCATATTTCAAAACGACAGTTTCAAAAGGCATATTTTACACACATTAGTGTTCTGCTTCTTTTTCTTTCTTTCTTTCTTTGTTAAAAAAACGGGAATGGCAAAAAGCATCCCTCAGAATGGGCGAAAATATTTGCAAACGAATCAATGGACAAAGGTTTAATCTCCAATATATATAAAGAGCTCATGCAGCTTAATATTTAAAAAACAAACAACCCAATACAAAAATGGGCAGAAGATCTAAAGAGACGTTTCTTCAAAGAAGACACAGAGATGGCCAAGACGCACATGAAAAGCTGCTCAACATCACTAATTATTAGAGAAATGTAAATCAAAACTACAATGAGGTATCACCTCACACCTGTTAGAATCGGCATCATCAGAAAATCTACAAAGAACGAATTCTGGGGAGGGTGTGGACAAAAGGATCCCTCTTCCACTATTGGTGGAAATGTAAATTGATACAGTCACTATGGAGAACAGTATGGAGTTTCCTTAAAAAAAGCTAGAAATAGAATTACCATATGATCCAGCAATCCCACTTCTGGGCATATACCCAGAGAAAACCATAAATCAAAAAGGCACATTCACCACAATGCTCATTTCAGCACTATTTACAATAGCCAGGTAATGGAAGCAACCTAAATCAACACAGACAGACGAATGATTAAAGATGTGGTACATATATAAAATGGAATATTACTCAGCCATAAGAAGGAATGAAATTGGGTCCTTTGTAGAGACGTCGATGGATCTAGAGACTGTCATACAGAATGAAGTAAGTCAGAAAGAGAAAAACAAATATTGTACATTAATGCATATATGTGGAACCTAGAAATACGGTACAGATGAACTGGTTTGCAGGGAAGAAATAGAGACACAGAGGTAGAGAACACATGTATGGACACCAAGTGTGGGAAGCCATGGGGAGGTGGTGTTGGGATGAGTTGGGAGACTGGGATTGACCTGTATACATGTATATGCATAAAATACATAACTAATAATAACCTGCTGTATAAAAAAATAAATAAAATTAAATTTCAAAATTTTAAGAAATAAAATATAAAAATAAAACAGAAAAAAGTTCTTCCCTTCACACAGATGTATTTATATGAATGAATTATTTCCATGCTTATATCTATAAATACATAAAAGAGGAATAAAATCTAACTTGAACCAAAAACGAAAAAAAAAAACCTGAACCCACTAGTTAGACAGAGGAAAACCCTATCAGGGCACTTGCTCCAGCGGTAAACAATTCTGAAATTGGTCAGAGGTGGGGAATCATCTCCCATAGAGCGAGCAGCCCACTCCTACACAAGGAGTGTCATCATTGCAAAGCAGTGGGCCATGCTGAGGCATCTGTGAGTAACCGTGAGCTGAGCCCCAGGCCAGCTGCTGTTGAACTTTTCCCACCCTTCCCAGGTAAAACACCTGAATATGTACAAGGGCTTGAAAGCCTAGAAGAAGGGCCGTGGAGCCACACCAGCGACAGCAAGCAGGCCAACTTGGTGCCTGCAGGCTAGCCAGCAAGGTCCTGGCCCTGGGCGCTCTTCTGGAAGCTTTCCATTGCCCTGCCTGAGATACCCCTCCTGTCCCGGCCCCCACTGCTTTTTTCCTTCCTCACCTCTGTCCGGAGAGAAATTCCAGCGGAAGGTATGGGTGACACATCCTCTTCTTTACAGGTGGAAGCCTGGCAACTCCTGCAGAAAGTCCAGCAGAGACCCACTCACACCGGGCCACCCACAAAGCCGTGGCCCCTCACTCGCTCCCACCAGCACAGCCCCGACACTGCTGACTGGTCAGAGAATATGGAGTCAGGCACAGCTTCAGGGGCTATTGCTGCCTGCAGCGCTGTTTATATTGACCTCAACCCAGGCACACCTGGGGAGGGCCCGCTGGCAGGGTCAGGCTACACAGGTCAGCTAATCCTCAGCCCTCAGGGAATCACATTGTTGAAAATGGACCTCGCTAAGGCAGAATAGAAGCCAAGGAATAAAAGGACACAATGCCATTTGCAGCACCGTAGGTGTGTCTAGAGGTAATCACGTGACTTGTAGTAAGTCAGAAAGTGAAAGACACATATCATATCATATCTCTTATAGGTGTGACAGAAAAATGGATACCAGGGCAGATATTTCCACGGAGAAGGGCAACCACAGATTCATTCAACAAACTTATGGTTCACCAATGGAATGGTGTGAGGATTGATTCCATTATGATATTGGGGTTAACAGACATATACAAACACAGGTGACATATATAATCACCAAAGACATACAGAATACCAAGAGAAGACTACTCAACATTCTGTCATAAAGTACATTGGAAAAGGATCTCAGGAAGAACAGACATATGTGTATGTGTAAAAGAACCACATCTTCCACACCTACAACAAGCCAAACATTGTAATCAAATTTGCTGTAATAAAAAATAAAAAATTAAATTAAAAACACGAACAAGAAGTAGTGAGACAAACTTGAGGGGCTTTCTCCTGGCACATTCCATTCTAAATTCCACTCTAGAGCACGACTTCCATTGAGGCTCTGTTGCCCCAGTATCCAGATTTGGTAAGGGAGAACTGCTGCCACCTTGTGGCCGTTTCACACAACAGCAGCTTTAATCCCAGCGCTAATGGTCAGTTGATATTCAAAATCATTGCAGACCTGTAAATGACATCTGCCCTGAAAACAAATCCTGGGTTCATATATCGACCAAAAAATTCAAAGGGCGTCCATATTTCAAAACGACAGTTTCAAAAGGCATATTTTACACACATTAGTGTTCTGCTTCTTTTTCTTTCTTTCTTTCTTTGTTAAAAAAACGGGAATGGCAAAAAATCATCCCTGAGAATAGGCGAAAATATTTGCAAACGAATCAATGGACAAAGGTTTAATCTCCAATATATATAAAGAGCTCATGCAGCTTAATATTAAAAAAACAAACAACCCAATACAAAAATGGGCAGAAGATCTAAAGAGACGTTTCTTCAAAGAAGACACAGAGATGGCCAAGACGCACATGAAAAGCTGCTCAACATCACTAATTATTAGAGAAATGCAAATCAAAACTACAATGAGGTATCACCTCACACCTGTTACAATTGGCATCATCAGAAAATCTACAAACAACGAATTCTGGGGAGGGTGTGGACAAAAGGATCCCTCTTCCACTGGTGGTGGAAATGTAAATTGATACAGTCACGATGGAGAACAGTATGGAGTTTCCTTAAAAAAAGCTAGAAATAGAATTACCATATGATCCAGCAATCCCACTTCTGGGCATATACCCAGAGAAAACCATAAATCAAAAAGGCACATTCACCACAATGCTCATTTCAGCACTATTTACAATAGCCAGGTAATGGAAGCAACCTAAATACCCTCAGACAGACGAATGGATAAAGATGTGGTACATATATAAAATGGAATATTACTCAGCCATAAGAAGGAATGAAACTGGGTCATTTGTAGAGACGTCGATGGATCTAGAGACTGTCATACAGAATGAAGTAAGTCAGAAAGAGAAAAACAAATATTGTATATTAATGCATATATGTGGAACCTAGAAAAATGGTACAGATGAACTGTTTCGCAGGGAAGAAATAGAGACAGAGATAGAGTACACACGTATGGACACCAAGTGTGGGAAGCCATGGGATTGTGCGGGTGGGATGAGTTGGGAGATTGGGATTGACCTGTATACATGTATATGCATAAAATACATAACTAATAATAACCTGCTGTATAAAAAAATAAATAAAATTAAATTTCAAAATTTTTAAAAATCAAATTTAAAAATAAAACAGGAAAAAGTTATTCCCTTCACACAGATGTATTTATATGAATGATTTATTTCCATGCTTATATCTATAAATACATAAAAGAGGAATAAAATCTAACTTGAACCAAAAAAGAAAAAAAAACTGAACCCACCAGATAGACAGAGGAATACCCTATCAGGGCACTTGTTCCAGCGGTAAACAATTCTGAAATTGGACAGAGTTGGGGAATCATCTCCCATAGAGCCAGCAGCCCACTCCAACGCAAGAAGCGTTCTCATTGCAAAGCTGTGGGCCATGCCGAGGCATCTGTGAGTAACCGTGAGCTGAGCCCCAGGACAGCTGCTGTTGAACTTTTCCCACCCTTCCCAGGTAAAACACCTGAATATGTACAAGGGCTTGAAAGCCTAGAGGAAGGGCCGTGAAGACACACAAGTGTCAGCACGCAGGCCAACTTGGTTCCTGCAGGCCAACCAGGATGGTCCTGGCCCTGGGCGTTCTTCTGGAAGCTTTCCATTGCCCTGCCTGAGATACCACTCCTTTCCCGGTCCCCACTGCTTTTTTCCTTCCTCACCTATTTCCGGAGAGAAATTCCAGCGGAAGGTATGGGTGACATATCCTCTATTTTACAGGTGGCAGCCTGGCAACTGCTGCAGAAAGTCCAGCAGAGACCCACTCACACCGGGCCACCCATAAAGCCGTGGCCCCTCACTCCCTCCCACCAGCACAGCCCCGAGACTGCTGACGGGGCAGAGAATATGGAGTCAGGCACAGCTTCAGGGGCTATTGCTGCCTGCAGCGCTGTTTATACTGACCTCAACCCAGGCACACCTGGGGAGGGCCCGCTGGCAGGGTCAGGCTACCCAGGTCAGCTAATCCTCAGCCCTCAGGGAATCACATTGTTGAAAATGGACCTCACTAAGGCAGAATAGAAGCCAAGGAATAAAAGGACACAATGCCATTTGCAGCACTGTTGGTGTGTCTAGATGTAATCATGTGACTTGTAGTAAGTCAGAAAGTGAAAGACACATATCATATCATATCTCTTATAGGTGTGACAGAAAAATGGATACCAGGGAAGATATTTCCACGCAGAAGGGCAATCACAGATTCATTAAACAAACTTATGGTTCACCAATGGAAAGCTGTGAGGATTGGTTTCATTATGATATTGGGGTTAACAGACATATACAAACACAGGTGACATATGCAATCACCAAAGACCTACAGAATACCAAGAGAAGACTACTCAACATTCTGTCATAAGGTACATGGGAAAAGGATCCCAGGAAGAACAGACATATGTATATGTGTAAAAGAACCACATCTTCCACACCTACAACAAGCCAAACATTGTAATCAAATTTGCTGTAATAAAAAATAAAAAATTAAATTAAAAACACAAACAAGAAGTAGTGAGACAAACTTGAGGGGCTTTCTCCTGGCACATTCCATTCTAAATTCCAATCTAGAACACGACTTCCATTGAGGCTCTGTTGCCCCAGTAACCAGATTTGGTAAGGGAGAACTGCTGCCACCATGTGGCCGTTTCACAAAACAGCAGCTTAATCCCAGCGCTAATGGTCAGTTGATATTCAAAATCATTGCAGGCCTGTAAATGACACCTGCCCTGAAAACAAATCCTGGGTTCATATATCGACCAAAAATTTCAAAAGACGTCCATATTTCAAAACGACAGTTTCAAAAGGCATATTTTACACACATTAGTGTTCTGCTTCTTTTTCTTTCTTTCTTTCTTTGTTAAAAAAACGGGAATGGCAAAAAGCATCCCTCAGAATGGGCGAAAATATTTGCAAACGAATCAATGGACAAAGGTTTAATCTCCAATATATATAAAGAGCTCATGCAGCTTAATATTTAAAAAACAAACAACCCAATACAAAAATGGGCAGAAGATCTAAAGAGACGTTTCTTCAAAGAAGACACAGAGATGGCCAAGACGCACATGAAAAGCTGCTCAACATCACTAATTATTAGAGAAATGTAAATCAAAACTACAATGAGGTATCACCTCACACCTGTTAGAATCGGCATCATCAGAAAATCTACAAAGAACGAATTCTGGGGAGGGTGTGGACAAAAGGATCCCTCTTCCACTATTGGTGGAAATGTAAATTGATACAGTCACTATGGAGAACAGTATGGAGTTTCCTTAAAAAAAGCTAGAAATAGAATTACCATATGATCCAGCAATCCCACTTCTGGGCATATACCCAGAGAAAACCATAAATCAAAAAGGCACATTCACCACAATGCTCATTTCAGCACTATTTACAATAGCCAGGTAATGGAAGCAACCTAAATCAACACAGACAGACGAATGATTAAAGATGTGGTACATATATAAAATGGAATATTACTCAGCCATAAGAAGGAATGAAATTGGGTCCTTTGTAGAGACGTCGATGGATCTAGAGACTGTCATACAGAATGAAGTAAGTCAGAAAGAGAAAAACAAATATTGTACATTAATGCATATATGTGGAACCTAGAAATACGGTACAGATGAACTGGTTTGCAGGGAAGAAATAGAGACACAGAGGTAGAGAACACATGTATGGACACCAAGTGTGGGAAGCCATGGGGAGGTGGTGTTGGGATGAGTTGGGAGACTGGGATTGACCTGTATACATGTATATGCATAAAATACATAACTAATAATAACCTGCTGTATAAAAAAATAAATAAAATTAAATTTCAAAATTTTAAGAAATAAAATATAAAAATAAAACAGAAAAAAGTTCTTCCCTTCACACAGATGTATTTATATGAATGAATTATTTCCATGCTTATATCTATAAATACATAAAAGAGGAATAAAATCTAACTTGAACCAAAAACGAAAAAAAAAAACCTGAACCCACTAGTTAGACAGAGGAAAACCCTATCAGGGCACTTGCTCCAGCGGTAAACAATTCTGAAATTGGTCAGAGGTGGGGAATCATCTCCCATAGAGCGAGCAGCCCACTCCTACACAAGGAGTGTCATCATTGCAAAGCGGTGGGCCATGCTGAGGCATCTGTGAGTAACCGTGAGCTGAGCCCCAGGCCAGCTGCTGTTGAACTTTTCCCACCCTTCCCAGGTAAAACACCTGAATATGTACAAGGGCTTGAAAGCCTAGAAGAAGGGCCGTGGAGCCACACCAGCGACAGCAAGCAGGCCAACTTGGTGCCTGCAGGCTAGCCAGCAAGGTCCTGGCCCTGGGCGCTCTTCTGGAAGCTTTCCATTGCCCTGCCTGAGATACCCCTCCTGTCCCGGCCCCCACTGCTTTTTTCCTTCCTCACCTCTGTCCGGAGAGAAATTCCAGCGGAAGGTATGGGTGACACATCCTCTTCTTTACAGGTGGAAGCCTGGCAACTCCTGCAGAAAGTCCAGCAGAGACCCACTCACACCGGGCCACCCACAAAGCCGTGGCCCCTCACTCGCTCCCACCAGCACAGCCCCGACACTGCTGACTGGTCAGAGAATATGGAGTCAGGCACAGCTTCAGGGGCTATTGCTGCCTGCAGCGCTGTTTATATTGACCTCAACCCAGGCACACCTGGGGAGGGCCCGCTGGCAGGGTCAGGCTACACAGGTCAGCTAATCCTCAGCCCTCAGGGAATCACATTGTTGAAAATGGACCTCGCTAAGGCAGAATAGAAGCCAAGGAATAAAAGGACACAATGCCATTTGCAGCACCGTAGGTGTGTCTAGAGGTAATCACGTGACTTGTAGTAAGTCAGAAAGTGAAAGACACATATCATATCATATCTCTTATAGGTGTGACAGAAAAATGGATACCAGGGCAGATATTTCCACGGAGAAGGGCAACCACAGATTCATTCAACAAACTTATGGTTCACCAATGGAATGGTGTGAGGATTGATTCCATTATGATATTGGGGTTAACAGACATATACAAACACAGGTGACATATATAATCACCAAAGACATACAGAATACCAAGAGAAGACTACTCAACATTCTGTCATAAAGTACATTGGAAAAGGATCTCAGGAAGAACAGACATATGTGTATGTGTAAAAGAACCACATCTTCCACACCTACAACAAGCCAAACATTGTAATCAAATTTGCTGTAATAAAAAATAAAAAATTAAATTAAAAACACGAACAAGAAGTAGTGAGACAAACTTGAGGGGCTTTCTCCTGGCACATTCCATTCTAAATTCCACTCTAGAGCACGACTTCCATTGAGGCTCTGTTGCCCCAGTATCCAGATTTGGTAAGGGAGAACTGCTGCCACCTTGTGGCCGTTTCACACAACAGCAGCTTTAATCCCAGCGCTAATGGTCAGTTGATATTCAAAATCATTGCAGACCTGTAAATGACATCTGCCCTGAAAACAAATCCTGGGTTCATATATCGACCAAAAAATTCAAAGGGCGTCCATATTTCAAAACGACAGTTTCAAAAGGCATATTTTACACACATTAGTGTTCTGCTTCTTTTTCTTTCTTTCTTTCTTTGTTAAAAAAACGGGAATGGCAAAAAATCATCCCTGAGAATAGGCGAAAATATTTGCAAACGAATCAATGGACAAAGGTTTAATCTCCAATATATATAAAGAGCTCATGCAGCTTAATATTAAAAAAACAAACAACCCAATACAAAAATGGGCAGAAGATCTAAAGAGACGTTTCTTCAAAGAAGACACAGAGATGGCCAAGACGCACATGAAAAGCTGCTCAACATCACTAATTATTAGAGAAATGCAAATCAAAACTACAATGAGGTATCACCTCACACCTGTTACAATTGGCATCATCAGAAAATCTACAAACAACGAATTCTGGGGAGGGTGTGGACAAAAGGATCCCTCTTCCACTGGTGGTGGAAATGTAAATTGATGCAGTCACGATGGAGAACAGTATGGAGTTTCCTTAAAAAAAGCTAGAAATAGAATTACCATATGATCCAGCAATCCCACTTCTGGGCATATACCCAGAGAAAACCATAAATCAAAAAGGCACATTCACCACAATGCTCATTTCAGCACTATTTACAATAGCCAGGTAATGGAAGCAACCTAAATACCCTCAGACAGACGAATGGATAAAGATGTGGTACATATATAAAATGGAATATTACTCAGCCATAAGAAGGAATGAAACTGGGTCATTTGTAGAGACGTCGATGGATCTAGAGACTGTCATACAGAATGAAGTAAGTCAGAAAGAGAAAAACAAATATTGTATATTAATGCATATATGTGGAACCTAGAAAAATGGTACAGATGAACTGTTTCGCAGGGAAGAAATAGAGACAGAGATAGAGTACACACGTATGGACACCAAGTGTGGGAAGCCATGGGATTGTGCGGGTGGGATGAGTTGGGAGATTGGGATTGACCTGTATACATGTATATGCATAAAATACATAACTAATAATAACCTGCTGTATAAAAAAATAAATAAAATTAAATTTCAAAATTTTTAAAAATCAAATTTAAAAATAAAACAGGAAAAAGTTATTCCCTTCACACAGATGTATTTATATGAATGATTTATTTCCATGCTTATATCTATAAATACATAAAAGAGGAATAAAATCTAACTTGAACCAAAAAAGAAAAAAAAACTGAACCCACCAGATAGACAGAGGAATACCCTATCAGGGCACTTGTTCCAGCGGTAAACAATTCTGAAATTGGACAGAGTTGGGGAATCATCTGCCATAGAGCCAGCAGCCCACTCCAACGCAAGAAGCGTTCTCATTGCAAAGCTGTGGGCCATGCCGAGGCATCTGTGAGTAACCGTGAGCTGAGCCCCA
The DNA here is from genome assembly GCF_949752795.1 of Hyperoodon ampullatus. NCBI lineage: Eukaryota > Metazoa > Chordata > Mammalia > Artiodactyla > Ziphiidae > Hyperoodon > Hyperoodon ampullatus. The sequence goes on from NW_027640532.1 coordinate 737,201, forward strand.
GGACAGCTGCTGTTGAACTTTTCCCACCCTTCCCAGGTAAAACACCTGAATATGTACAAGGGCTTGAAAGCCTAGAGGAAGGGCCGTGAAGACACACAAGTGTCAGCACGCAGGCCAACTTGGTTCCTGCAGGACAACCAGGATGGTCCTGGCCCTGGGCGTTCTTCTGGAAGCTTTCCATTGCCCTGCCTGAGATACCACTCCTTTCCCGGTCCCCACTGCTTTTTTCCTTCCTCACCTATTTCCGGAGAGAAATTCCAGCGGAAGGTATGGGTGACATATCCTCTATTTTACAGGTGGCAGCATGGCAACTCCTGCAGAAAGTCCAGCAGAGACCCACTCACACCGGGCCACCCATAAAGCCGTGGCCCCTCACTCCCTCCCACCAGCACAGCCCCGAGACTGCTGACGGGGCAGAGAATATGGAGTCAGGCACTGCTTCAGGGGCTATTGCTGCCTGCAGCGCTGTTTATACTGACCTCAACCCAGGCACACCTGGGGAGGGCCGGCCGGCAGGGTCAGGCTACCCAGGTCAGCTAATCCTCAGCCCTCAGGGAATCACATTGTTGAAAATGGACCTCACTAAGGCAGAATAGAAGCCAAGGAATAAAAGGACACAATGCCATTTGCAGCACTGTTGGTGTGTCTAGATGTAATCATGTGACTTGTAGTAAGTCAGAAAGTGAAAGACACATATCATATCATATCTCTTATAGGTGTGACAGAAAAATGGATACCAGGGAAGATATTTCCACGCAGAAGGGCAATCACAGATTCATTAAACAAACTTATGGTTCACCAATGGAAAGCTGTGAGGATTGGTTTCATTATGATATTGGGGTTAACAGACATATACAAACACAGGTGACATATGCAATCACCAAAGACCTACAGAATACCAAGAGAAGACTACTCAACATTCTGTCATAAGGTACATGGGAAAAGGATCCCAGGAAGAACAGACATATGTATATGTGTAAAAGAACCACATCTTCCACACCTACAACAAGCCAAACATTGTAATCAAATTTGCTGTAATAAAAAATAAAAAATTAAATTAAAAACACAAACAAGAAGTAGTGAGACAAACTTGAGGGGCTTTCTCCTGGCACATTCCATTCTAAATTCCAATCTAGAACACGACTTCCATTGAGGCTCTGTTGCCCCAGTAACCAGATTTGGTAAGGGAGAACTGCTGCCACCATGTGGCCGTTTCACAAAACAGCAGCTTAATCCCAGCGCTAATGGTCAGTTGATATTCAAAATCATTGCAGGCCTGTAAATGACACCTGCCCTGAAAACAAATCCTGGGTTCATATATCGACCAAAAATTTCAAAGGACGTCCATATTTCAAAACGACAGTTTCAAAAGGCATATTTTACACACATTAGTGTTCTGCTTCTTTTTCTTTCTTTCTTTCTTTGTTAAAAAAACGGGAATGGCAAAAAGCATCCCTCAGAATGGGCGAAAATATTTGCAAACGAATCAATGGACAAAGGTTTAATCTCCAATATATATAAAGAGCTCATGCAGCTTAATATTTAAAAAACAAACAACCCAATACAAAAATGGGCAGAAGATCTAAAGAGACGTTTCTTCAAAGAAGACACAGAGATGGCCAAGACGCACATGAAAAGCTGCTCAACATCACTAATTATTAGAGAAATGTAAATCAAAACTACAATGAGGTATCACCTCACACCTGTTAGAATCGGCATCATCAGAAAATCTACAGAGAACGAATTCTGGGGAGGGTGTGGACAAAAGGATCCCTCTTCCACTAGTGGTGGAAATGTAAATTGATACAGTCACTATGGAGAACAGTATGGAGTTTCCTTAAAAAAAGCTAGAAATAGAATTACCATATGATCCAGCAATCCCACTTCTGGGCATATACCCAGAGAAAACCATAAATCAAAAAGGCACATTCACCACAATGCTCATTTCAGCACTATTTACAATAGCCAGGTAATGGAAGCAACCTAAATCAACACAGACAGACGAATGATTAAAGACGTGGTACATATATAAAATGGAATATTACTCAGCCATAAGAAGGAATGAAATTGGGTCCTTTGTAGAGACGTCGATGGATCTAGAGACTGTCATACAGAATGAAGTAAGTCAGAAAGAGAAAAACAAATATTGTACATTAATGCATATATGTGGAACCTAGAAATACGGTACAGATGAACTGGTTTGCAGGGAAGAAATAGAGACACAGAGGTAGATAACACACGTATGGACACCAAGTGTGGGAAGCCATGGGGAGGTGGTGTTGGGATGAGTTGGGAGACTGGGATTGACCTGTATACATGTATATGCATAAAATACATAACTAATAATAACCTGCTGTATAAAAAATAAATAAAATTAAATTTCAAAATTTTTAAAAATAAAATTTAAAAATAAAACAGAAAAAAGTTCTTCCCTTCACACAGATGTATTTATATGAATGAATTATTTCCATGCTTATATCTATAAACACATAAAAGAGGAATAAAATCTAACTTGAACCAAAAAAAAAAAAAAAAACCTGAACCCACGAGTTAGACAGAGGAAAACCCTATCAGGGCACTTGCTCCAGCGATAAACAATTCTGAAATTGGTCAGAGGTGGGGAATCATCTCCCATAGAGCCAGCAGCGCACTCCTACGCAAGGGGCGTCCTCATTGCAAAGCGGGGGGCCATGCCGAGGCATCTGTGAGTAACCGTGAGCTGAGCCCCAGCCCAGCTGCTGTTGAACTTTTCCCACCCTTCCCAGGTAAAACACCTGAATATGTACAAGGGCTTGAAAGCCTAGAGGAAGGGCCGTGGAGCCACACCAGCGACAGCACGCAGGCCAACTTGGTGCCTGCAGGCCAGCCAGGATGGTCCTGGCCCTGGGCGCTCTTCTGGAAGCTTTCCATTGCCCTGCCTGAGATACCCCTCCTTTCCCGGCCCCCACTGCTTTTTTCCTTCCTCACCTATTTCCGGAGAGAAATTCCAGCGGAATGTATGGGTGACACATCCTCTTCTTTACAGGTGGAAGCCTGGCAACTCCTGCAGAAAGTCCAGCAGAGACCCACTCACACCGGGCCACCCACAAAGCCATGGCCCCTCACTCCCTCCCACCAGCACAGCCCCGACACTGCTGACGGTGCAGAGAATATGGAGTTAGGCACAGCTTCAGGGGCTATTGCTGCCTGCAGCGCTGTTTATATTGACCTCAACCCAGGCACACCTGGGGAGGGCCCGCTGGCAGGGTCAGGCTACACAGGTCAGCTAATCCTCAGCCCTCAGGGAATCACATTGTTGAAAATGGACCTCGCTAAGGCAGAATAGAAGCCAAGGAATAAAAGGACACAATGCCATTTTCAGCACCGTAGGTGTGTCTAGAGGTAATCACGTGACTTGTAGTAAGTCAGAAAGTGAAAGACACATATCATATCATATCTCTTATAGGTGTGACCGAAAAATGGATACCAGGGCAGATATTTCCACGCAGAAGGGCAATCACACATTCATTCAACAAACTTATGATTCACCAATGGAAAGGTGTGAGGATTGGTTTCATTATGATATTGGGGTTAACAGACATATACAAACACAGGTGACATATATAATCACCAAAGACCTACAGAATACCAAGAGAAGACTACTCAACATTCTGTCATAAGGTACATGGGAAAAGGATCCCAGGAAGAACAGATATATGTGTATGTGTAAAAGAACCACATCTTCCACACCTACAACAAGCCAAACATTGTAATCAAATTTGCTGTAATAAAAAATAAAAAAAATTAAATTAAAAACACGAACAAGAAGTAGTGAGACAAACTTGAGGGGCTTTCTCCTGGCACATTCCATTCTAAATTCCAGTCTAGAACATGACTTCCTTTGAGGCTCTGTTGCCCCAGTAACCAGATTTGGTAAGGGAGAACTGCTGCCACCTTGTGGCCGTTTCACAAAACAGCAGCTTAATCCCAGCGCTAATGGTCAGTTGATATTCAAAATCATTGCAGGCCTGCAAATGGCACCTGCCCTGGAAACAAATCCTGGGTTCATATATCGACCAAAAATTTCAAAGGACATCCATATTTCAAAACGACAGTTTCAAAAGGCATATTTTACACACATTAGTGTCCTGCTTCTTTTTCTTTCTTTCTTTTTTTGTTAAAAAAACGGGAATGGCAAAAAGCATCCCTCAGAATGGGCGAAAATATTTGCAAACGAATCAATGGACAAAGGTTTAATCTCCAATATATATAAAGAGCTCATGCAGCTTAATATTTAAAAAACAAACAACCCAATACAAAAATGGGCAGAAGATCTAAAGAGACGTTTCTTCAAAGAAGACACAGAGATGGCCAAGACGCACATGAAAAGCTGCTCAACATCACTAATTATTAGAGAAATGCAAATCAAAACTACAATGAGGTATCAACTCACACATGTTAGAATCGGCATTATCAGAAAATCTACAAACAACGAATTCTGGGGAGGGTGTGGACAAAAGGATCCCTCTTCCACTAGTGGTGGAAATGTAAATTGATAGAGTCACTATGGAGAACAGTATGGAGTTTCCTTAAAAAAAGCTAGAAATAGAATTACCATATGATCCAGCAATCCCACTTCTGGGCATATACCCAGAGAAAACCATAAATCAAAAAGGCACATTCACCACAATGCTCATTTCAGCACTATTTACAATAGCCAGGTAATGGAAGCAACCTAAATACCCACAGACAGACGAATGGATAAAGATGTGGTACATATATAAAATGGAATATTACTCAGCCATAGGAAGGAATGAAACTGGGTCATTTGTAGCGACGTCGATGGATCTAGAGACTGTCATACAGAATGAAGTAAGTCAGAAAGAGAAAAACAAATATTGTATATTAATGTATATATGTGGAACCTAGAGAAATGGTACAGATGAACTGGTTTGCAGGGAAGAAATAGAGACACAGAGGTAGAGAACACACGTATGGACACCAAGTGTAGGAAGCCATGGGGAGGTGGTGTTGGCATGAGTTGGGAGATTGGGATTGACCTGTATACATGTATATGCATAAAATACATAACTAATAATAAACTGCTGCATAAAAAAATAAATAAAATTAAATTTCAAAATTTAAAAAAAAAATTTTAAAATAAAACAGAAAAAAGTTCTTCCCTTCACACAGATGTATTTATATGAATGAATTATTTCCATGCTTATATCTATAAATACATAAAAGAGGAATAAAATCTAACTTGAACCAAAAACGAAAAAAAAAAAACCTGAACCCACTAGTTAGACAGAGGAAAACCCTATCAGGGCACTTGCTCCAGCGGTAAACAATTCTGAAATTGGTCAGAGGTGGGGAATCATCTCCCATAGAGCCAGCAGCCCACTCCTACGCAAGGAGTGTCATCATTGCAAAGCGGTGGGCCATGCCGAGGCATCTGTGAGTAACCGTGAGCTGAGCCCCAGGCCAGCTGCTGTTGAACTTTTCCCACCCTTCCCAGGTAAAACACCTGAATATGTACAAGGGCTTGAAAGCCTAGGAGAAGGGCCGTGGAGCCACACCAGTGACAGCAAGCAGGCCAACTTGGTGCCTGCAGGCCAGCCAGCAAGGTCCTGGCCCTGGGCGCTCTTCTGGAAGCTTTCCATTGCCCTGCCTGAGATACCCCTCCTGTCCCGGCCCCCACTGCTTTTTTCCTTCCTCACCTCTGTCCGGAGAGAAATTCCGCCGTACCCTCATCCTAATCCGTACGCGGACACTTACCCGCGCGTCCGCACGTACCCCGACCCTACCACGTGTCCGCACCCTCACATGTGCCCTCAGCCTTGCCGTTCCCTAACCCTAACCCTAGCCCGGAACGGAAACCCACCGGCAGACCCTCACCTTAGACTGCGCCGTACCCTCATCCTAATCCGTACAAGGACACTGACCCTTGCGCCCGCACGTGCCCCGACCCTAGCACGTGTCCGCACCCTCACCTGTGCCCTCAGCCTTGCCGTTCCCTAACCCTAACCCTAGCCCGGAACGGAAACCCACCGGCAGCCCCACACCTTAGCCTCCGTCGTACCCTCATCCTAATCTGTACGCGGACACTGACCCGCGCGTCCGCACGTGCCCCGACCCTAGCACGTGTCCGCACCCTCACCTGTGACCTCAGCCTTGCCGTTCCCTAACCCTAACCCTAGCCCGGAATGGAACCCCACCAGCAGCCCCACACCTTAGCCTCCGTCGTACCCTCATCCTAATCCGTACGCGGATACTGACCCATGCGTCCGCACGTGCCCCGACCCTAGCACGTGTCCGCACCCTCACCTGTGCCCTCAGCCTTGCCGTTCCCTAACCCTAACCCTAGCCCGGAAGGGAAACCCACCGGCAGCCCCACACCTTAGCCTCCGCCGTACCCTCATCCTAATCCGTACGCGGACACTGACCCGCGCGTCCGCACGTGCCCCGACCCTAGCACGTGTCCGCACCCTCACCTGTGCCCTCAGCCTTGCCGTTCCCTAACCCTAACCCTAGCCCGGAACGGAAAACCACCGGCAGCCCCACACCTTAGCCTCCGCCGAACCCTCATCCTAATCCGTACGCGGACACTGACCCGCGCGTCCGCACGTGCCCCGACCCTAGCACATCTCCGCACCCTCACCTTTGCCCTCAGCCTTGCCGTTCCCTAACCCTAACCCTAGCCCGGAACGGAAACCCACCGGCAGCCCCACACCTTAGCCTCCGCCGTACCCTCATCCTAATCCGTATGCAGACACTGACCCGCGCGTCCGCATGTGCCCCGACCCTAGCACGTGTCCGCACCCTCACCTGTGCCCTCAGCCTTGTCGTTCCCTAACCCTAACCCTAGCCCGGAACGGAAACCCACCGGCAGCCCCACACCTTAGACTGTGCCGTACCCTCATCCTAATCCGTACGTGGACACTGACCCACGCGTCCGCACGTGCCCCGACCCTAGCACGTGTCCGCACCCTCACCTGTGCCCTCAGCCTTGCCGTTCCCTAACCCTAACCCTAGCCCGGAACGGAAACCCACCGGCAGCCCCACACCTTAGCCTCCGCCGTACCCTCATCCTAATCCGTACGCGGACACTGACACGCGCGTCCGCACGTGCCACGACCCTAGCACCTGTCCGCACCCTCACCTGTGCCCTCAGCCTTGCCGTTCCCTAACCCTAACCCTAGCCCGGAACGGAAACCCACCGGCAGCCCCACACCTTAGCCTCCGCCGTACTCTCATCCTAGTCCGTACGTGGACACTGACCCGCGCGTCCGCACGTGCCCCGACCCTAGCACGTGTCTGAACCCTCACCTGTGCCCTCAGCCTTGCCGTTCCCTAACCCTAACCCTAGCCCGGAACGGAAACCCACCGGCAGCCCAACACCTTAGCCTCCGCCGTACCCTCATCCTAGTCCGTACGCGGACACTGACACGCGCGTCCGCATGTGCCCCGAACCTAGCACGTGTCCGCACCCTCACCTGTGCCCTCAGCCTTGCCGTTCCCTAACCCTAACGCTAGGCCGGAACGGAAACCCACCGGCAGCCCCACACCTTAGATTCCGCCGTACCCACATCCTAGTCCGTACGCGGACACTGACCCGCGCGTCCGCACGTGCCCCGACCCTAGAACGTGTCCGCACCCTCACCTGTGCCCTCAGCCTTGCCGTTCCCTAACCCTAACCCTAGCCCGGAACGGACACCCACCGGCAGCCCCACACCTTAGCCTCCGCCGTACCCTCATTCTAGTCCGTACGCGGACACTGACCCGCGCGTCCGCACGTGCCCCGACCCTAGCACGTGTCCGCACCGTCACCCGTGCCCTCAGCCTTGCCGTTCCCTAACCCTAACCCTAGCCCGGAACGGAAACCCACCGGCAGCCCCACACCATAGCCTGCGCCGTACCCTCATCCTAATCCGTACGCGGACACTGACCCGCGCGTACGCTCGTGCCCCGACCCTAGCACGTGTCCGCACCCTCACCCGTGCCCTCAGCCTTGCCGTTCCCTAACCCTAACCCTAGCCCGGAACGGAAACCCACCGGCAGCCCCACACCTTAGCCTCCGCCGTACCCTCATCCTAATCCGTACGCGGACACTGAACCGCGCGTCCGCACGTGCCCCAACCCTAGCACGTGTCCGCACCCTCACCCGTGCCCTCAGCCTTGCCGTTCCCTAACCCTAACCCTAGCCCGGAACGGAAACCCACCGGCAGCCCCACACCATAGCCTCCGCCGTACCCTCATCCTAATCCGTACGTGGACACTGACCCGCGCGTACGCACGTGCCCCGACCCTAGCACGTGTCCGCACCCTCACCCGTGCCCTCAGCCTTGCCGTTCCCTAACCCTAACCCTAGCCCGGAACGGAAACCCACCGGCAGCCCCACACCTTAGCCTCCGCCGTACCCTCATCCTAATCCGTACGCGGACACTGACCCGCGCGTCCGCACGTGCCCCGACCCTAGCACGTGTCCGCACCCTCACCCGTGCCCTCAGCCTTGCCGTTCCCTAACCCTAACCCTAGCCCGGAACGGAAAACCACCGGCAGCCCCACACCTTAGCCTCCGCCGTAGCCTCATCCTAGTCCGTACACGGACACTGACCCGCGCGTCCGCACGTGCTCCGACCCTAGCACGTGTCCGCACCCTCACCTGTGCCCTCAGCCTTGCCGTTCCCTAACCCTAACCCTAGCCCGGAACGGAAACCCACCGGCAGCCCCACACCTTAGCCTCCGCCGTACCCTCTTCCTAGTCCGTACGTGGACACTGACCCGCGCGTCCGCACGTGCCCCGACACTAGCACGTGTCCACAACCTTACTTGTGCCCTCAGCCTTGCCGTTCCCTAACCCTAACCCTAGCCCGGAACGGAAACCCACCGGCAGCCCCACACCTTAGCCTCCGCCGTACCCTCATCCTACTCCGTACGCGGACACTGACACGCGCGTCCGCACGTGCCCCGACCCTAGCACGTGTCCGCACCCTCACCTGTGCCCTCAGCCTTGCCGTTCCCTAACCCTAACCCTAGCCCGGAACGGAAACCCACCGGCAGCCCCACACCTTAGCCTCCGCCGTACCCTCATCCTAATCCGTACGCGGACACTGACCCGCGCGTCCACACGTGCCCCAACCCTAGCACGTGTCCGCACCCTCACCCGTGCCCTCAGCCTTGCCGTTCCCTAATCCTAACCCTAGCCCGGAACGGAAACCCACCGGCAGCCCCACACCTTAGCCTCCGCCGTAGCCTCATCCTAGTCCGTACACGGACACTGACCCGCGCGTCCGCACGTGCTCCGACCCTAGCACGTGTCCGCACCCTCACCTGTGCCCTCAGCCTTGCCGTTCCCTAACCCTAACCCTAGCCCGGAACGGAAACCCACCGGCAGCCCCACACCTTAGCCTCCGCCGTACCCTCATCCTAGTCCGTACGCGGACACTGAACCGCGCGTCCGCACGTGCCCCGACACTAGCACGTGTCCGCAACCTTACTTGTGCCCTCAGCCTTGCCGTTCCCTAACCCTAACCCTAGCCCGGAACGGAAACCCACCGGCAGCCCCACACCTTAGCCTCCGCCGTACCCTCATCCTACTCCGTACGCGGACACTGACACACGCGTCCGCACGTGCCCCGACCCTAGCACGTGTCCGCACCCTCACCTGTGCCCTCAGCCTTGCCGTTCCCTAACCCTAAGCCTAGCCCGGAACGGAAACCCACCGGCAGCCCCACACCTTAGCCTCCGCCGTACCCTCATCCTAGTCCGTACGCGGACACTGACCCGCGCGTCCGCCCATGCCCCGACCCTAGCACGTGTCCGCACCCTCACCTGTGCTCTCAGCCTTGCCGTTCCCTAACCCTAACCCTAGCCCGGAACGGAAAGCCACCGGCAGCCCCACACCTTAGCCTCCGCCGTACCCTCATCCTAGTCCGTACGCGGACACTGACCCGCGCGTCCGCACGTGCCCCGACCCTAGCACGTGTCCGCACCCTCACCTGTGCCCTCAGCCTTGCCGTTCCCTAACCCTAACCCTAGCCCGGAACGGAAACCCACCGGCAGCCCCACACCTTAGCCTCCGCCGTACCCTCATCCTAGTCCGTACGCGGACACTGACCCGCGCGTCCGCACGTGCCCCGACCCTAGCACGTGTCCGCACCCTCACCTGTGCCCTCAGCCTTGCCGTTCCCTAACCCTAACCCTACACCGGAACGGAAACCCACCGGCAGCCCCACACCTTAGCCTCGGCCGTACCCTCATCCTAGTCCGTACGCGGACACTGACCCGCGCGTCCGCACGTGCCCCGACCCTAGCACGTGTCCGCACCCTCACCTGTGCCCTCAGCCTTGCCGTACCCTAACCCTAAACCTAGCCCGGAACGGAAACCCACCGGCAGCCCCACACCTTAGCCGCCGCCGTACCCTCATCCTAGTCCGTACGCGGACACTGACCCGCGCGTCCGCACGTGCCCCGACCCTAGCACGTGTCCGCACCCTCACCTCTGCCCTCAGCCTTGCCGTTCCCTAACCCTAACCCTAGCCCGGAACGGAAACCCACCGGCAGCCCCACACCTTAGCCTCCGCCGTACCCTCATCCTAGTCCGTACACGGACACTGACACGCGCGTCCGCACGTGCCCCGACCCTAGCACGTGTCCGCACCCGCACCTGTGCCCTCAGCCTTGCCGTTCCCTAACCCTAACCCTAGCCCGGAACGGAAACCCACAGGCAGCCCCACACCTTAGCCTCCGCCGTACCCTCATCCTAGTCCGTACGCGGACACTGACCCGCGCGTCCGCACGTGCCCCGACCTTAGCACGTGTCCGCACCCTCACATGTGCCCTCAGCCTTGCCGTTCCCTAACCCTAAACCTAGCCCGGAACGGAAACCCACCGGCAGCCCCACACCTTAGCCTCCGCCGTACCCTCTTCCTAGTCCGTACGCGGACACTGACCCGCGCGTCCGCACGTGCCCCGACCCTAGCACGTGTCCGCACCCTCACCTGTGCCCTCAGCCTTGCCGTTCCCTAACCCTAACCCTAGCCCGGAACGGAAACCCACCGGCAGCCCCACACCTTAGCCTCCGCCGTACCCTCATCCTAGTCCGTACGCGGACACTGACCCGCGCGTCCGCACGTGCCCCGACCCTAGCACGTGTCCGCACCATCACCTGTGCCCTCAGCCTTGCCGTTCCCTAATCCTAACCCTAGCCCAGTACGGAAACACACCGTCAGCCCCACACCTTAGCCTCCGCCGTAACCTCATCCTAGTCCGTACGCGGACACTGACCCGCGCGTCCGCACGTGCCCCGACCCTAGCACGTGTCCGCACCCTCACCTGTGCCCTCAGCCTTGCCGTTCCCTAACCCTAACCCTAGCCCGGAACGGAAACCCACCGGCAGCCCCACACCTTAGCCTCCGCCGTAACCTCATCCTAGTCCGTACGCGGACACTGACCCGCGCGTCCGCACGTGCCCCAACCCTAGCACGTGTCCGCACCCTCACCTGTGCCCTCAGCCTTGCCGTTCCCTAACCCTAACCCTAGCCCGGAACGGAAACCCACCGTCAGCCCCACACCTTAGCCTCCGCAGTACCTTCATCCTAGTCCGTACGCGGACACTGACCCGCGCGTCCGCACGTGCCCCGAACCTAGCACGTGTCCGCACCCTCACCTGTGCCCTCAGCCTTGCCGTTCCCTAACCCTAACCCTAGCCCGGAACGGAAACCCACCGGCAGCCCCACACCTTAGCCTCCGCCATACCCTCATCCTAGTCCGTACGTGGACACTGACCCGCGCGTCCGCACGTGCCCCGACCCTAGCACGTGTCCGCACCCTCACCTGTGCCCTCAGCCTTGCCGTTCTCTATCCCTAACCCTAGCCCGGAACGGAAACCCACCGGCAAACCCAACACCATAGCCTCCGCCGTACCCTCATCCTAGTCCATACGCGGACACTGACACGCGCGTCCGCATGTGCCCCGACCCTAGCACGTGTCCGCACCCTCACCTGTGCCCTCAGCCTTGCCGTTCCCTAACCCTAACCCTAGCCCGGAACGGAAACCCACCGGCAGCCCCACACCTTAGCCTCCGCCGTACCCTCATCCTAGTCCGTACGCGGACACTGACCCGCGCATCCGCCCGTGCCCCGACCCTAGCACGTGTCCGCACCCTCACCTGTGCCCTCAGCCTTGCCGTTCCCTAACCCTAACCCTAGCCCGGAACGGAAACCCACCGGCAGCCCCACACCTTAGCTTCCGCCGTACAATGATTCTAGTCCGTACGCGGACACTGACCCGCGCATCCGCACGTGCCCCGAACCTAGCACGTGTCCGCACCCTCACCCGTGCCCTCAGCCTTGACGTTCCCTAACCCTAACCCTAGCCCGGAACAGAAACCCACCGGCAGCCCCACACCTTAGCCTCCGCTTTACCCTCATCCTAATCCGTACGCGGACACTGACCCGCGCGTACGCACGTTCCCCGACCCTAGCACGTGTCCGCACCCTCACCCGTGCCCTCAGCCATGCCGTTCCCTAACCCTAACCCTAGCCCGGAACGGAAACCCACCGGCAGCCCCACACCTTAGCCTCCGCCGTACCCTCATCCTAATCCGTACGCGGACACTGACCCGCACGCCCGCACGTGCCCCGACCCTAGCACGTGTCCGCACCCTCACCCGTGCCCTCAGCCTTGCCGTTCCCTAACCCTAACCCTAGCCCGGAACGGAAACCCACCGGCAGCCCCACACCTTAGCCTCCGCCGTACCCTCATCCTAGTCCGTACGTGGACACTGACCCGCGCGTCCGCACGTGCTCCGACCCTAGCACGTGTCCGCACCCTCACCTGTGCCCTCAGCCTTGCCGTTCCCTAACCCTAACCCTAGCCCGGAACGGAAACCCACCGGCAGCCCCACACCTTAGCCTCCGCCGTACCCTCATCCTAGTCCGTACGCGGACACTGACCCGCGCGTCCGCACGTGCCCCGACACTAGCACGTGTCCGCAACCTTACCTGTGCCCTCAGCCTTGCCGTTCCCTAACCCTAACGCTAGCCCGGAACGGAAACCCACCGGCAGCCCCACACCTTAGCCTCCGCCGTACCCTCATCCTACTCCGTACGCGGACACTGACAGGCGCGTCCGCACGTGCCCCGACCCTAGCACGTGTCCGCACCCTCACCTGTGCCCTCAGCCTTGCCGTTCCCTAACCCTAACCCTAGCCCGGAACGGAAACCCACCGGCAGCCCCACACCTTAGCCTCTGCCGTACCCTCATCCTAGTCCGTACGCGGACACTGACCCGCGCGTCCGCACGTGCCCCGACCCTAGCGCGTGTCCGCACCCTCACCTGTGCCCTCAGCCTTGCCGTTCCCTAACCCTAAACCTAACCCGGAACGGAAACCCACCGGCAGCCCCACACCTTAGCCTCCGCCGTACCCTCATCCTAGTCCGTACGCGGACACTGACCCGCGCGTCCGCACGTGCCCCGACCCTAGCGCGTGTCCGCACCCTCACCTGTGCCCTCAGCCTTGCGGTTCCCTAACCCTAACCTTAGCCCGGAACGGAAACCCACCGGCAGCCCCACACCTTAGCCTCCACAGTACCCTCATCCTAGTCCGTACGCGGACACTGACCCGCGCGTCCGCACGTGCCCCGACCCTAGCGTGTGTCCGCACCCTCACCTGTGCCCTCAGCCTTGCCGTTTCCTAACCCTAACCGTAGCCCGGAACGGAAACCCACCGGCAGCCCCACACCTTAGCCTCCGCCGTACCCTCATCCTAGTCTGTACGCGGACACTGACCCGCGCGTCCGCACGTGTCCCGACCCTAGAACGTGTCCGCACCCTCACCTGTGCCCTCAGCCTTGCCGTTCCCTAACCCTAAGCCTAGCCCGGAACGGAAACCCACCGGCAGCCCCACACCTTAGCCTCCGCCGTACCCTCATCCTAGTCCGTACGCGGACACTGACCCGCGCGTCCGCCCTTGCCCCGACCCTAGCATGTGTCCGCACCCTCACGTGTGCCCTCAGCCTTGCCATTACATAACCCTAAGCCTAGCCCGGAACGGAAACCCAACGGCAGCCCCACACCTTAGCCTCCGCCGTACCCTCATCCTAGTCCGTACGCGGACACTGACCCACGCGTCCGCACGTGCCCCGATCCTAGCACGTGTCCGCACCCTCACCTGTGCCCTCAGCCTTGCCGTTCCCTAACCCTAACCCTAGCCCGGAACGGAAACCCACCGGCAGCCCCACACCTTAGCCTCCGCCGTACCCTCATCCTAGTCCGTACGCGGACACTGACCCGCGCGTCCGCACGTGCCCCGACCTTAGCACGTGTCCGCACCCTCACATGTGCCCTCAGACTTGCCGTTCCCTAACCCTAAACCTAGCCCGGAACGGAAACCCACCGGCAGCCCCACACCTTAGCCTCCGCCGTACCCTCATCCTAGTCCGTTCGCGGACACTGACCTGCGCGTCCGCACGTGCCCCGACCCTAGCACGTGTCCGCACCCTCACCTGTGCCCTCAGCCTTGCCGTTCCCTAACCCTAACCCTAGCCCGGAACGGAAACCCACCGGCAGCCCCACACCTTAGCCTCCGCCGTAACCTCATCCTAGTCCGTACGCGGACACTGACCTGCGCGTCCGCACCTGCCATGACCCTAGCACGTGTCCGCACCCTCACCTGTGCCCTCAGCCTTGCCGTTCCCTAACCCTTACCCTAGCCCGGAACGGAAAGCCACCGGCAGCCCCACACCTTAGCCTCCGCCGTAACCTCATCCTAGTCCGTACGCGGACACTGACACGTGCGTCCGCACGTGCCCCGACCCTAGCACGTGTCCGCACCCTCACCTGTGCCCTCAGCCTTGCCGTTCCCTAACCCTAACCCTAGCCCGGAACGGAAACCCACCGGCAGCCCCACACCTTAGCCTCCGCCGTACCTTCAACCTAGTCCGTACGCGGACACTGACCCGCGCGTCCGCACGTGCCCCGAACCTAGCACGTGTCCGCACCCTCACCTGTGCCCTCAGCCTTGCCGTTCCCTAACCCTAACCCTAGCCCGGAACGGAAACCCACCGGCAGCCCCACACCTTAGCTTCCGCCGTACCCTCATCCTAGTCCGTACGCGGACACTGACACGTGCGTCCTCACGTGCCCCGACCCTAGCACGTGTCCGCACCCTCACCTGTGCCCTCAGCCTTGCCGTTCCCTAACCCTAACCCTAGCCCGGAACGGAAACCCACCGGCAGCCCCACACCTTAGCCTCCGCCGTACCCTCATCCTAGTCCGTACGCGGACACTGACCCGCGCGTCCGCACGTGCCCCGACCCTAGCACGTGTCCGCATCCTCACCTGTGCCCTCAGCCTTGCCGTTCCCTAACCCTAACCCTAGCCCGGAACGGAAAACCACCGGCAGCCCCACACCTTAGCCTCCGCCGTACCCTCATCCTACTCCGTACGCGGACACTGACCCGCGCGTCCGCACGTGCCCCGACCCTAGCACGTGTCCGCACCCTCACCTGTGCCCTCAGCCTTGCCGTTCCCTAACCCTAACCCTAGCCCGGAACGGAAACCCACCGGCAGCCCCACACCTTAGCCTCCGCCGTACCCTCATCCTAGTCCGTACGCGGACACTGACCCGCGCGACCGCACGTGCCCCGACCCTAGCACGTGTCCGCACCCTCAATTGTGCCCTCAGCCTTGCCGTTCCCTAACCCTAACCCTAGCCCGGAACGGAAACCCACCGGCAGCCCCACACCTTAGCCTCCGCCGTACCCTCATCCTAGTCCGTACGCAGACACTGACCAGCGCGTTCGCACGTGCCCCGACCCTAGCACGTGTCCGCACCCTCACCTGTGCCCTCAGCCTTGCCGTTCCCTAACCCTAAGCCTAGCCTGGAACGGAAACCCACCGGCAGCCCCACACCTTAGCCTCCGCCGTACCCTCATCCTAGTCCGTACGCGGACACTGACCCGCGCGTCCGCACGTGCCCCGACCCTACCACGTGTCCGCACCCTCACCTGTGCCCTCAGCCTTGCCATTCCCTAACCCTAAGCCTAGCCCGGAACGGAAACCCACCGGTAGCCCCACACCTTAGCCTCCGCCGTACCCTCCTCCTAGTCCATACGCGGACACTGACCCACGCGTCCGCACGTGCCCCGACCCTAGCACGTGTCCGCACCCTCACCTGTGCCCTCAGCCTTGCCGTTCCCTAACCCTAAGCCTAGCCCGGAACGGAAACCCACCGGCAGCCCCAAACCTTAGCCTCCGCCGTACCCTCATCCTTGTCCGTACGCGGACACTGACCCGCGCATCCGCACGTGCCCCGACCCTAGCACGTGTCCGCAACCTCACCTGTGCCCTCAGCCTTGCCGTTCCCTAACCCTAACCTTAGCCCGGAAGGGAAACCCACCGGCAGCCCCACACCTTATCCTCCACCGTACCCTCATCCTAGTCCGTACGCGGACACTGACCCGCGCGTCCTCATGTGCCCCGACCCTAGCACGTGTCCGCACCCTCACCTGTGCCCTCAGCCTTGCCGTTCCCTAAGCCTAACCCTAGCCCGGAACGGAAACCCACCGGCAGCCCCACACCTTAGCCTCCGCCGTACCCTCATCCTAGTCCGTACGCGGACTCTGACCCGCGCGTCCGCACGTGCCCCGGCCCTAGCACGTGTCCGCACCCTCACCTGTGCCCTCAGCCTTGCCATTCCCTAACCCTAACCCTAGCCCGGAACGGAAACCCACCGGCAGCCCCACACCTTAGCCTCCGCCGTACTCTCATCCTAGTCCGTACGCGGACACTGACCCGCGCGTCCGCACGTGCCCCGACCCTAGCACGTGTCCGCACCCTCACCTGTGCCCTCAGCCTTGCCATTCCCTAACCCTAACCCTAGCCCGGAACGGAAACCCACCGGCAGCCCCACAGCTTAGCCTCCGCCGTACCCTCATCCTAGTCCGTACGCGGACACTGACACGCGCGTCCTCACGTGCCCCGACCCTAGCACGTGTCCGCACCCTCACCTGTGCCCTCAGCCTTGCCGTTCCCTAACCCTAACCCTAGCCCGGAACGGAAAACCACCGGCAGCCCCACACCTTAGCCTCCGCCGTACCCTCATCCTAGTCCGTACGCGGACACTGACCCGCGCGTCCGCACGTGCCCCGACCCTAGCACGTGTCCGCACCCTCACCTGTGCCCTCAGCCTTGCCGTTCCCTAACCCTAACCCTAGCCCGGAACGGAAACCCACCGGCAGCCCCACACCTCAGCCTCCGCCGTACCCTCATCCTACTCCGTACGCGGACACTGACCCGCGCGTCCGCACGTGCCCCGACCCTAGCACGTGTCCGCACCCTCACCTGTGCCCTCAGCCTTGCCGTTCCCTAACCCTAACCCTAGCCCGGAACGGAAACCCACCGGCAGCCCCACACCTTAGCCTCCGCCTTACCCTCATCCTAGTCCGTACGCGGGCACTGACCCGCACGTCCGTACGTGCCCCGACCCTAGCACGTGTCCGCACCCTCACCTGTGCCGTCTGCCTTGCCGTTCCCTAACCCTAATCCTAGCCCGGAACGGAAACCCACCGGCAGCCCCACACCTTAGCCTCCGCCGTACCCTCATCCTAGTCCGTACGTGGACACTGACCCGCGCGTCCGCACGTGCCCCGACCCTAGCACGTGTCCGCACCCTCACCTGTGCCCTCAGCCTTGCCGTTCCCTAACCCTAACCCTAGCCCGGAACGGAAACCCACCGGCAGCCCCACACCTTAGCCTCCGCGTTACCCTCATCCTAATCCGTATGCGGACACTGACCCGCGCGTCCGCACGTGCCCTGACCCTAGCACGTGTCCGCACCCTCACCTGTGCCCTCAGCCTTGCCGTTCCCTAACCCTAACCCTAGCCCGGAACGGAAACCCACCGGCAGCCCCACACCTTATCCTCCGCCGTACCCTCATCCTAATCCGTACACGGACTCTGACCCGCGCGTCCGCACGTGCCCCGACCCTAGCATGTGTCCGCACCCTCACCTGTGCCCTCAGCCTTGCCGTTTCCTAACCCTAACCCTAGCCCGGAACGGAAACCCACCGGCAGCCCCACACCTTAGCCTCCGCTGTACCCTCATCCTAGTCCGTACGTGGACACTGACACGCGCGTCCGCACGTGCCCCGACCCTAGCACGTGTCCGCACCCTCACCTCTGCCCTCAGCCTTGCCGTTCCCTAACCCTAACCCTAGCCCGGAACGGAAACCCACCGGCAGCCCCACACCTTAGCCTCCGCCGTACCCTCATCCTAGTCCGTACGCGGACACTGACCCGCGCGTCCGCACGTGCCCCGACCCTAGCACGTGTCCGCACCCTCACCTGTGCCCTCAGCCTTGCCGTTCCCTAACCCTAACCCTAGCCCGGAACGGAAACCCACCGGCAGCCCCACACCTTAGCCTCCGCCGTACCTTCAACCTAGTCCGTACGCGGACACTGACCCGCGCGTCCGCACGTGCCCCGAACCTAGCACGTGTCCGCACCCTCACCTGTGCCCTCAGCCTTGCCGTTCCCTAACCCTAACCCTAGCCCGGAACGGAAACCCACCGGCAGCCCCACACCTTAGCTTCCGCCGTACCCTCATCCTAGTCCGTAAGCGGACACTGACACGTGCGTCCTCACGTGCCCCGACCCTAGCACGTGTCCGCACCCTCACCTGTGCCCTCAGCCTTGCCGTTCCCTAACCCTAACCCTAGCCCGGAACGGAAACCCACCGGCAGACCCACACCTTAGCCTCCGCCGTACCCTCATCCTAGTCCGTACGCGGACACTGACCCGCGCGTCCGCACGTGCCCCGACCCTAGCACGTGTCCGCACCCTCACCTGTGCCCTCAGCCTTGCCGTTCCCTAACCCTAACCCTAGCCCGGAACGGAAACCCACCGGCAGCCCCACACCTTAGCCTCCGCCGTACCCTCATCCTACTCCGTACGCGGACACTGACCCGCGCGTCCGCACGTGCCCCGACCCTAGCACGTGTCCGCACCCTCACCTGTGCCCTCAGCCTTGCCGTTCCCTAACCCTAACCCTAGCCCGGAACGGAAACCCACCGGCAGCCCCACACCTTAGCCTCCGCCGTACCCTCATCCTACTCCGTACGTGCACACTGACCCGCGCGTCCGCACGTGCCCCGACCCTAGCACGTGTCCGCACCCTCACCTGTGCCCTCAGCCTTGCCGTTCCCTAACCCTAACCCTAGCCCAAAAGGGAAACCCACCGGCAGCCCCACACCTTAGCCTCCGCCGTACCCTCATCCTAGTCCGTACGCGGACACTGACCCGCGCGTCCGCACGTGCCCCGACCCTAGCACGTGTCCGCACCTTCACCTGTGCCCTCAGCCTTGCCGTTCCCTAACCCTAAGCCTAGCCTGGAACGGAAACCCACCGGCAACCCCACACCTTAGCCTCCGCCGTACCCTCATCCTAGTCCGTACGCGGACACTGACCCGCGCGTCCGCACGTGCCCCGACCCTACCACGTGTCCGCACCCTCACCTGTGCCCTCAGCCTTGCCATTCCCTAGCCCTAAGCCTAGCCCGGAACGGAAACCCACCGGTAGCCCCACACCTTAGCCTCCGCCGTACCCTCCTCCTAGTCCATACGCGGACACTGACCCACGCGTCCGCACGTGCCCCGACCCTAGCACGTGTCCGCACCCTCACCTGTGCCCTCAGCCTTGCCGTTCCCTAACCCTAAGCCTTGCCCGGAACGGAAACCCACCGGCAGCCACAAACCTTAGCCTCCGCCGTACCCTCATCCTTGTCCGTACGCGGACACTGACCCGCGCATCCGCACGTGCCCCGACCCTAGCACGTGTCCGCACCCTCACCTGTGCCCTCAGCCTTGCCGTTCCCTAACCCTAAGCCTAGCCCGGAACGGAAACCCACCGGCAGCCCCAAACCTTAGCCTCCGCCGTACCCTCATCCTTGTCCGTACGCGGACACTGACCCGCGCATCCGCACGTGCCCCGACCCTAGCACGTGTCCGCACCCTCACCTGTGCCCTCAGCCTTGCCGTTCCCTAACCCTAACCTTAGCCCGGAAGGGAAACCCACCGGCAGCCCCACACCTTATCCTCCACCGTACCCTCATCCTAGTCCGTACGCGGACACTGACCCGCGCGTCCTCATGTGCCCCGACCCTAGCACGTGTCCGCACCCTCACCTGTGCCCTCAGCCTTGCCGTTCCCTAAGCCTAACCCTAGCCCGGAACGGAAACCCACCGGCAGCCCCACACCTTAGCCTCCGCCGTACCCTCATCCTAGTCCGTACGCGGACTCTGACCCGCGCGTCCGCACGTGCCCCGACCCTAGCACGTGTCCGCACCCTCACCTGTGCCCTCAGCCTTGCCATTCCCTAACCCTAACCCTAGCCCGGAACGGAAACCCACCGGCAGCCCCACACCTTAGCCTCCGCCGTACTCTCATCCTAGTCCGTACGCGGACACTGACCCACGCGTCCGCACGTGCCCCGACCCTAGCACGTGTCCGCACCCTCACCTGTGCCCTCAGCCTTGCCATTCCCTAACCCTAACCCTAGCCCGGAACGGAAACCCACCGGCAGCCCCACAGCTTAGCCTCCGCCGTACCCTCATCCTAGTCCGTACGCGGACACTGACACGCGCGTCCTCACGTGCCCCGACCCTAGCACGTGTCCGCACCCTCACCTGTGCCCTCAGCCTTGCCGTTCCCTAACCCTAACCCTAGCCCGGAACGGAAACCCACCGGCAGCCCCACACCTTAGCCTCCGCCGTACCCTCATCCTAGTCCGTACGCGGACACTGACCCGCGCGTCCGCACGTGCCCCGACCCTAGCACGTGTCCGCACCCTCACCTGTGCCCTCAGCCTTGCCGTTCCCTAACCCTAACCCTAGCCCGGAACGGAAACCCACCGGCAGCCCCACACCTCAGCCTCCGCCGTACCCTCATCCTACTCCGTACGCGGACACTGACCCGCGCGTCCGCACGTGCCCCGACCCTAGCACGTGTCCGCACCCTCACCTGTGCCCTCAGCCTTGCCGTTCCCTAACCCTAACCCTAGCCCGGAACGGAAACCCACCGGCAGCCCCACACCTTAGCCTCCGCCTTACCCTCATCCTAGTCCGTACGCGGGCACTGACCCGCACGTCCGTACGTGCCCCGACCCTAGCACGTGTCCGCACCCTCACCTGTGCCGTCTGCCTTGCCGTTCCCTAACCCTAATCCTAGCCCGGAACGGAAACCCACCGGCAGCCCCACACCTTAGCCTCCGCCGTACCCTCATCCTAGTCCGTACGTGGACACTGACCCGCGCGTCCGCACGTGCCCCGACCCTAGCACGTGTCCGCACCCTCACCTGTGCCCTCAGCCTTGCCGTTCCCTAACCCTAACCCTAGCCCGGAACGGAAACCCACCGGCAGCCCCACACCTTATCCTCCGCCGTACCCTCATCCTAATCCGTACACGGACTCTGACCCGCGCGTCCGCACGTGCCCCGACCCTAGCATGTGTCCGCACCCTCACCTGTGCCCTCAGCCTTGCCGTTTCCTAACCCTAACCCTAGCCCGGAACGGAAACCCACCGGCAGCCCCACACCTTAGCCTCCGCTGTACCCTCATCCTAGTCCGGACGTGGACACTGACACGCGCGTCCGCACGTGCCCCGACCCTAGCACGTGTCCGCACCCTCACCTGTGCCCTCAGCCTTGCCGTTCCCTAACCCTAACCCTAGCCCGGAACGGAAACCCACCGGCAGCCCCACACCTTAGCCTCCGCCGTACCCTCATCCTAGTCCGTACGCGGACACTGACCCGCGCGTCCGCACGTGCCCCGACCCTAGCACGTGTCCGCACCCTCACCTGTGCCCTCAGCCTTGCCGTTCCCTAACCCTAACCCTAGCCCGGAACGGAAACCCACCGGCAGCCCCACACCTTAGCCTCCGCCGTACCTTCAACCTAGTCCGTACGCGGACACTGACCCGCGCGTCCGCACGTGCCCCGAACCTAGCACGTGTCCGCACCCTCACCTGTGCCCTCAGCCTTGCCGTTCCCTAACCCTAACCCTAGCCCGGAACGGAAACCCACCGGCAGCCCCACACCTTAGCTTCCGCCGTACCCTCATCCTAGTCCGTAAGCGGACACTGACACGTGCGTCCTCACGTGCCCCGACCCTAGCACGTGTCCGCACCCTCACCTGTGCCCTCAGCCTTGCCGTTCCCTAACCCTAAGCCTATCCCGGAACGGAAAGCCACCGGCAGCCCCAAACCTTAGCCTCCGCCGTACCCTCATCCTTGTCCGTACGCGGACACTGACCCGCGCATCCGCACGTGCCCCGACCCTAGCACGTGTCCGCACCCTCACCTGTGCCCTCAGCCTTGCCGTTCCCTAACCCTAACCTTAGCCCGGAAGGGAAACCCACCGGCAGCCCCACACCTTATCCTCCACCGTACCCTCATCCTAGTCCGTACGCGGACACTGACCCGCGCGTCCTCATGTGCCCCGACCCTAGCACGTGTCCGCACCCTCACCTGTGCCCTCAGCCTTGCCGTTCCCTAAGCCTAACCCTAGCCCGGAACGGAAACCCACCGGCAGCCCCACACCTTAGCCTCCGCTGTACCCTCATCCTAGTCCGTACGTGGACACTGACACGCGCGTCCGCACGTGCCCCGACCCTAGCACGTGTCCGCACCCTCACCTGTGCCCTCAGCCTTGCCGTTCCCTAACCCTAACCCTAGCCCGGAACGGAAACCCACCGGCAGCCCCACACCTTAGCCTCCGCCGTACCCTCATCCTAGTCCGTACGCGGACACTGACCCGCGCGTCCGCACGTGCCCCGACCCTAGCACGTGTCCGCACCCTCACCTGTGCCCTCAGCCTTGCCGTTCCCTAACCCTAACCCTAGCCCGGAACGGAAACCCACCGGCAGCCCCACACCTTAGCCTCCGCCGTACCTTCAACCTAGTCCGTACGCGGACACTGACCCGCGCGTCCGCACGTGCCCCGAACCTAGCACGTGTCCGCACCCTCACCTGTGCCCTCAGCCTTGCCGTTCCCTAACCCTAACCCTAGCCCGGAACGGAAACCCACCGGCAGCCCCACACCTTAGCTTCCGCCGTACCCTCATCCTAGTCCGTAAGCGGACACTGACACGTGCGTCCTCACGTGCCCCGACCCTAGCACGTGTCCGCACCCTCACCTGTGCCCTCAGCCTTGCCGTTCCCTAACCCTAACCCTAGCCCGGAACGGAAACCCACCGGCAGACCCACACCTTAGCCTCCGCCGTACCCTCATCCTAGTCCGTACGCGGACACTGACCCGCGCGTCCGCACGTGCCCCGACCCTAGCACGTGTCCGCACCCTCACCTGTGCCCTCAGCCTTGCCGTTCCCTAACCCTAACCCTAGCCCGGAACGGAAACCCACCGGCAGCCCCACACCTTAGCCTCCGCCGTACCCTCATCCTACTCCGTACGCGGACACTGACCCACGCGTCCGCACGTGCCCCGACCCTAGCACGTGTCCGCACCCTCACCTGTGCCCTCAGCCTTGCCGTTCCCTAACCCTAACCCTAGCCCGGAACGGAAACCCACCGGCAGCCCCACACCTTAGCCTCCGCCGTACCCTCATCCTACTCCGTACGTGCACACTGACCCGCGCGTCCGCACGTGCCCCGACCCTAGCACGTGTCCGCACCCTCACCTATGCCCTCAGCCTTGCCGTTCCCTAACCCTAACCCTAGCCCAAAAGGGAAACCCACCGGCAGCCCCACACCTTAGCATCCGCCGTACCCTCATCCTAGTCCGTACGCGGACACTGACCCGCGCGTCCGCACGTGCCCCGACCCTAGCACGTGTCCGCACCTTCACCTGTGCCCTCAGCCTTGCCGTTCCCTAACCCTAAGCCTAGCCTGGAACGGAAACCCACCGGCAGCCCCACACCTTAGCCTCCGCCGTACCCTCATCCTAGTCCGAACGCGGACACTGACCCGCGCGTCCGCACGTGCCCCGACCCTACCACGTGTCCGCACCCTCACCTGTGCCCTCAGCCTTGCCATTCCCTAACCCTAAGCCTAGCCCGGAACGGAAACCCACCGGTAGCCCCACACCTTAGCCTCCGCCGTACCCTCCTCCTAGTCCATACGCGGACACTGACCGACGCGTCCGCACGTGCCCCGACCCTAGCACGTGTCCGCACCCTCACCTGTGCCCTCAGCCTTGCCGTTCCCTAACCCTAAGCCTTGCCCGGAACGGAAACCCACCGGCAGCCACAAACCTTAGCCTCCGCCGTACCCTCATCCTTGTCCGTACGCGGACACTGACCCGCGCATCCGCACGTGCCCCGACCCTAGCACGTGTCCGCACCCTCACCTGTGCCCTCAGCCTTGCCGTTCCCTAACCCTAACCCTAGCCCGGAAGGGAAACCCACCGGCAGCCCCACACCTTATCCTCCGCCGTACCCTCATCCTAGTCCGTACGCGGACACTGACCCGCGCGTCCGCACGTGCCCCGACCCTAGCACGTGTCCGCACCCTCACCTGTGCCCTCAGCCTTGCCGTTCCCTAACCCTAACCCTAGCCCGGAACGGAAACCCACCGGCAGCCCCACACCTTAGCCTCCGCCGTACCCTCATCCTAGTCCGTACGCGGACTCTGACCCCCGCGTCCGCACGTGCCCCGACCCTAGCACGTGTCCGCACCCTCACCTGTGCCCTCAGCCTTGCCGTTCCCTAACCCTAACCCTAGCCCGGAACGGAAACCCACCGGCAGCCCCACACCTTAGCCTCCGCCGTACTCTCATCCTAGTCCGTACGCGGACACTGACCCGCGCGTCCGCCCGTGCCCCGACCCTAGCACGTGTCCGCACCCTCACCTGTGCCCTCAGCCTTGCCATTCCCTAACCCTAACCCTAGCCCGGAACGGAAACCCACCGGCAGCCCCACAGCTTAGCCTCCGCCGTACCCTCATCCTAGTCCGTACGCGGACACTGACCCGCACGTCCGTACGTGCCCCGACCCTAGCACGTGTCCGCACCCTCACCTGTGCCGTCTGCCTTGCCGTTCCCTAAACCTAAACCTAGCCCGGAACGGAAACCCACCGGCAGCCCCACACCTTAGCCTCCGCCGTATCCTCATCCTAGTCCGTACGCGGACACTGACCCGCGCGTCCGCACGTGCCCCGACCCTAGCACGTGTCCGCACCCTCACCTGTGCCCTCAGCCTTGCCGTTCCCTAACCCTAACCCTAGCCCGGAACGGAAACCCACCGGCAGCCCCACACCTTAGCCTCCGCTGTACCCTCATCCTAGTCCGTACGCGGACACTGACACGCGCGTCCGCACGTGCCCCGACCCTAGCACGTGTCCGCACCCTCACCTGTGCCCTCAGCCTTGCCGTTCCCTAGCCCTAACCATAGCCCGGAACGAAAACCCACCGGCAGCCCCACACCTTAGCCTCCGCCGTACCCTCATCCTAGTCCGTACGCGGACACTGACCCGCGCGTCCGCACGTGCCCCGACCCTAGCACGTGTCCGCACCCTCACCTGTGCCCTCAGCCTTCCCGTTCCCTAGCCCTAACCCTAGCCCGGAACGGAAACCCACCGGCAGCCCCACACCTTAGCCTCTGCCGTACGCTCATCCTAGTCCGTACGCGGACACTGACCCGCGCGTCCGCACGTGCCCCGACCCTAGCACGTGTCCGCACCCTCACCTGTGCCCTCAGCCTTCCCGTTCCCTAACCCTAACCCTAGCCGGAAGGGAAACCCACCGGCAGCCCCACACCTTAGCCTCCGCCGTACCCTCATCCTAGTCCGTACGCGGACACTGACCCGCGCGTCCGCACGTGCCCGGACCCTAGCACGTGTCTGCACCCTCACCTGTGCCCTCAGCCTTGCCGTTCCCTAACCCTAACCCTAGCCCGGAAGGGAAACCCACCGGCAGCCCCACACCTTAGCCTCCGCCGTACCCTCATCCTAGTCCGTACGCGGACACTGACCCGCGCGTCCGCACGTGCCCCGACCCTAGCACGTGTCCGCACCCTCACCTGTGCCCTCAGCCTTGCCGTTCCCTAACCCTAACCCTAGCCCGGAAGGGAAACCCACCGGCAGCCCCACACCTTAGCCTCCGCCGTACCCTCATCCTAGTCCGTACGCGGACACTGACCCACGCGTCCGCACGTGCCCCGACCCTAGCACGTGTCCGCACCCTCACCTGTGCCCTCAGCCTTGCCGTTCCCTAACCCTAACCCTAGCCCGGAAGGGAAACCCACCGGCAGCCCCACACCTTAGCCTCCGCCGTACCCTCGTCCTAGTCCGTACCTGGACACTGACCCGCGCGTCCGCACGTGCCCCGACCCTAGCACGTGTCCGCACCCTCACCTGTGCCCTCAGCCTTGCCGTTCCCTAACCCTAACCCTAGCCCGGAACGGAAACCCACCGGCAGCCCCACACCTTAGCCTCTGCGGTTCCCTCATCCTAATCCGTACGCGGACACTGACCCGCGCGTCCGCACGTGCCCCGACCCTAGCACGTTTCCGCACCCTCACCTGTGCCCTCAGCCTTGCCGTTCCCTAACCCTAACCCTAGCCCGGAACTGAAACCCACCGGCAGCCCCACACCTTAGCCTCCGCCGTACCCTCATCCTAATCCGTATGCGGACACTGACCCGCGCGTCCGCACGTGCCCCGACCCTAGCACGTGGCCGCACCCTCACCTGTGCCCTCAGCCTTGCCGTTCCCTAGCCCTAACCATAGCCCGGAACGGAAACCCACCGGCAGCCCCACACCTTAGCCTCCGCCGTACCCTCATCCTAATCCGTATGCGGACAATGACCCGCGCGTCCGCACGTGCCCCGACCATAGCACGTGGCCGCACCCTCACCTGTGCCCTCAGCCTTGCCGTTCCCTAACCCTAAGCCTAGCCCGGAACGGAAACCCACCGGCAGCCCCACACCTTAGCCTCCGCCGTACCCTCATCCTAATCCGTATGCGGACACTGACCCGCGCGTCCGCACGTGCCCCGACCCTAGCACGTGTCCGCACCCTCACCTGTGCCCTCAGCCTTCCCGTTCCCTAACCCTAACCGTAGCCGGAAGGGAAACCCACAGGCAGCCCCACACCTTAGCCTCCGCCGTACCCTCATCCTAGTCCGTACGCGGACACTGACCCGCGCGTCCGCACGTGCCCCGACCCTAGCACGTGTCCGCACCCTCACCTGTGCCCTCAGCCTTGCCGTTCCCTAACCCTAACCCTAGCCCGGAAGGGAAACCCACCGGCAGCCCCACACCTTAGCCTCCGCCGTACCCTCATCCTAGTCTGTACGCGGACACTGACCCGCGCGTCCGCACGTGCCCCGACCCTAGCACGTGTCCGCACCCTCACCTGTGCCCTCAGCCTTGCCGTTCCCTAACCCTAACCCTAGCCCGGAAGGGAAACCCACCGGCAGCCCCACACCTTAGCCTCCGCCGTACCCTCATCCTAGTCCGTACGCGGACACTGACCCGCGCGTCCGCACGTGCCCCGACCCTAGCACGTGTCCGCACCCTCACCTGTGCCCTCAGCCTTGCCGTTCCCTAACCCTAACCCTAGCCCGGAAGGGAAACCCACCGGCAGCCCCACACCTTAGCCTCCGCCGTACCCTCGTCCTAGTCCGTACCTGGACACTGACCCACGCGTCCGCACGTGCCCCGACCCTAGCACGTGTCCGCACCCTCACCTGTGCCCTCAGCCTTGCCGTTCCCTAACCCTAACCCTAGCCCGGAACGGAAACCCACCGGCAGCCCCACACCTTAGCCTCCGCGGTTCCCTCATCCTAATCCGTACGCGGACACTGACCCGCGCGTCCGCACGTGCCCCATCCCTAGCACGTTTCCGCACCCTCACCTGTGCCCTCAGCCTTGCCGTTCCCTAACCCTAACCCTAGCCCGGAACGGAAACCCACCGGCAGCCCCACACCTTAGCCTCCGCCGTACCCTCATCCTAATCCGTATGCGGACACTGACCCGCGCGTCCGCACGTGCCCCGACCCTAGCACGTGGCCGCACCCTCACCTGTGCCCTCAGCCTTGCCGTTCCCTAACCCTAAGCCTAGCCCGGAACGGAAACCCACCGGCAGCCCCACACCTTAGCCTCCGCCGTGCCCTCATCCTAGTCCGTACGCGGACACCGACCCGCGCGTCCGCACGTGCCCCGACCCTAGCACGTGTCCGCACCCTCACCTGTGCCCTCAGCCTTGCCGTTCCCTAACCCTAACCCTAGCCCGGAAGGGAAACCCACCGGCAGCCCCACACCTTAGCCTCCGCCGTACCCTCATCCTAGTCCGTACGCGGACACTGACCCGCGCCTCCTCACGTGCCCCGACCCTAGCACGTGTCCGCACCCTCACCTGTGCCCTCAGCCTTGCCGTTCCCTAACCCTAACCCTAGCCCGGAACGGAAACCCACCGGCAGCCCCACACCTTAGCCTCCGCCGTACCCTCATCCTAGTCCGTACGCGGACACTGACCCGCGCCTCCGCACGTGCCCCGACCCTAGCACGTGTCCGCACCCTCGCCTGTGCCCTCAGCCTTGCCGTTCCCTAACCCTAACCGTAGCCCGGAACGGAAACCCACCGGCAGCCCCACACCTTAGCCTCCGCCGTACCCTCATCCTAGTCCGTGCGCGGACACTGACCCGCGCGTCCGCACGTGCCCCGACCCTAGCACGTGTCCGCACCCTCACCTGTGCCCTCAGCCTTGCCGTTCCCTAACCCTAACCCGAGCCCGGAAGGGAAACCCACCGGCAGCCCCACACCATAGCCTCCGCCGTACCCTCATCCTAGTCCGTACGCGGACACTGACCCGCGCGTCCGCACGTGCCCGGACCCTAGCACGTGTCCGCACCCTCACCTGTGCCCTCAGCCTTGCCGTTCCCTAACCCTAACCCTAGCCCGGAAGGGAAACCCAAGGGCAGCCCCACACCTTAGGCTCCGCCGTACCCTCATCCTAGTCCGTACGCGGACTCTGACCAGCGCGTCCGCACGTGCCCCGAACCTAGCACGTGTCCACACCCTCACCTGTGCCCTCAGCCTTGCCGTTCCCTAACCCTAACCCTAGCCCGGAACGGAAACCCACCGGCAGCCCCACACCTTAGCCTCCGCCGTACCCTCATCCTAGTCCGTACGCGGACACTGACCCGCGCGTCGGCACGTGCCCCGACCCTAGCACGTGTCCGCACCCTCACCTGTGCCCTCAGCCTTGCCGTTCCCTAACCCTAACCCTAGCCCGGAACGGAAACCCACCGGCAGCCCCACACCTTAGCCTCCGCCGTACCCTCATCCTAATCCGTACGCGGACACTGACCCGCGCGTCCGCACGTGCCCCGACCCTAGCACGTGTCCGCACCCTCACCTGTGCCCTCAGCCTTGCCGTTCCCTAACCCTAACCCTAGCCCGGAACGGAAACCCACCGGTAGCCCCACACCTTAGGCTCCGCCGTACCCTCATCCTAGTCCGTATGCGGACTCTGACCAGCGCGTCCGCACGTGCCCCGAACCTAGCACGTGTCCGCACCCTCACCTGTGCCCTCAGCCTTGCCGTTCCCTAACCCTAACCCTAGCCCGGAACGGAAACCCACCGGCAGCCCCACACCTTAGCCTCCGCCGTACCCTCATCCTAGTCCGTACGCGGACACTGACCCACGCGTCGGCACGTGCCCCGACCCTAGCACGTGTCCGCACCCTCACCTGTGCCCTCAGCCTTGCCGTTCCCTAACCCTAACCCTAGCCCGGAACGGAAACCCACCGGCAGCCCCACACCTTAGCCTCCGCCGTACCCTCATCCTAGTCCGTACGCGGACACTGACACGCGCGTCCTCACGTGCCCCGGCCCTAGCACGTGTCCGCACCCTCACCTGTGCCCTCAGCCTTGCCGTTCCCTAACCCTAACCCTAGCCCGGAACGGAAACCCACCGGCAGCCCCACACCTTAGCCTCCGCCGTACCCTCATCCTAGTCCGTACGAAGACACTGACCCGCGCGTCCGCACGTGCCCCGACCCTAGCACGTGTCCGCACCCTCACCTGTGCCCTCAGCCTTGCCGTTCCCTAACCCTAACCCTAGCCCGGAACGGAAACCCACCGGCAGCCCCACACCTTAGCCTCCGCCGTACCCTCATCCTAGTCCGTGCGCGGACACTTACCCGCGCGTCCGCACGTGCCCCGACCCTAACACGTGTCCGCACCCTCACCTGTGCCCTCAGCCTTGCCGTTCCCTAACCCTAACCCTAGCCCGGAACGGAAACCCACCGGCAGCCCCTCACCTTAGCCTCCGCCGTACCCTCATCCTAGTCCATACGCGGACACTGACCCGCGCGTCCGCACATGCCCCGACCCTAGCACGTGTCCGCACCCTCACCTGTGCCCTCAGCCTTGCCGTTCCCTAACCCTAACCCTAACCCGGAACGGAAACCCACCGGCAGCCCCACACCTTAGCCTCCGCCGTACCCTCATCCTAGTCCGTACGCGGACACTGACCCGCGCGTCCGCACGTGCCCCGACCCTAGCACGTGTCCGCACCCTCACCTGTGCCCTCAGCCTTGCCGTTCCCTAACCCTAACCCTAGCCCGGAACGGAAACCCACCGGCAGCCCCACACCTTAGCCTCCGCCGTACCCTCATCCTAATCCGTATGCGGACACTGACCCGCGCGTCCGCACGTTCCCCGACCCTAGCACGTGGCCGCACCCTCACCTGTGCCCTCAGCCTTGCCGTTCCCTAACCCTAAGCCTAGCCCGGAACGGAAACCCACCGGCAGCCCCACACCTTAGCCTCCGCCGTACCCTCATCCTAGTCCGTACGCGGACACTGACCCGGGCGTCCGCACGTGCCCCGACCCTACCACGTGTCCGCACCCTCACCTGTGCATTCAGCCTTGCCGTTCCCTAACCCTAAGCCTAGCCCGGAACGGAAACCCACCGGCAGCCCCACACCGTAGCCTCCACCGTACCCTCATCCTAGTCCGTACGCGGACACTGACCCACGCGTCTGCACGTGCCCCGACCCTAGCACGTGTCCGCACCCTCACCTGTGCCCTCAGCCTTGCCGTTCCCTAACCCTAAGCCTAGCCCCGAAAGGAAACCCACCGGCAGCCCCACACCTTAGCCTCCGCCGTACCCTCATCCTAGTCCGTACGCGGACACTGACCCGCGCGTCCGCACGTGCCCCGGCCCTAGCACGTGTCCGCACCCTCACCTGTGCCCTCAGCCTTGCCGTTCCCTAACCCTAACCCTAGCCCGGAAGGGAAACCCACCAGCAGCCCCACCCCTTAGCCTCCGCCGTACCCTCATCCTAGTCCGTACGCGGACACTGACCCACGCCTCCGCACGTGCCCCGACCCTAGCACGTGTCCGCACCCTCACCTGTGCCCTCAGCCTTGCCGTTCCCTAACCCTAACCCTAGCCCGGAACGGAAACCCACCGGCAGCCCCACACCTTAGCCTCCGCCGTACCCTCATCCTAATCCGTACGCGGACACTGACCCGCGCGTCCGCACGTGCCCCGACCCTAGCACGTGTCCGCAACCTTACCTGTGCCCTCAGCCTTGCCGTTCCCTAACCCTAACGCTAGCCCGGAACGGAAACCCACCGGCAGCCCCACACCTTAGCCTCCGCCGTACCCTCATCCTAGTCTGTACGCGGACACTGAACCGCGCGTCCGCACGTGCCCCGACACTAGCACGTGTCCGCAACCTTACTTGTGCCCTCAGCCTTGCCGTTCCCTAACCCTAACCCTAGCCCGGAACGGAAACCCACCGGCAGCCCCACACCTTAGCCTCCGCCGTACCCTCATCCTACTCCGTACGCGGACACTGACACACGCGTCCGCACGTGCCCCGACCCTAGCACGTGTCCGCACCCTCACCTGTGCCCTCAGCCTTGCCGTTCCCTAACCCTAAGCCTAGCCCGGAACGGAAACCCACCGGCAGCCCCACACCTTAGCCTCCGCCGTACCCTCATCCTAGTCCGTACGCGGACACTGACCCGCGCGTCCGCCCATGCCCCGACCCTAGCACGTGTCCGCACCCTCACCTGTGCTCTCAGCCTTGCCGTTCCCTAACCCTAACCCTAGCCCGGAACGGAAAGCCACCGGCAGCCCCACACCTTAGCCTCCGCCGTACCCTCATCCTAGTCCGTACGCGGACACTGACCCGCGCGTCCGCACGTGCCCCGACCCTAGCACGTGTCCGCACCCTCACCTGTGCCCTCAGCCTTGCCGTTCCCTAACCCTAACCCTAGCCCGGAACGGAAACCCACCGGCAGCCCCACACCTTAGCCTCCGCCGTACCCTCATCCTAGTCCGTACGCGGACACTGACCCGCGCGTCCGCACGTGCCCCGACCCTAGCACGTGTCCGCACCCTCACCTGTGCCCTCAGCCTTGCCGTTCCCTAACCCTAACCCTACCCCGGAACGGAAACCCACCGGCAGCCCCACACCTTAGCCTCCGCCGTACCCTCATCCTAGTCCGTACGCGGACACTGACCCGCGCGTCCGCACGTGCCCCGACCCTAGCACGTGTCCGCACCCTCACCTGTGCCCTCAGCCTTGCCGTACCCTAACCCTAAACCTAGCCCGGAACGGAAACCCACCGGCAGCCCCACACCTTAGCCGCCGCCGTACCCTCATCCTAGTCCGTACGCGGACACTGACCCGCGCGTCCGCACGTGCCCCGACCCTAGCACGTGTCCGCACCCTCACCTGTGCCCTCAGCCTTGCCGTTCCCTAACCCTAACCCTAGCCCGGAACGGAAACCCACCGGCAGCCCCACACCTTAGCCTCCGCCGTACCCTCATCCTAGTCCGTACACGGACACTGACACGCGCGTCCGCACGTGCCCCGACCCTAGCACGTGTCCGCACCCGCACCTGTGCCCTCAGCCTTGCCGTTCCCTAACCCTAACCCTAGCCCGGAACGGAAACCCACAGGCAGCCCCACACCTTAGCCTCCGCCGTACCCTCATCCTAGTCCGTACGCGGACACTGACCCGCGCGTCCGCACGTGCCCCGACCTTAGCACGTGTCCGCACCCTCACATGTGCCCTCAGCCTTGCCGTTCCCTAACCCTAAACCTAGCCCGGAACGGAAACCCACCGGCAGCCCCACACCTTAGCCTCCGCCGTACCCTCTTCCTACTCCGTACGCGGACACTGACCCGCGCGTCCGCACGTGCCCCGACCCTAGCACGTGTCCGCACCCTCACCTGTGCCCTCAGCCTTGCCGTTCCCTAACCCTAACCCTAGCCCGGAACGGAAACCCACCGGCAGCCCCACACCTTAGCCTCCGCCGTACCCTCATCCTAGTCCGTACGCGGACACTGACCCGCGCGTCCGCACGTGCCCCGACCCTAGCACGTGTCCGCACCATCACCTGTGCCCTCAGCCTTGCCGTTCCCTAATCCTAACCCTAGCCCAGTACGGAAACACACCGTCAGCCCCACACCTTAGCCTCCGCCGTAACCTCATCCTAGTCCGTACGCGGACACTGACCCGCGCGTCCGCACGTGCCCCGACCCTAGCACGTGTCCGCACCCTCACCTGTGCCCTCAGCCTTGCCGTTCCCTAACCCTAACCCTAGCCCGGAACGGAAACCCACCGGCAGCCCCACACCTTAGCCTCCGCCGTAACCTCATCCTAGTCCGTACGCGGACACTGACCCGCGCGTCCGCACGTGCCCCAACCCTAGCACGTGTCCGCACCCTCACCTGTGCCCTCAGCCTTGCCGTTCCCTAACCCTAACCCTAGCCCGGAACGGAAACCCACCGGCAGCCCCACACCTTAGCCTCCGCAGTACCTTCATCCTAGTCCGTACGCGGACACTGACCCGCGCGTCCGCACGTGCCCCGAACCTAGCACGTGTCCGCACCCTCACCTGTGCCCTCAGCCTTGCCGTTCCCTAACCCTAACCCTAGCCCGGAACGGAAACCCACCGGCAGCCCCACACCTTAGCCTCCGCCATACCCTCATCCTAGTCCGTACGTGGACACTGACCCGCGCGTCCGCACGTGCCCCGACCCTAGCACGTGTCCGCACCCTCACCTGTGCCCTCAGCCTTGCCGTTCCCTATCCCTAACCCTAGCCCGGAACGGAAACCCACCGGCAAACCCAACACCATAGCCTCCGCCGTACCCTCATCCTAGTCCGTACGCGGACACTGACACGCGCGTCCGCATGTGCCCCGACCCTAGCACGTGTCCGCACCCTCACCTGTGCCCTCAGCCTTGGCGTTCCCTAACCCTAACCCTAGCCCGGAACGGAAACCCACCGGCAGCCCCACACCTTAGCCTCCGCGGTTCCCTCATCCTAATCCGTACGCGGACACTGACCCGCGCGTCCGCACGTGCCCCGACCCTAGCACGTTTCCGCACCCTCACCTGTGCCCTCAGCCTTGCCGTTCCCTAACCCTAACCCTAGCCCGGAACGGAAACCCACCGGCAGCCCCACACCTTAGCCTCCGCCGTACCCTCATCCTAATCCGTATGCGGACACTGACCCGCGCGTCCGCACGTGCCCCGACCCTAGCACGTGGCCGCACCCTCACCTGTGCCCTCAGCCTTGCCGTTCCCTAACCCTAAGCCTAGCCCGGAACGGAAACCCACCGGCAGCCCCACACCTTAGCCTCCGCCGTGCCCTCATCCTAGTCCGTACGCGGACACCGACCCGCGCGTCCGCACGTGCCCCGACCCTAGCACGTGTCCGCACCCTCACCTGTGCCCTCAGCCTTGCCGTTCCCTAACCCTAACCCTAGCCCGGAAGGGAAACCCACCGGCAGCCCCACACCTTAGCCTCCGCCGTACCCTCATCCTAGTCCGTACGCGGACACTGACCCGCGCCTCCTCACGTGCCCCGACCCTAGCACGTGTCCGCACCCTCACCTGTGCCCTCAGCCTTGCCGTTCCCTAACCCTAACCCTAGCCCGGAACGGAAACCCACCTGCAGCCCCACACCTTAGCCTCCGCCGTACCCTCATCCTAGTCCGTACGCGGACACTGACCCGCGCCTCCGCACGTGCCCCGACCCTAGCACGTGTCCGCACCCTCGCCTGTGCCCTCAGCCTTGCCGTTCCCTAACCCTAACCGTAGCCCGGAACGGAAACCCACCGGCAGCCCCACACCTTAGCCTCCGCCGTACCCTCATCCTAGTCCGTGCGCGGACACTGACCCGCGCGTCCGCACGTGCCCCGACCCTAGCACGTGTCCGCACCCTCACCTGTGCCCTCAGCCTTGCCGTTCCCTAACCCTAACCCGAGCCCGGAAGGGAAACCCACCGGCAGCCCCACACCATAGCCTCCGCCGTACCCTCATCCTAGTCCGTACGCGGACACTGACCCGCGCGTCCGCACGTGCCCCGACCCTAGCACGTGTCCGCACCCTCACCTGTGCCCTCAGCCTTGCCGTTCCCTAACCCTAACCCTAGCCCGGAAGGGAAACCCAAGGGCAGCCCCACACCTTAGGCTCCGCCGTACCCTCATCCTAGTCCGTACGCGGACTCTGACCAGCGCGTCCGCACGTGCCCCGAACCTAGCACGTGTCCACACCCTCACCTGTGCCCTCAGCCTTGCCGTTCCCTAACCCTAACCCTAGCCCGGAACGGAAACCCACCGGCAGCCCCACACCTTAGCCTCCGCCGTACCCTCATCCTAGTCCGTACGCGGACACTGACCCGCGCGTCGGCACGTGCCCCGACCCTAGCACGTGTCCGCACCCTCACCTGTGCCCTCAGCCTTGCCGTTCCCTAACCCTAACCCTAGCCCGGAACGGAAACCCACCGGCAGCCCCACACCTTAGCCTCCGCCGTACCCTCATCCTAATCCGTACGCGGACACTGACCCGCGCGTCCGCACGTGCCCCGACCCTACCACGTGTCCGCACCCTCACCTGTGCCCTCAGCCTTGCCGTTCCCTAACCCTAACCCTAGCCCGGAACGGAAACCCACCGGTAGCCCCACACCTTAGGCTCCGCCGTACCCTCATCCTAGTCCGTACGCGGACTCTGACCAGCGCGTCCGCACGTGCCCCGAACCTAGCACGTGTCCGCACCCTCACCTGTGCCCTCAGCCTTGCCGTTCCCTAACCCTAACCCTAGCCCGGAACGGAAACCCACCGGCAGCCCCACACCTTAGCCTCCGCCGTACCCTCATCCTAGTCCGTACGCGGACACTGACCCACGCGTCGGCACGTGCCCCGACCCTAGCACGTGTCCGCACCCTCACCTGTGCCCTCAGCCTTGCCGTTCCCTAACCCTAACCCTAGCCCGGAACGGAAACCCACCGGCAGCCCCACACCTTAGCCTCCGCCGTACCCTCATCCTAGTCCGTACGCGGACACTGACACGCGCGTCCTCACGTGCCCCGGCCCTAGCACGTGTCCGCACCCTCACCTGTGCCCTCAGCCTTGCCGTTCCCTAACCCTAACCCTAGCCCGGAACGGAAACCCACCGGCAGCCCCACACCTTAGCCTCCGCCGTACCCTCATCCTAGTCCGTACGAAGACACTGACCCGCGCGTCCGCACGTGCCCCGACCCTAGCACGTGTCCGCACCCTCACCTGTGCCCTCAGCCTTGCCGTTCCCTAACCCTAACCCTAGCCCGGAACGGAAACCCACCGGCAGCCCCACACCTTAGCCTCCGCCGTACCCTCATCCTAGTCCGTGCGCGGACACTTACCCGCGCGTCCGCACGTGCCCCGACCCTAACACGTGTCCGCACCCTCACCTGTGCCCTCAGCCTTGCGTTCCCTAACCCTAACCCTAGCCCGGAACGGAAACCCACCGGCAGCCCCTCACCTTAGCCTCCGCCGTACCCTCATCCTAGTCCGTACGCGGACACTGACCCGCGCGTCCGCACATGCCCCGACCCTAGCACGTGTCCGCACCCTCACCTGTGCCCTCAGCCTTGCCGTTCCCTAACCCTAACCCTAACCCGGAATGGAAACCCACCGGCAGCCCCACACCTTAGCCTCCGCCGTACCCTCATCCTAGTCCGTACGCGGACACTGACCCGCGCGTCCGCACGTGCCCCGACCCTAGCACGTGTCCGCACCCTCACCTGTGCCCTCAGCCTTGCCGTTCCCTAACCCTAACCCTAGCCCGGAACGGAAACCCAACGGCAGCCCCACACCTTAGCCTCCGCCGTACCCTCATCCTAATCCGTATGCGGACACTGACCCGCGCGTCCGCACGTTCCCCGACCCTAGCACGTGGCCGCACCCTCACCTGTGCCCT
The DNA here is from genome assembly GCF_949752795.1 of Hyperoodon ampullatus. Lineage (NCBI taxonomy): Eukaryota > Metazoa > Chordata > Mammalia > Artiodactyla > Ziphiidae > Hyperoodon > Hyperoodon ampullatus. The sequence goes on from NW_027640532.1 coordinate 774,410, forward strand.
CAGCCTTGCCGTTCCCTAACCCTAAGCCTAGCCCGGAACGGAAACCCACCGGCAGCCCCACACCTTAGCCTCCGCCGTACCCTCATCCTAGTCCGTACGCGGACACTGACCCGGGCGTCCGCACGTGCCCCGACCCTACCACGTGTCCGCACCCTCAGCTGTGCATTCAGCCTTGCCGTTCCCTAACCCTAAGCCTAGCCCGGAACGGAAACCCACCGGCAGCCCCACACCGTAGCCTCCACCGTACCCTCATCCTAGTCCGTACGCGGACACTGACCCACGCGTCTGCACGTGCCCCGACCCTAGCACGTGTCCGCACCCTCACCTGTGCCCTCAGCCTTGCCGTTCCCTAACCCTAAGCCTAGCCCCGAAAGGAAACCCACCGGCAGCCCCACACCTTAGCCTCCGCCGTACCCTCATCCTAGTCCGTACGCGGACACTGACCCGCGCGTCCGCACGTGCCCCGGCCCTAGCACGTGTCCGCACCCTCACCTGTGCCCTCAGCCTTGCCGTTCCCTAACCCTAACCCTAGCCCGGAAGGGAAACCCACCAGCAGCCCCACCCCTTAGCCTCCGCCGTACCCTCATCCTAGTCCGTACGCGGACACTGACCCACGCCTCCGCACGTGCCCCGACCCTAGCACGTGTCCGCACCCTCACCTGTGCCCTCAGCCTTGCCGTTCCCTAACCCTAACCCTAGCCCGGAACGGAAACCCACCGGCAGCCCCACACCTTAGCCTCCGCCGTACCCTCATCCTAATCCGTACGCGGACACTGACCCGCGCGTCCGCACGTGCCCCGACCCTAGCACGTGTCCGCAACCTTACCTGTGCCCTCAGCCTTGCCGTTCCCTAACCCTAACGCTAGCCCGGAACGGAAACCCACCGGCAGCCCCACACCTTAGCCTCCGCCGTACCCTCATCCTAGTCCGTACGCGGACACTGAACCGCGCGTCCGCACGTGCCCCGACACTAGCACGTGTCCGCAACCTTACTTGTGCCCTCAGCCTTGCCGTTCCCTAACCCTAACCCTAGCCCGGAACGGAAACCCACCGGCAGCCCCACACCTTAGCCTCCGCCGTACCCTCATCCTACTCCGTACGCGGACACTGACACACGCGTCCGCACGTGCCCCGACCCTAGCACGTGTCCGCACCCTCACCTGTGCCCTCAGCCTTGCCGTTCCCTAACCCTAAGCCTATCCCGGAACGGAAACCCACCGGCAGCCCCACACCTTAGCCTCCGCCGTACCCTCATCCTAGTCCGTACGCGGACACTGACCCGCGCGTCCGCCCATGCCCCGACCCTAGCACGTGTCCGCACCCTCACCTGTGCTCTCAGCCTTGCCGTTCCCTAACCCTAACCCTAGCCCGGAACGGAAAGCCACCGGCAGCCCCACACCTTAGCCTCCGCCGTACCCTCATCCTAGTCCGTACGCGGACACTGACCCGCGCGTCCGCACGTGCCCCGACCCTAGCACGTGTCCGCACCCTCACCTGTGCCCTCAGCCTTGCCGTTCCCTAACCCTAACCCTAGCCCGGAACGGAAACCCACCGGCAGCCCCACACCTTAGCCTCCGCCGTACCCTCATCCTAGTCCGTACGCGGACACTGACCCGCGCGTCCGCACGTGCCCCGACCCTAGCACGTGTCCGCACCCTCACCTGTGCCCTCAGCCTTGCCGTTCCCTAACCCTAACCCTACCCCGGAACGGAAACCCACCGGCAGCCCCACACCTTAGCCTCCGCCGTACCCTCATCCTAGTCCGTACGCGGACACTGACCCGCGCGTCCGCACGTGCCCCGACCCTAGCACGTGTCCGCACCCTCACCTGTGCCCTCAGCCTTGCCGTACCCTAACCCTAAACCTAGCCCGGAACGGAAACCCACCGGCAGCCCCACACCTTAGCCGCCGCCGTACCCTCATCCTAGTCCGTACGCGGACACTGACCCGCGCGTCCGCACGTGCCCCGACCCTAGCACGTGTCCGCACCCTCACCTGTGCCCTCAGCCTTGCCGTTCCCTAACCCTAACCCTAGCCCGGAACGGAAACCCACCGGCAGCCCCACACCTTAGCCTCCGCCGTACCCTCATCCTAGTCCGTACACGGACACTGACACGCGCGTCCGCACGTGCCCCGACCCTAGCACGTGTCCGCACCCGCACCTGTGCCCTCAGCCTTGCCGTTCCCTAACCCTAACCCTAGCCCGGAACGGAAACCCACAGGCAGCCCCACACCTTAGCCTCCGCCGTACCCTCATCCTAGTCCGTACGCGGACACTGACCCGCGCGTCCGCACGTACCCCGACCTTAGCACGTGTCCGCACCCTCACATGTGCCCTCAGCCTTGCCGTTCCCTAACCCTAAACCTAGCCCGGAACGGAAACCCACCGGCAGCCCCACACCTTAGCCTCCGCCGTACCCTCTTCCTAGTCCGTACGCGGACACTGACCCGCGCGTCCGCACGTGCCCCGACCCTAGCACGTGTCCGCACCCTCACCTGTGCCCTCAGCCTTGCCGTTCCCTAACCCTAACCCTAGCCCGGAACGGAAACCCACCGGCAGCCCCACACCTTAGCCTCCGCCGTACCCTCATCCTAGTCCGTACGCGGACACTGACCCGCGCGTCCGCACGTGCCCCGACCCTAGCACGTGTCCGCACCATCACCTGTGCCCTCAGCCTTGCCGTTCCCTAATCCTAACCCTAGCCCAGTACGGAAACACACCGTCAGCCCCACACCTTAGCCTCCGCCGTAACCTCATCCTAGTCCGTACGCGGACACTGACCCGCGCGTCCGCACGTGCCCCGACCCTAGCACGTGTCCGCACCCTCACCTGTGCCCTCAGCCTTGCCGTTCCCTAACCCTAACCCTAGCCCGGAACGGAAACCCACCGGCAGCCCCACACCTTAGCCTCCGCCGTAACCTCATCCTAGTCCGTACGCGGACACTGACCCGCGCGTCCGCACGTGCCCCAACACTAGCACGTGTCCGCACCCTCACCTGTGCCCTCAGCCTTGCCGTTCCCTAACCCTAACCCTAGCCCGGAACGGAAACCCACCGGCAGCCCCACACCTTAGCCTCCGCAGTACCTTCATCCTAGTCCGTACGCGGACACTGACCCGCGCGTCCGCACGTGCCCCGAACCTAGCACGTGTCCGCACCCTCACCTGTGCCCTCAGCCTTGCCGTTCCCTAACCCTAACCCTAGCCCGGAACGGAAACCCACCGGCAGCCCCACACCTTAGCCTCCGCCATACCCTCATCCTAGTCCGTACGTGGACACTGACCCGCGCGTCCGCACGTGCCCCGACCCTAGCACGTGTCCGCACCCTCACCTGTGCCCTCAGCCTTGCCGTTCCCTATCCCTAACCCTAGCCCGGAACGGAAACCCACCGGCAAACCCAACACCATAGCCTCCGCCGTACCCTCATCCTAGTCCGTACGCGGACACTGACACGCGCGTCCGCATGTGCCCCGACCCTAGCACGTGTCCGCACCCTCACCTGTGCCCTCAGCCTTGCCGTTCCCTAACCCTAACCCTAGCCCGGAACGGAAACCCACCGGCAGCCCCACACCTTAGCCTCCGCCGTACCCTCATCCTAGTCCGTACGCGGACACTGACCCGCGCATCCGCCCGTGCCCCGACCCTAGCACGTGTCCGCACCCTCACCTGTGCCCTCAGCCTTGCCGTTCCCTAACCCTAACCCTAGCCCGGAACGGAAACCCACCGGCAGCCCCACACCTTAGCTTCCGCCGTACAATGATTCTAGTCCGTACGCGGACACTGACCCGCGCATCCGCACGTGCCCCGAACCTAGCACGTGTCCGCACCCTCACCCGTGCCCTCAGCCTTGACGTTCCCTAACCCTAACCCTAGCCCGGAACAGAAACCCACCGGCAGCCCCACACCTTAGCCTCCGCTTTACCCTCATCCTAATCCGTACGCGGACACTGACCCGCGCGTACGCACGTTCCCCGACCCTAGCACGTGTCCGCACCCTCACCCGTGCCCTCAGCCTTGCCGTTCCCTAACCCTAACCCTAGCCCGGAACGGAAACCCACCGGCAGCCCCACACCTTAGCCTCCGCCGTACCCTCATCCTAATCCGTACGCGGACACTGACCCGCACGCCCGCACGTGCCCCGACCCTAGCACGTGTCCGCACCCTCACCCGTGCCCTCAGCCTTGCCGTTCCCTAACCCTAACCCTAGCCCGGAACGGAAACCCACCGGCAGCCCCACACCTTAGCCTCCGCCGTACCCTCATCCTAGTCCGTACGTGGACACTGACCCGCGCGTCCGCACGTGCTCCGACCCTAGCACGTGTCCGCACCCTCACCTGTGCCCTCAGCCTTGCCGTTCCCTAACCCTAACCCTAGCCCGGAACGGAAACCCACCGGCAGCCCCACACCTTAGCCTCCGCCGTACCCTCATCCTAGTCCGTACGCGGACACTGACCCGCGCGTCCGCACGTGCCCCGACACTAGCACGTGTCCGCAACCTTACCTGTGCCCTCAGCCTTGCCGTTCCCTAACCCTAACGCTAGCCCGGAACGGAAACCCACCGGCAGCCCCACACCTTAGCCTCCGCCGTACCCTCATCCTACTCCGTACGCGGACACTGACAGGCGCGTCCGCACGTGCCCCGACCCTAGCACGTGTCCGCACCCTCACCTGTGCCCTCAGCCTTGCCGTTCCCTAACCCTAACCCTAGCCCGGAACGGAAACCCACCGGCAGCCCCACACCTTAGCCTCTGCCGTACCCTCATCCTAGTCCGTACGCGGACACTGACCCGCGCGTCCGCACGTGCCCCGACCCTAGCGCGTGTCCGCACCCTCACCTGTGCCCTCAGCCTTGCCGTTCCCTAACCCTAAACCTAACCCGGAACGGAAACCCACCGGCAGCCCCACACCTTAGCCTCCGCCGTACCCTCATCCTAGTCCGTACGCGGACACTGACCCGCGCGTCCGCACGTGCCCCGACCCTAGCGCGTGTCCGCACCCTCACCTGTGCCCTCAGCCTTGCGGTTCCCTAACCCTAACCTTAGCCCGGAACGGAAACCCACCGGCAGCCCCACACCTTAGCCTCCACAGTACCCTCATCCTAGTCCGTACGCGGACACTGACCCGCGCGTCCGCACGTGCCCCGACCCTAGCGCGTGTCCGCACCCTCACCTGTGCCCTCAGCCTTGCCGTTTCCTAACCCTAACCATAGCCCGGAACGGAAACCCACCGGCAGCCCCACACCTTAGCCTCCGCCGTACCCTCATCCTAGTCTGTACGCGGACACTGACCCGCGCGTCCGCACGTGTCCCGACCCTAGAACGTGTCCGCACCCTCACCTGTGCCCTCAGCCTTGCCGTTCCCTAACCCTAAGCCTAGCCCGGAACGGAAACCCACCGGCAGCCCCACACCTTAGCCTCCGCCGTACCCTCATCCTAGTCCGTACGCGGACACTGACCCGCGCGTCCGCCCTTGCCCCGACCCTAGCATGTGTCCGCACCCTCACGTGTGCCCTCAGCCTTGCCATTACATAACCCTAAGCCTAGCCCGGAACGGAAACCCACCGGCAGCCCCACACCTTAGCCTCCGCCGTACCCTCATCCTAGTCCGTACGCGGACACTGACCCACGCGTCCGCACGTGCCCCGATCCTAGCACGTGTCCGCACCCTCACCTGTGCCCTCAGCCTTGCCGTTCCCTAACCCTAACCCTAGCCCGGAACGGAAACCCACCGGCAGCCCCACACCTTAGCCTCCGCCGTACCCTCATCCTAGTCCGTACGCGGACACTGACCCGCGCGTCCGCACGTGCCCCGACCTTAGCACGTGTCCGCACCCTCACATGTGCCCTCAGCCTTGCCGTTCCCTAACCCTAAACCTAGCCCGGAACGGAAACCCACCGGCAGCCCCACACCTTAGCCTCCGCCGTACCCTCATCCTAGTCCGTACGCGGACACTGACCTGCGCGTCCGCACGTGCCCCGACCCTAGCACGTGTCCGCACCCTCACCTGTGCCCTCAGCCTTGCCGTTCCCTAACCCTAACCCTAGCCCGGAACGGAAACCCACCGGCAGCCCCACACCTTAGCCTCCGCCGTAACCTCATCCTAGTCCGTACGCGGACACTGACCTGCGCGTCCGCACGTGCCATGACCCTAGCACGTGTCCGCACCCTCACCTGTGCCCTCAGCCTTGCCGTTCCCTAACCCTTACCCTAGCCCGGAACGGAAAGCCACCGGCAGCCCCACACCTTAGCCTCCGCCGTAACCTCATCCTAGTCCGTACGCGGACACTGACACGCGCGTCCGCACGTGCCCCGACCCTAGCACGTGTCCGCACCCTCACCTGTGCCCTCAGCCTTGCCGTTCCCTAACCTTAACCCTAGCCCGGAACGGAAACCCACCAGCAGCCCCACACCTTAGCCTCCGCCGTACCTTCAACCTAGTCCGTACGCGGACACTGACCCGCGCGTCCGCACGTGCCCCGAACCTAGCACGTGTCCGCACCCTCACCTGTGCCCTCAGCCTTGCCGTTCCCTAACCCTAACCCTAGCCCGGAACGGAAACCCACCGGCAGCCCCACACCTTAGCTTCCGCCGTACCCTCATCCTAGTCCGTACGCGGACACTGACACGTGCGTCCTCACGTGCCCCGACCCTAGCACGTGTCCGCACCCTCACCTGTGCCCTCAGCCTTGCCGTTCCCTAACCCTAACCCTAGCCCGGAACGGAAACCCACCGGCAGCCCCACACCTTAGCCTCCGCCGTACCCTCATCCTAGTCCGTACGCGGACACTGACCCGCGCGTCCGCACGTGCCCCGACCCTAGCACGTGTCCGCATCCTCACCTGTGCCCTCAGCCTTGCCGTTCCCTAACCCTAACCCTAGCCCGGAACGGAAAACCACCGGCAGCCCCACACCTTAGCCTCCGCCGTACCCTCATCCTACTCCGTACGCGGACACTGACCCGCGCGTCCGCACGTGCCCCGACCCTAGCACGTGTCCGCACCCTCACCTGTGCCCTCAGCCTTGCCGTTCCCTAACCCTAACCCTAGCCCGGAACGGAAACCCACCGGCAGCCCCACACCTTAGCCTCCGCCGTACCCTCATCCTAGTCCGTACGCGGACACTGACCCGCGCGACCGCACGTGCCCCGACCCTAGCACGTGTCCGCACCCTCAATTGTGCCCTCAGCCTTGCCGTTCCCTAACCCTAACCCTAGCCCGGAACGGAAACCCACCGGCAGCCCCACACCTTAGCCTCCGCCGTACCCTCATCCTAGTCCGTACGCAGACACTGACCAGCGCGTCCGCACGTGCCCCGACCCTAGCACGTGTCCGCACCCTCACCTGTGCCCTCAACCTTGCCGTTCCCTAACCCTAAGCCTAGCCTGGAACGGAAACCCACCGGCAGCCCCACACCTTAGCCTCCGCCGTACCCTCCTCCTAGTCCATACGCGGACACTGACCCACGCGTCCGCACGTGCCCCGACCCTAGCACGTGTCCGCACCCTCACCTGTGCCCTCAGCCTTGCCGTTCCCTAACCCTAAGCCTAGCCCGGAACGGAAACCCACCGGCAGCCCCAAACCTTAGCCTCCGCCGTACCCTCATCCTAGTCCGTACGCGGACTCTGACCCGCGCGTCCGCACGTGCCCCGACCCTAGCACGTGTCCGCACCCTCACCTGTGCCCTCAGCCTTGCCATTCCCTAACCCTAACCCTAGCCCGGAACGGAAACCCACCGGCAGCCCCACACCTTAGCCTCCGCCGTACTCTCATCCTAGTCCGTACGCGGACACTGACCCGCGCGTCCGCACGTGCCCCGACCCTAGCACGTGTCCGCACCCTCACCTGTGCCCTCAGCCTTGCCATTCCCTAACCCTAACCCTAGCCCGGAACGGAAACCCACCGGCAGCCCCACAGCTTAGCCTCCGCCGTACCCTCATCCTAGTCCGTACGCGGACACTGACACGCGCGTCCTCACGTGCCCCGACCCTAGCACGTGTCCGCACCCTCACCTGTGCCCTCAGCCTTGCCGTTCCCTAACCCTAACCCTAGCCCGGAACGGAAACCCACCGGCAGCCCCACACCTTAGCCTCCGCCGTACCCTCATCCTAGTCCGTACGCGGACACTGACCCGCGCGTCCGCACGTGCCCCGACCCTAGCACGTGTCCGCACCCTCACCTGTGCCCTCAGCCTTGCCGTTCCCTAACCCTAACCCTAGCCCGGAACGGAAACCCACCGGCAGCCCCACACCTCAGCCTCCGCCGTACCCTCATCCTACTCCGTACGCGGACACTGACCCGCGCGTCCGCACGTGCCCCGACCCTAGCACGTGTCCGCACCCTCACCTGTGCCCTCAGCCTTGCCGTTCCCTAACCCTAACCCTAGCCCGGAACGGAAACCCACCGGCAGCCCCACACCTTAGCCTCCGCCTTACCCTCATCCTAGTCCGTACGCGGGCACTGACCCGCACGTCCGTACGTGCCCCGACCCTAGCACGTGTCCGCACCCTCACCTGTGCCGTCTGCCTTGCCGTTCCCTAACCCTAATCCTAGCCCGGAACGGAAACCCACCGGCAGCCCCACACCTTAGCCTCCGCCGTACCCTCATCCTAGTCCGTACGTGGACACTGACCCGCGCGTCCGCACGTGCCCCGACCCTAGCACGTGTCCGCACCCTCACATGTGCCCTCAGCCTTGCCGTTCCCTAACCCTAACCCTAGCCCGGAACGGAAACCCACCGGCAGCCCCACACCTTAGCCTCCGCGTTACCCTCATCCTAATCCGTATGCGGACACTGACCCGCGCGTCCGCACGTGCCCTGACCCTAGCACGTGTCCGCACCCTCACCTGTGCCCTCAGCCTTGCCGTTCCCTAACCCTAACCCTAGCCCGGAACGGAAACCCACCGGCAGCCCCACACCTTATCCTCCGCCGTACCCTCATCCTAATCCGTACACGGACTCTGACCCGCGCGTCCGCACGTGCCCCGACCCTAGCATGTGTCCGCACCCTCACCTGTGCCCTCAGCCTTGCCGTTTCCTAACCCTAACCCTAGCCCGGAACGGAAACCCACCGGCAGCCCCACACCTTAGCCTCCGCTGTACCCTCATCCTAGTCCGTACGTGGACACTGACACGCGCGTCCGCACGTGCCCCGACCCTAGCACGTGTCCGCACCCTCACCTGTGCCCTCAGCCTTGCCGTTCCCTAACCCTAACCCTAGCCCGGAACGGAAACCCACCGGCAGCCCCACACCTTAGCCTCCGCCGTACCCTCATCCTAGTCCGTACGCGGACACTGACCCGCGCGTCCGCACGTGCCCCGACCCTAGCACGTGTCCGCACCCTCACCTGTGCCCTCAGCCTTGCCGTTCCCTAACCCTAACCCTAGCCCGGAACGGAAACCCACCGGCAGCCCCACACCTTAGCCTCCGCCGTACCTTCAACCTAGTCCGTACGCGGACACTGACCCGCGCGTCCGCACGTGCCCCGAACCTAGCAGGTGTCCGCACCCTCACCTGTGCCCTCAGCCTTGCCGTTCCCTAACCCTAACCCTAGCCCGGAACGGAAACCCACCGGCAGCCCCACACCTTAGCTTCCGCCGTACCCTCATCCTAGTCCGTAAGCGGACACTGACACGTGGGTCCTCACGTGCCCCGACCCTAGCACGTGTCCGCACCCTCACCTGTGCCCTCAGCCTTGCCGTTCCCTAACCCTAACCCTAGCCCGGAACGGAAACCCACCGGCAGACCCACACCTTAGCCTCCGCCGTACCCTCATCCTAGTCCGTACGCGGACACTGACCCGCGCGTCCGCACGTGCCCCGACCCTAGCACGTGTCCGCACCCTCACCTGTGCCCTCAGCCTTGCCGTTCCCTAACCCTAACCCTAGCCCGGAACGGAAACCCACCGGCAGCCCCACACCTTAGCCTCCGCCGTACCCTCATCCTACTCCGTACGCGGACACTGACCCGCGCGTCCGCACGTGCCCCGACCCTAGCACGTGTCCGCACCCTCACCTGTGCCCTCAGCCTTGCCGTTCCCTAACCCTAACCCTAGCCCGGAACGGAAACCCACCGGCAGCCCCACACCTTAGCCTCCGCCGTACCCTCATCCTACTCCGTACGTGCACACTGACCCGCGCGTCCGCACGTGCCCCGACCCTAGCACGTGTCCGCACCCTCACCTGTGCCCTCAGCCTTGCCGTTCCCTAACCCTAACCCTAGCCCAAAAGGGAAACCCACCGGCAGCCCCACACCTTAGCCTCCGCCGTACCCTCATCCTAGTCCGTACGCGGACACTGACCCGCGCGTCCGCACGTGCCCCGACCCTAGCACGTGTCCGCACCTTCACCTGTGCCCTCAGCCTTGCCGTTCCCTAACCCTAAGCCTAGCCTGGAACGGAAACCCACCGGCAGCCCCACACCTTAGCCTCCGCCGTACCCTCATCCTAGTCCGTACGCGGACACTGACCCGCGCGTCCGCACGTGCCCCGACCCTACCACGTGTCCGCACCCTCACCTGTGCCCTCAGCCTTGCCATTCCCTAACCCTAAGCCTAGCCCGGAACGGAAACCCACCGGTAGCCCCACACCTTAGCCTCCGCCGTACCCTCCTCCTAGTCCATACGCGGACACTGACCCACGCGTCCGCACGTGCCCCGACCCTAGCACGTGTCCGCACCCTCACCTGTGCCCTCAGCCTTGCCGTTCCCTAACCCTAAGCCTTGCCCGGAACGGAAACCCACCGGCAGCCACAAACCTTAGCCTCCGCCGTACCCTCATTCTTGTCCGTACGCGGACACTGACCCGCGCATCCGCACGTGCCCCGACCCTAGCACGTGTCCGCACCCTCACCTGTGCCCTCAGCCTTGCCGTTCCCTAACCCTAAGCCTAGCCCGGAACGGAAACCCACCGGCAGCCCCAAACCTTAGCCTCCGCCGTACCCTCATCCTTGTCCGTACGCGGACACTGACCCGCGCATCCGCACGTTCCCCGACCCTAGCACGTGTCCGCACCCTCACCTGTGCCCTCAGGCTTGCCGTTCCCTAACCCTAACCTTAGCCCGGAAGGGAAACCCACCGGCAGCCCCACACCTTATCCTCCACCGTACCCTCATCCTAGTCCGTACGCGGACACTGACCCGCGCGTCCTCATGTGCCCCGACCCTAGCACGTGTCCGCACCCTCACCTGTGCCCTCAGCCTTGCCGTTCCCTAAGCCTAACCCTAGCCCGGAACGGAAACCCACCGGCAGCCCCACACCTTAGCCTCCGCCGTACCCTCATCCTAGTCCGTACGCGGACTCTGACCCGCGCGTCCGCACGTGCCCCGACCCTAGCACGTGTCCGCACCCTCACCTGTGCCCTCAGCCTTGCCATTCCCTAACCCTAACCCTAGCCCGGAACGGAAACCCACCGGCAGCCCCACACCTTAGCCTCCGCCGTACTCTCATCCTAGTCCGTACGCGGACACTGACCCGCGCGTCCGCACGTGCCCCGACCCTAGCACGTGTCCGCACCCTCACCTGTGCCCTCAGCCTTGCCATTCCCTAACCCTAACCCTAGCCCGGAACGGAAACCCACCGGCAGCCCCACAGCTTAGCCTCCGCCGTACCCTCATCCTAGTCCGTACGCGGACACTGACACGCGCGTCCTCACGTGCCCCGACCCTAGCACGTGTCCGCACCCTCACCTGTGCCCTCAGCCTTGCCGTTCCCTAACCCTAACCCTAGCCCGGAACGGAAACCCACCGGCAGCCCCACACCTTAGCCTCCGCCGTACCCTCATCCTAGTCCGTACGCGGACACTGACCCGCGCGTCCGCACGTGCCCCGACCCTAGCACGTGTCCGCACCCTCACCTGTGCCCTCAGCCTTGCCGTTCCCTAACCCTAACCCTAGCCCGGAACGGAAACCCACCGGCAGCCCCACACCTCAGCCTCCGCCGTACCCTCATCCTACTCCGTACGCGGACACTGACCCGCGCGTCCGCACGTGCCCCGACCCTAGCACGTGTCCGCACCCTCACCTGTGCCCTCAGCCTTGCCGTTCCCTAACCCTAACCCTAGCCCGGAACGGAAACCCACCGGCAGCCCCACACCTTAGCCTCCGCCTTACCCTCATCCTAGTCCGTACGCGGGCACTGACCCGCACGTCCGTACGTGCCCCGACCCTAGCACGTGTCCGCACCCTCACCTGTGCCGTCTGCCTTGCCGTTCCCTAACCCTAATCCTAGCCCGGAACGGAAACCCACCGGCAGCCCCACACCTTAGCCTCCGCCGTACCCTCATCCTAGTCCGTACGTGGACACTGACCCGCGCGTCCGCACGTGCCCCGACCCTAGCACGTGTCCGCACCCTCACCTGTGCCCTCAGCCTTGCCGTTCCCTAACCCTAACCCTAGCCCGGAACGGAAACCCACCGGCAGCCCCACACCTTAGCCTCCGCGTTACCCTCATCCTAATCCGTATGCGGACACTGACCCGCGCGTCCGCACGTGCCCTGACCCTAGCACGTGTCCGCACCCTCACCTGTGCCCTCAGCCTTGCCGTTCCCTAACCCTAACCCTAGCCCGGAACGGAAACCCACCGGCAGCCCCACACCTTATCCTCCGCCGTACCCTCATCCTAATCCGTACACGGACTCTGACCCGCGCGTCCGCACGTGCCCCGACCCTAGCATGTGTCCGCACCCTCACCTGTGCCCTCAGCCTTGCCGTTTCCTAACCCTAACCCTAGCCCGGAACGGAAACCCACCGGCAGCCCCACACCTTAGCCTCCGCTGTGCCCTCATCCTAGTCCGTACGTGGACACTGACACGCGCGTCCGCACGTGCCCCGACCCTAGCACGTGTCCGCACCCTCACCTGTGCCCTCAGCCTTGCCGTTCCCTAACCCTAACCCTAGCCCGGAACGGAAACCCACCGGCAGCCCCACACCTTAGCCTCAGCCGTACCCTCATCCTAGTCCGTACGCGGACACTGACCCGCGCGTCCGCACGTGCCCCGACCCTAGCACGTGTCCGCACCCTCACCTGTGCCCTCAGCCTTGCCGTTCCCTAACCCTAACCCTAGCCCGGAACGGAAACCCACCGGCAGCCCCACACCTTAGCCTCCGCCGTACCTTCAACCTAGTCCGTACGCGGACACTGACCCGCGCGTCCGCACGTGCCCCGAACCTAGCACGTGTCCGCACCCTCACCTGTGCCCTCAGCCTTGCCGTTCCCTAACCCTAACCCTAGCCCGGAACGGAAACCCACCGGCAGCCCCACACCTTAGCTTCCGCCGTACCCTCATCCTAGTCCGTAAGCGGACACTGACACGTGCGTCCTCACGTGCCCCGACCCTAGCACGTGTCCGCACCCTCACCTGTGCCCTCAGCCTTGCCGTTCCCTAACCCTAACCCTAGCCCGGAACGGAAACCCACCGGCAGACCCACACCTTAGCCTCCGCCGTACCCTCATCCTAGTCCGTACGCGGACACTGACCCGCGCGTCCGCACGTGCCCCGACCCTAGCACGTGTCCGCACCCTCACCTGTGCCCTCAGCCTTGCCGTTCCCTAACCCTAACCCTAGCCCGGAACGGAAACCCACCGGCAGCCCCACACCTTAGCCTCCGCCGTACCCTCATCCTACTCCGTACGCGGACACTGACCCGCGCGTCCGCACGTGCTCCGACCCTAGCACGTGTCCGCACCCTCACCTGTGCCCTCAGCCTTGCCGTTCCCTAACCCTAACCCTAGCCCGGAACGGAAACCCACCGGCAGCCCCACACCTTAGCCTCCGCCGTACCCTCATCCTACTCCGTACGTGCACACTGACCCGCGCGTCCGCACGTGCCCCGACCCTAGCACGTGTCCGCACCCTCACCTGTGCCCTCAGCCTTGCCGTTCCCTAACCCTAACCCTAGCCCAAAAGGGAAACCCACCGGCAGCCCCACACCTTAGCCTCCGCCGTACCCTCATCCTAGTCCGTACGCGGACACTGACCCGCGCGTCCGCACGTGCCCCGACCCTAGCACGTGTCCGCACCTTCACCTGTGCCCTCAGCCTTGCCGTTCCCTAACCCTAAGCCTAGCCTGGAACGGAAACCCACCGGCAGCCCCACACCTTAGCCTCCGCCGTACCCTCATCCTAGTCCGTACGCGGACACTGACCCGCGCGTCCGCACGTGCCCCGACCCTACCACGTGTCCGCACCCTCACCTGTGCCCTCAGCCTTGCCATTCCCTAACCCTAAGCCTAGCCCGGAACGGAAACCCACCGGTAGCCCCACACCTTAGCCTCCGCCGTACCCTCCTCCTAGTCCATACGCGGACACTGACGCACGCGTCCGCACGTGCCCCGACCCTAGCACGTGTCCGCACCCTCACCTGTGCCCTCAGCCTTGCCGTTCCCTAACCCTAAGCCTTGCCCGGAACGGAAACCCACCGGCAGCCACAAACCTTAGCCTCCGCCGTACCCTCATCCTTGTCCGTACGCGGACACTGACCCGCGCATCCGCACGTGCCCCGACCCTAGCACGTGTCCGCACCCTCACCTGTGCCCTCAGCCTTGCCGTTCCCTAACCCTAACCCTAGCCCGGAAGGGAAACCCACCGGCAGCCCCACACCTTATCCTCCGCCGTACCCTCATCCTAGTCCGTACGCGGACACTGACCCGCGCGTCCGCACGTGCCCCGACCCTAGCACGTGTCCGCACCCTCACCTGTGCCCTCAGCCTTGCCGTTCCCTAACCCTAACCCTAGCCCGGAACGGAAACCCACCGGCAGCCCCACACCTTAGCCTCCGCCGTACCCTCATCCTAGTCCGTACGCGGACTCTGACCCCCGCGTCCGCACGTGCCCCGACCCTAGCACGTGTCCGCACCCTCACCTGTGCCCTCAGCCTTGCCGTTCCCTAACCCTAACCCTAGCCCGGAACGGAAACCCACCGGCAGCCCCACACCTTAGCCTCCGCCGTACTCTCATCCTAGTCCGTACGCGGACACTGACCCGCGCGTCCGCCCGTGCCCCGACCCTAGCACGTGTCCGCACCCTCACCTGTGCCCTCAGCCTTGCCATTCCCTAACCCTAACCCTAGCCCGGAACGGAAACCCACCGGCAGCCCCACAGCTTAGCCTCCGCCGTACCCTCATCCTAGTCCGTACGCGGACACTGACACGCGCGTCCTCACGTGCCCCGACCCTAGCACGTGTCCGCACCCTCACCTGTGCCCTCAGCCTTACCGTTCCCTAACCCTAACCCTAGCCCGGAACGGAAACCCACCGGCAGCCCCACACCTTAGCCTCTGCCGTACCCTCATCCTAGTCCGTACGCGGACACTGACCCGCGCGTCCGCACGTGCCCCGACCCTAGCACGTGTCCGCACCCTCACCTGTGCCCTCAGCCTTGCCGTTCCCTAACCCTAACCCTAGCCCGGAACGGAAACCCACCGGCAGCCCCACACCTCAGCCTCCGCCGTGCCCTCATCCTACTCCATACGCGGACACTGAGCCGCGCGTCCGCACGTGCCCCGACCCTAGCACGTGTCCGCACCCTCACCTGTGCCCTCAGCCTTGCCGTTCCCTAACCCTAACCCTAGCCCGGAACGGAAACCCACCGGCAGCCCCACACCTTAGCCTCCGCCTTACCCTCATCCTAGTCCGTACGCGGACACTGACCCGCACGTCCGTACGTGCCCCGACCCTAGCACGTGTCCGCACCCTCACCTGTGCCGTCTGCCTTGCCGTTCCCTAAACCTAAACCTAGCCCGGAACGGAAACCCACCGGCAGCCCCACACCTTAGCCTCCGCCGTATCCTCATCCTAGTCCGTACGCGGACACTGACCCGCGCGTCCGCACGTGCCCCGACCCTAGCACGTGTCCGCACCCTCACCTGTGCCCTCAGCCTTGCCGTTCCCTAACCCTAACCCTAGCCCGGAACGGAAACCCACCGGCAGCCCCACACCTTAGCCTCCGCCGTACCCTCATCCTAGTCCGTACGCGGACACTGACACGCGCGTCCGCACGTGCCCCGACCCTAGCACGTGTCCGCACCCTCACCTGTGCCCTCAGCCTTGCCGTTCCCTAGCCCTAACCATAGCCCGGAACGAAAACCCACCGGCAGCCCCACACCTTAGCCTCCGCCGTACCCTCATCCTAGTCCGTACGCGGACACTGACCCGCGCGTCCGCACGTGCCCCGACCCTAGCACGTGTCCGCACCCTCACCTGTGCCCTCAGCCTTCCCGTTCCCTAGCCCTAACCCTAGCCCGGAACGGAAACCCACCGGCATCCCCACACCTTAGCCTCTGCCGTACGCTCATCCTAGTCCGTACGCGGACACTGACCCGCGCGTCCGCACGTGCCCCGACCCTAGCACGTGTCCGCACCCTCACCTGTGCCCTCAGCCTTCCCGTTCCCTAACCCTAACCCTAGCCGGAAGGGAAACCCACCGGCAGCCCCACACCTTAGCCTCCGCCGTACCCTCATCCTAGTCCGTACGCGGACACTGACCCGCGCGTCCGCACGTGCCCGGACCCTAGCACGTGTCCGCACCCTCACCTGTGCCCTCAGCCTTGCCGTTCCCTAACCCTAACCCTAGCCCGGAAGGGAAACCCACCGGCAGCCCCACACCTTAGCCTCCGCCGTACCCTCATCCTAGTCCGTACGCGGACACTGACCCGCGCGTCCGCACGTGCCCCGACCCTAGCACGTGTCCGCACCCTCACCTGTGCCCTCAGCCTTGCCGTTCCCTAACCCTAACCCTAGCCCGGAAGGGAAACCCACCGGCAGCCCCACACCTTAGCCTCCGCCGTACCCTCATCCTAGTCCGTACGCGGACACTGACCCACGCGTCCGCACGTGCCCCGACCCTAGCACGTGTCCGCACCCTCACCTGTGCCCTCAGCCTTGCCGTTCCCTAACCCTAACCCTAGCCCGGAAGGGAAACCCACCGGCAGCCCCACACCTTAGCCTCCGCCGTACCCTCGTCCTAGTCCGTACCTGGACACTGACCCGCGCGTCCGCACGTGCCCCGACCCTAGCACGTGTCCGCACCCTCACCTGTGCCCTCAGCCTTGCCGTTCCCTAACCCTAACCCTAGCCCGGAACGGAAACCCACCGGCAGCCCCACACCTTAGCCTCTGCGGTTCCCTCATCCTAATCCGTACGCGGACACTGACCCGCGCGTCCGCACGTGCCCCGACCCTAGCACGTTTCCGCACCCTCACCTGTGCCCTCAGCCTTGCCGTTCCCTAACCCTAACCCTAGCCCGGAACGGAAACCCACCGGCAGCCCCACACCTTAGCCTCCGCCGTACCCTCATCCTAATCCGTATGCGGACACTGACCCGCGCGTCCGCACGTGCCCCGACCCTAGCACGTGGCCGCACCCTCACCTGTGCCCTCAGCCTTGCCGTTCCCTAGCCCTAACCATAGCCCGGAACGGAAACCCACCGGCAGCCCCACACCTTAGCCTCCGCCGTACCCTCATCCTAATCCGTATGCGGACAATGACCCGCGCGTCCGCACGTGCCCCGACCATAGCACGTGGCCGCACCCTCACCTGTGCCCTCAGCCTTGCCGTTCCCTAACCCTAAGCCTAGCCCGGAACGGAAACCCACCGGCAGCCCAACACCTTAGCCTCCGCCGTACCCTCATCCTAATCCGTATGCGGACACTGACCCGCGCGTCCGCACGTGCCCCGACCCTAGCACGTGTCCGCACCCTCACCTGTGCCCTCAGCCTTCCCGTTCCCTAACCCTAACCGTAGCCGGAAGGGAAACCCACAGGCAGCCCCACACCTTAGCCTCCGCCGTACCCTCATCCTAGTCCGTACGCGGACACTGACCCGCGCGTCCGCACGTGCCCCGACCCTAGCACGTGTCCGCACCCTCACCTGTGCCCTCAGCCTTGCCGTTCCCTAACCCTAACCCTAGCCCGGAAGGGAAACCCACCGGCAGCCCCACACCTTAGCCTCCGCCGTACCCTCATCCTAGTCTGTACGCGGACACTGACCCGCGCGTCCGCACGTGCCCCGACCCTAGCACGTGTCCGCACCCTCACCTGTGCCCTCAGCCTTGCCGTTCCCTAACCCTAACCCTAGCCCGGAAGGGAAACCCACCGGCAGCCCCACACCTTAGCCTCCGCCGTACCCTCATCCTAGTCCGTACGCGGACACTGACCCGCGCGTCCGCACGTGCCCCGACCCTAGCACGTGTCCGCACCCTCACCTGTGCCCTCAGCCTTGCCGTTCCCTAACCCTAACCCTAGCCCGGAAGGGAAACCCACCGGCAGCCCCACACCTTAGCCTCCGCCGTACCCTCGTCCTAGTCCGTACCTGGACACTGACCCACGCGTCCGCACGTGCCCCGACCCTAGCACGTGTCCGCACCCTCACCTGTGCCCTCAGCCTTGCCGTTCCCTAACCCTAACCCTAGCCCGGAACGGAAACCCACCGGCAGCCCCACACCTTAGCCTCCGCGGTTCCCTCATCCTAATCCGTACGCGGACACTGACCCGCGCGTCCGCACGTGCCCCGACCCTAGCACGTTTCCGCACCCTCACCTGTGCCCTCAGCCTTGCTGTTCCCTAACCCTAACCCTAGCCCGGAACGGAAACCCACCGGCAGCCCCACACCTTAGCCTCCGCCGTACCCTCATCCTAATCCGTATGCGGACACTGACCCGCGCGTCCGCACGTGCCCCGACCCTAGCACGTGGCCGCACCCTCACCTGTGCCCTCAGCCTTGCCGTTCCCTAACCCTAAGCCTAGCCCGGAACGGAAACCCACCGGCAGCCCCACACCTTAGCCTCCGCCGTGCCCTCATCCTAGTCCGTACGCGGACACCGACCCGCGCGTCCGCACGTGCCCCGACCCTAGCACGTGTCCGCACCCTCACCTGTGCCCTCAGCCTTGCCGTTCCCTAACCCTAACCCTAGCCCGGAAGGGAAACCCACCGGCAGCCCCACACCTTAGCCTCCGCCGTACCCTCATCCTAGTCCGTACGCGGACACTGACCCGCGCCTCCTCACGTGCCCCGACCCTAGCACGTGTCCGCACCCTCACCTGTGCCCTCAGCCTTGCCGTTCCCTAACCCTAACCCTAGCCCGGAACGGAAACCCACCGGCAGCCCCACACCTTAGCCTCCGCCGTACCCTCATCCTAGTCCGTACGCGGACACTGACCCGCGCCTCCGCACGTGCCCCGACCCTAGCACGTGTCCGCACCCTCGCCTGTGCCCTCAGCCTTGCCGTTCCCTAACCCTAACCGTAGCCCGGAACGGAAACCCACCGGCAGCCCCACACCTTAGCCTCCGCCGTACCCTCATCCTAGTCCGTGCGCGGACACTGACCCGCGCGTCCGCACGTGCCCCGACCCTAGCACGTGTCCGCACCCTCACCTGTGCCCTCAGCCTTGCCGTTCCCTAACCCTAACCCGAGCCCGGAAGGGAAACCCACCGGCAGCCCCACACCATAGCCTCCGCCGTACCCTCATGCTAGTCCGTACGCGGACACTGACACGCGCGTCCGCACGTGCCCCGACCCTAGCACGTGTCCGCACCCTCACCTGTGCCCTCAGCCTTGCCGTTCCCTAACCCTAACCCTAGCCCGGAACGGAAACCCACCGGCAGCCCCACACCTTAGCCTCCGCCGTACCCTCATCCTAGTCCGTACGCGGACACTGACCCGCGCGTCCGCACGTGCCCCGACCCTAGCACGTGTCCGCACCATCACCTGTGCCCTCAGCCTTGCCGTTCCCTAATCCTAACCCTAGCCCAGTACGGAAACACACCGTCAGCC
This sequence comes from Hyperoodon ampullatus, assembly GCF_949752795.1. Taxonomy (NCBI): domain Eukaryota; kingdom Metazoa; phylum Chordata; class Mammalia; order Artiodactyla; family Ziphiidae; genus Hyperoodon; species Hyperoodon ampullatus. The sequence goes on from NW_027640532.1 coordinate 794,172, forward strand.
CCACACCTTAGCCTCCGCCGTAACCTCATCCTAGTCCGTACGCGGACACTGACCCGCGCGTCCGCACGTGCCCCGACCCTAGCACGTGTCCGCACCCTCACCTGTGCCCTCAGCCTTGCCGTTCCCTAACCCTAACCCTAGCCCGGAACGGAAACCCACCGGCAGCCCCACACCTTAGCCTCCGCCGTAACCTCATCCTAGTCCGTACGCGGACACTGACCCGCGCGTCCGCACGTGCCCCAACCCTAGCACGTGTCCGCACCCTCACCTGTGCCCTCAGCCTTGCCGTTCCCTAACCCTAACCCTAGCCCGGAACGGAAACCCACCGTCAGCCCCACACCTTAGCCTCCGCAGTACCTTCATCCTAGTCCGTACGCGGACACTGACCCGCGCGTCCGCACGTGCCCCGAACCTAGCACGTGTCCGCACCCTCACCTGTGCCCTCAGCCTTGCCGTTCCCTAACCCTAACCCTAGCCCGGAACGGAAACCCACCGGCAGCCCCACACCTTAGCCTCCGCCATACCCTCATCCTAGTCCGTACGTGGACACTGACCCGCGCGTCCGCACGTGCCCCGACCCTAGCACGTGTCCGCACCCTCACCTGTGCCCTCAGCCTTGCCGTTCCCTATCCCTAACCCTAGCCCGGAACGGAAACCCACCGGCAAACCCAACACCATAGCCTCCGCCGTACCCTCATCCTAGTCCATACGCGGACACTGACACGCGCGTCCGCATGTGCCCCGACCCTAGCACGTGTCCGCACCCTCACCTGTGCCCTCAGCCTTGCCGTTCCCTAACCCTAACCCTAGCCCGGAACGGAAACCCACCGGCAGCCCCACACCTTAGCCTCCGCCGTACCCTCATCCTAGTCCGTACGCGGACACTGACCCGCGCATCCGCCCGTGCCCCGACCCTAGCACGTGTCCGCACCCTCACCTGTGCCCTCAGCCTTGCCGTTCCCTAACCCTAACCCTAGCCCGGAACGGAAACCCACCGGCAGCCCCACACCTTAGCTTCCGCCGTACAATGATTCTAGTCCGTACGCGGACACTGACCCGCGCATCCGCACGTGCCCCGAACCTAGCACGTGTCCGCACCCTCACCCGTGCCCTCAGCCTTGACGTTCCCTAACCCTAACCCTAGCCCGGAACAGAAACCCACCGGCAGCCCCACACCTTAGCCTCCGCTTTACCCTCATCCTAATCCGTACGCGGACACTGACCCGCGCGTACGCACGTTCCCCGACCCTAGCACGTGTCCGCACCCTCACCCGTGCCCTCAGCCATGCCGTTCCCTAACCCTAACCCTAGCCCGGAACGGAAACCCACCGGCAGCCCCACACCTTAGCCTCCGCCGTACCCTCATCCTAATCCGTACGCGGACACTGACCCGCACGCCCGCACGTGCCCCGACCCTAGCACGTGTCCGCACCCTCACCCGTGCCCTCAGCCTTGCCGTTCCCTAACCCTAACCCTAGCCCGGAACGGAAACCCACCGGCAGCCCCACACCTTAGCCTCCGCCGTACCCTCATCCTAGTCCGTACGTGGACACTGACCCGCGCGTCCGCACGTGCTCCGACCCTAGCACGTGTCCGCACCCTCACCTGTGCCCTCAGCCTTGCCGTTCCCTAACCCTAACCCTAGCCCGGAACGGAAACCCACCGGCAGCCCCACACCTTAGCCTCCGCCGTACCCTCATCCTAGTCCGTACGCGGACACTGACCCGCGCGTCCGCACGTGCCCCGACACTAGCACGTGTCCGCAACCTTACCTGTGCCCTCAGCCTTGCCGTTCCCTAACCCTAACGCTAGCCCGGAACGGAAACCCACCGGCAGCCCCACACCTTAGCCTCCGCCGTACCCTCATCCTACTCCGTACGCGGACACTGACAGGCGCGTCCGCACGTGCCCCGACCCTAGCACGTGTCCGCACCCTCACCTGTGCCCTCAGCCTTGCCGTTCCCTAACCCTAACCCTAGCCCGGAACGGAAACCCACCGGCAGCCCCACACCTTAGCCTCTGCCGTACCCTCATCCTAGTCCGTACGCGGACACTGACCCGCGCGTCCGCACGTGCCCCGACCCTAGCGCGTGTCCGCACCCTCACCTGTGCCCTCAGCCTTGCCGTTCCCTAACCCTAAACCTAACCCGGAACGGAAACCCACCGGCAGCCCCACACCTTAGCCTCCGCCGTACCCTCATCCTAGTCCGTACGCGGACACTGACCCGCGCGTCCGCACGTGCCCCGACCCTAGCGCGTGTCCGCACCCTCACCTGTGCCCTCAGCCTTGCGGTTCCCTAACCCTAACCTTAGCCCGGAACGGAAACCCACCGGCAGCCCCACACCTTAGCCTCCACAGTACCCTCATCCTAGTCCGTACGCGGACACTGACCCGCGCGTCCGCACGTGCCCCGACCCTAGCGTGTGTCCGCACCCTCACCTGTGCCCTCAGCCTTGCCGTTTCCTAACCCTAACCGTAGCCCGGAACGGAAACCCACCGGCAGCCCCACACCTTAGCCTCCGCCGTACCCTCATCCTAGTCTGTACGCGGACACTGACCCGCGCGTCCGCACGTGTCCCGACCCTAGAACGTGTCCGCACCCTCACCTGTGCCCTCAGCCTTGCCGTTCCCTAACCCTAAGCCTAGCCCGGAACGGAAACCCACCGGCAGCCCCACACCTTAGCCTCCGCCGTACCCTCATCCTAGTCCGTACGCGGACACTGACCCGCGCGTCCGCCCTTGCCCCGACCCTAGCATGTGTCCGCACCCTCACGTGTGCCCTCAGCCTTGCCATTACATAACCCTAAGCCTAGCCCGGAACGGAAACCCAACGGCAGCCCCACACCTTAGCCTCCGCCGTACCCTCATCCTAGTCCGTACGCGGACACTGACCCACGCGTCCGCACGTGCCCCGATCCTAGCACGTGTCCGCACCCTCACCTGTGCCCTCAGCCTTGCCGTTCCCTAACCCTAACCCTAGCCCGGAACGGAAACCCACCGGCAGCCCCACACCTTAGCCTCCGCCGTACCCTCATCCTAGTCCGTACGCGGACACTGACCCGCGCGTCCGCACGTGCCCCGACCTTAGCACGTGTCCGCACCCTCACATGTGCCCTCAGCCTTGCCGTTCCCTAACCCTAAACCTAGCCCGGAACGGAAACCCACCGGCAGCCCCACACCTTAGCCTCCGCCGTACCCTCATCCTAGTCCGTTCGCGGACACTGACCTGCGCGTCCGCACGTGCCCCGACCCTAGCACGTGTCCGCACCCTCACCTGTGCCCTCAGCCTTGCCGTTCCCTAACCCTAACCCTAGCCCGGAACGGAAACCCACCGGCAGCCCCACACCTTAGCCTCCGCCGTAACCTCATCCTAGTCCGTACGCGGACACTGACCTGCGCGTCCGCACGTGCCATGACCCTAGCACGTGTCCGCACCCTCACCTGTGCCCTCAGCCTTGCCGTTCCCTAACCCTTACCCTAGCCCGGAACGGAAAGCCACCGGCAGCCCCACACCTTAGCCTCCGCCGTAACCTCATCCTAGTCCGTACGCGGACACTGACACGTGCGTCCGCACGTGCCCCGACCCTAGCACGTGTCCGCACCCTCACCTGTGCCCTCAGCCTTGCCGTTCCCTAACCCTAACCCTAGCCCGGAACGGAAACCCACCGGCAGCCCCACACCTTAGCCTCCGCCGTACCTTCAACCTAGTCCGTACGCGGACACTGACCCGCGCGTCCGCACGTGCCCCGAACCTAGCACGTGTCCGCACCCTCACCTGTGCCCTCAGCCTTGCCGTTCCCTAACCCTAACCCTAGCCCGGAACGGAAACCCACCGGCAGCCCCACACCTTAGCTTCCGCCGTACCCTCATCCTAGTCCGTACGCGGACACTGACACGTGCGTCCTCACGTGCCCCGACCCTAGCACGTGTCCGCACCCTCACCTGTGCCCTCAGCCTTGCCGTTCCCTAACCCTAACCCTAGCCCGGAACGGAAACCCACCGGCAGCCCCACACCTTAGCCTCCGCCGTACCCTCATCCTAGTCCGTACGCGGACACTGACCCGCGCGTCCGCACGTGCCCCGACCCTAGCACGTGTCCGCATCCTCACCTGTGCCCTCAGCCTTGCCGTTCCCTAACCCTAACCCTAGCCCGGAACGGAAAACCACCGGCAGCCCCACACCTTAGCCTCCGCCGTACCCTCATCCTACTCCGTACGCGGACACTGACCCGCGCGTCCGCACGTGCCCCGACCCTAGCACGTGTCCGCACCCTCACCTGTGCCCTCAGCCTTGCCGTTCCCTAACCCTAACCCTAGCCCGGAACGGAAACCCACCGGCAGCCCCACACCTTAGCCTCCGCCGTACCCTCATCCTAGTCCGTACGCGGACACTGACCCGCGCGACCGCACGTGCCCCGACCCTAGCACGTGTCCGCACCCTCAATTGTGCCCTCAGCCTTGCCGTTCCCTAACCCTAACCCTAGCCCGGAACGGAAACCCACCGGCAGCCCCACACCTTAGCCTCCGCCGTACCCTCATCCTAGTCCGTACGCAGACACTGACCAGCGCGTCCGCACGTGCCCCGACCCTAGCACGTGTCCGCACCCTCACCTGTGCCCTCAGCCTTGCCGTTCCCTAACCCTAAGCCTAGCCTGGAACGGAAACCCACCGGCAGCCCCACACCTTAGCCTCCGCCGTACCCTCATCCTAGTCCGTACGCGGACACTGACCCGCGCGTCCGCACGTGCCCCGACCCTACCACGTGTCCGCACCCTCACCTGTGCCCTCAGCCTTGCCATTCCCTAACCCTAAGCCTAGCCCGGAACGGAAACCCACCGGTAGCCCCACACCTTAGCCTCCGCCGTACCCTCCTCCTAGTCCATACGCGGACACTGACCCACGCGTCCGCACGTGCCCCGACCCTAGCACGTGTCCGCACCCTCACCTGTGCCCTCAGCCTTGCCGTTCCCTAACCCTAAGCCTAGCCCGGAACGGAAACCCACCGGCAGCCCCAAACCTTAGCCTCCGCCGTACCCTCATCCTTGTCCGTACGCGGACACTGACCCGCGCATCCGCACGTGCCCCGACCCTAGCACGTGTCCGCACCCTCACCTGTGCCCTCAGCCTTGCCGTTCCCTAACCCTAACCTTAGCCCGGAAGGGAAACCCACCGGCAGCCCCACACCTTATCCTCCACCGTACCCTCATCCTAGTCCGTACGCGGACACTGACCCGCGCGTCCTCATGTGCCCCGACCCTAGCACGTGTCCGCACCCTCACCTGTGCCCTCAGCCTTGCCGTTCCCTAAGCCTAACCCTAGCCCGGAACGGAAACCCACCGGCAGCCCCACACCTTAGCCTCCGCCGTACCCTCATCCTAGTCCGTACGCGGACTCTGACCCGCGCGTCCGCACGTGCCCCGACCCTAGCACGTGTCCGCACCCTCACCTGTGCCCTCAGCCTTGCCATTCCCTAACCCTAACCCTAGCCCGGAACGGAAACCCACCGGCAGCCCCACACCTTAGCCTCCGCCGTACTCTCATCCTAGTCCGTACGCGGACACTGACCCGCGCGTCCGCACGTGCCCCGACCCTAGCACGTGTCCGCACCCTCACCTGTGCCCTCAGCCTTGCCATTCCCTAACCCTAACCCTACCCCGGAACGGAAACCCACCGGCAGCCCCACAGCTTAGCCTCCGCCATACCCTCATCCTAGTCCGTACGCGGACACTGACACGCGCGTCCTCACGTGCCCCGACCCTAGCACGTGTCCGCACCCTCACCTGTGCCCTCAGCCTTGCCGTTCCCTAACCCTAACCCTAGCCCGGAACGGAAACCCACCGGCAGCCCCACACCTTAGCCTCCGCCGTACCCTCATCCTAGTCCGTACGCGGACACTGACCCGCGCGTCCGCACGTGCCCCGACCCTAGCACGTGTCCGCACCCTCACCTGTGCCCTCAGCCTTGCCGTTCCCTAACCCTAACCCTAGCCCGGAACGGAAACCCACCGGCAGCCCCACACCTCAGCCTCCGCCGTACCCTCATCCTACTCCGTACGCGGACACTGACCCGCGCGTCCGCACGTGCCCCGACCCTAGCACGTGTCCGCACCCTCACCTGTGCCCTCAGCCTTGCCGTTCCCTAACCCTAACCCTAGCCCGGAACGGAAACCCACCGGCAGCCCCACACCTTAGCCTCCGCCTTACCCTCATCCTAGTCCGTACGCGGGCACTGACCCGCACGTCCGTACGTGCCCCGACCCTAGCACGTGTCCGCACCCTCACCTGTGCCGTCTGCCTTGCCGTTCCCTAACCCTAATCCTAGCCCGGAACGGAAACCCACCGGCAGCCCCACACCTTAGCCTCCGCCGTACCCTCATCCTAGTCCGTACGTGGACACTGACCCGCGCGTCCGCACGTGCCCCGACCCTAGCACGTGTCCGCACCCTCACCTGTGCCCTCAGCCTTGCCGTTCCCTAACCCTAACCCTAGCCCGGAACGGAAACCCACCGGCAGCCCCACACCTTAGCCTCCGCGTTACCCTCATCCTAATCCGTATGCGGACACTGACCCGCGCGTCCGCACGTGCCCTGACCCTAGCACGTGTCCGCACCCTCACCTGTGCCCTCAGCCTTGCCGTTCCCTAACCCTAACCCTAGCCCGGAACGGAAACCCACCGGCAGCCCCACACCTTATCCTCCGCCGTACCCTCATCCTAATCCGTACACGGACTCTGACCCGCGCGTCCGCACGTGCCCCGACCCTAGCATGTGTCCGCACCCTCACCTGTGCCCTCAGCCTTGCCGTTTCCTAACCCTAACCCTAGCCCGGAACGGAAACCCACCGGCAGCCCCACACCTTAGCCTCCGCTGTACCCTCATCCTAGTCCGTACGTGGACACTGACACGCGCGTCCGCACGTGCCCCGACCCTAGCACGTGTCCGCACCCTCACCTCTGCCCTCAGCCTTGCCGTTCCCTAACCCTAACCCTAGCCCGGAACGGAAACCCACCGGCAGCCCCACACCTTAGCCTCCGCCGTACCCTCATCCTAGTCCGTACGCGGACACTGACCCGCGCGTCCGCACGTGCCCCGACCCTAGCACGTGTCCGCACCCTCACCTGTGCCCTCAGCCTTGCCGTTCCCTAACCCTAACCCTAGCCCGGAACGGAAACCCACCGGCAGCCCCACACCTTAGCCTCCGCCGTACCTTCAACCTAGTCCGTACGCGGACACTGACCCGCGCGTCCGCACGTGCCCCGAACCTAGCACGTGTCCGCACCCTCACCTGTGCCCTCAGCCTTGCCGTTCCCTAACCCTAACCCTAGCCCGGAACGGAAACCCACCGGCAGCCCCACACCTTAGCTTCCGCCGTACCCTCATCCTAGTCCGTAAGCGGACACTGACACGTGCGTCCTCACGTGCCCCGACCCTAGCACGTGTCCGCACCCTCACCTGTGCCCTCAGCCTTGCCGTTCCCTAACCCTAACCCTAGCCCGGAACGGAAACCCACCGGCAGACCCACACCTTAGCCTCCGCCGTACCCTCATCCTAGTCCGTACGCGGACACTGACCCGCGCGTCCGCACGTGCCCCGACCCTAGCACGTGTCCGCACCCTCACCTGTGCCCTCAGCCTTGCCGTTCCCTAACCCTAACCCTAGCCCGGAACGGAAACCCACCGGCAGCCCCACACCTTAGCCTCCGCCGTACCCTCATCCTACTCCGTACGCGGACACTGACCCGCGCGTCCGCACGTGCCCCGACCCTAGCACGTGTCCGCACCCTCACCTGTGCCCTCAGCCTTGCCGTTCCCTAACCCTAACCCTAGCCCGGAACGGAAACCCACCGGCAGCCCCACACCTTAGCCTCCGCCGTACCCTCATCCTACTCCGTACGTGCACACTGACCCGCGCGTCCGCACGTGCCCCGACCCTAGCACGTGTCCGCACCCTCACCTGTGCCCTCAGCCTTGCCGTTCCCTAACCCTAACCCTAGCCCAAAAGGGAAACCCACCGGCAGCCCCACACCTTAGCCTCCGCCGTACCCTCATCCTAGTCCGTACGCGGACACTGACCCGCGCGTCCGCACGTGCCCCGACCCTAGCACGTGTCCGCACCTTCACCTGTGCCCTCAGCCTTGCCGTTCCCTAACCCTAAGCCTAGCCTGGAACGGAAACCCACCGGCAGCCCCACATCTTAGCCTCCGCCGTACCCTCATCCTAGTCCGTACGCGGACACTGACCCGCGCGTCCGCACGTGCCCCGACCCTACCACGTGTCCGCACCCTCACCTGTGCCCTCAGCCTTGCCATTCCCTAGCCCTAAGCCTAGCCCGGAACGGAAACCCACCGGTAGCCCCACACCTTAGCCTCCGCCGTACCCTCCTCCTAGTCCATACGCGGACACTGACCCACGCGTCCGCACGTGCCCCGACCCTAGCACGTGTCCGCACCCTCACCTGTGCCCTCAGCCTTGCCGTTCCCTAACCCTAAGCCTTGCCCGGAACGGAAACCCACCGGCAGCCACAAACCTTAGCCTCCGCCGTACCCTCATCCTTGTCCGTACGCGGACACTGACCCGCGCATCCGCACGTGCCCCGACCCTAGCACGTGTCCGCACCCTCACCTGTGCCCTCAGCCTTGCCGTTCCCTAACCCTAAGCCTAGCCCGGAACGGAAACCCACCGGCAGCCCCAAACCTTAGCCTCCGCCGTACCCTCATCCTTGTCCGTACGCGGACACTGACCCGCGCATCCGCACGTGCCCCGACCCTAGCACGTGTCCGCACCCTCACCTGTGCCCTCAGCCTTGCCGTTCCCTAACCCTAACCTTAGCCCGGAAGGGAAACCCACCGGCAGCCCCACACCTTATCCTCCACCGTACCCTCATCCTAGTCCGTACGCGGACACTGACCCGCGCGTCCTCATGTGCCCCGACCCTAGCACGTGTCCGCACCCTCACCTGTGCCCTCAGCCTTGCCGTTCCCTAAGCCTAACCCTAGCCCGGAACGGAAACCCACCGGCAGCCCCACACCTTAGCCTCCGCCGTACCCTCATCCTAGTCCGTACGCGGACTCTGACCCGCGCGTCCGCACGTGCCCCGACCCTAGCACGTGTCCGCACCCTCACCTGTGCCCTCAGCCTTGCCATTCCCTAACCCTAACCCTAGCCCGGAACGGAAACCCACCGGCAGCCCCACACCTTAGCCTCCGCCGTACTCTCATCCTAGTCCGTACGCGGACACTGACCCACGCGTCCGCACGTGCCCCGACCCTAGCACGTGTCCGCACCCTCACCTGTGCCCTCAGCCTTGCCATTCCCTAACCCTAACCCTAGCCCGGAACGGAAACCCACCGGCAGCCCCACAGCTTAGCCTCCGCCGTACCCTCATCCTAGTCCGTACGCGGACACTGACACGCGCGTCCTCACGTGCCCCGACCCTAGCACGTGTCCGCACCCTCACCTGTGCCCTCAGCCTTGCCGTTCCCTAACCCTAACCCTAGCCCGGAACGGAAACCCACCGGCAGCCCCACACCTTAGCCTCCGCCGTACCCTCATCCTAGTCCGTACGCGGACACTGACCCGCGCGTCCGCACGTGCCCCGACCCTAGCACGTGTCCGCACCCTCACCTGTGCCCTCAGCCTTGCCGTTCCCTAACCCTAACCCTAGCCCGGAACGGAAACCCACCGGCAGCCCCACACCTCAGCCTCCGCCGTACCCTCATCCTACTCCGTACGCGGACACTGACCCGCGCGTCCGCACGTGCCCCGACCCTAGCACGTGTCCGCACCCTCACCTGTGCCCTCAGCCTTGCCGTTCCCTAACCCTAACCCTAGCCCGGAACGGAAACCCACCGGCAGCCCCACACCTTAGCCTCCGCCTTACCCTCATCCTAGTCCGTACGCGGGCACTGACCCGCACGTCCGTACGTGCCCCGACCCTAGCACGTGTCCGCACCCTCACCTGTGCCGTCTGCCTTGCCGTTCCCTAACCCTAATCCTAGCCCGGAACGGAAACCCACCGGCAGCCCCACACCTTAGCCTCCGCCGTACCCTCATCCTAGTCCGTACGTGGACACTGACCCGCGCGTCCGCACGTGCCCCGACCCTAGCACGTGTCCGCACCCTCACCTGTGCCCTCAGCCTTGCCGTTCCCTAACCCTAACCCTAGCCCGGAACGGAAACCCACCGGCAGCCCCACACCTTAGCCTCCGCGTTACCCTCATCCTAATCCGTATGCGGACACTGACCCGCGCGTCCGCACGTGCCCTGACCCTAGCACGTGTCCGCACCCTCACCTGTGCCCTCAGCCTTGCCGTTCCCTAACCCTAACCCTAGCCCGGAACGGAAACCCACCGGCAGCCCCACACCTTATCCTCCGCCGTACCCTCATCCTAATCCGTACACGGACTCTGACCCGCGCGTCCGCACGTGCCCCGACCCTAGCATGTGTCCGCACCCTCACCTGTGCCCTCAGCCTTGCCGTTTCCTAACCCTAACCCTAGCCCGGAACGGAAACCCACCGGCAGCCCCACACCTTAGCCTCCGCTGTACCCTCATCCTAGTCCGGACGTGGACACTGACACGCGCGTCCGCACGTGCCCCGACCCTAGCACGTGTCCGCACCCTCACCTGTGCCCTCAGCCTTGCCGTTCCCTAACCCTAACCCTAGCCCGGAACGGAAACCCACCGGCAGCCCCACACCTTAGCCTCCGCCGTACCCTCATCCTAGTCCGTACGCGGACACTGACCCGCGCGTCCGCACGTGCCCCGACCCTAGCACGTGTCCGCACCCTCACCTGTGCCCTCAGCCTTGCCGTTCCCTAACCCTAACCCTAGCCCGGAACGGAAACCCACCGGCAGCCCCACACCTTAGCCTCCGCCGTACCTTCAACCTAGTCCGTACGCGGACACTGACCCGCGCGTCCGCACGTGCCCCGAACCTAGCACGTGTCCGCACCCTCACCTGTGCCCTCAGCCTTGCCGTTCCCTAACCCTAACCCTAGCCCGGAACGGAAACCCACCGGCAGCCCCACACCTTAGCTTCCGCCGTACCCTCATCCTAGTCCGTAAGCGGACACTGACACGTGCGTCCTCACGTGCCCCGACCCTAGCACGTGTCCGCACCCTCACCTGTGCCCTCAGCCTTGCCGTTCCCTAACCCTAAGCCTAGCCCGGAACGGAAAGCCACCGGCAGCCCCAAACCTTAGCCTCCGCCGTACCCTCATCCTTGTCCGTACGCGGACACTGACCCGCGCATCCGCACGTGCCCCGACCCTAGCACGTGTCCGCACCCTCACCTGTGCCCTCAGCCTTGCCGTTCCCTAACCCTAACCTTAGCCCGGAAGGGAAACCCACCGGCAGCCCCACACCTTATCCTCCACCGTACCCTCATCCTAGTCCGTACGCGGACACTGACCCGTGCGTCCTCATGTGCCCCGACCCTAGCACGTGTCCGCACCCTCACCTGTGCCCTCAGCCTTGCCGTTCCCTAAGCCTAACCCTAGCCCGGAACGGAAACCCACCGGCAGCCCCACACCTTAGCCTCCGCCGTACCCTCATCCTAGTCCGTACGCGGACTCTGACCCGCGCGTCCGCACGTGCCCCGACCCTAGCACGTGTCCGCACCCTCACCTGTGCCCTCAGCCTTGCCATTCCCTAACCCTAACCCTAGCCCGGAACGGAAACCCACCGGCAGCCCCACACCTTAGCCTCCGCCGTACTCTCATCCTAGTCCGTACGCGGACACTGACCCGCGCGTCCGCACGTGCCCCGACCCTAGCACGTGTCCGCACCCTCACCTGTGCCCTCAGCCTTGCCATTCCCTAACCCTAACCCTAGCCCGGAACGGAAACCCACCGGCAGCCCCACAGCTTAGCCTCCGCCGTACCCTCATCCTAGTCCGTACGCGGACACTGACACGCGCGTCCTCACGTGCCCCGACCCTAGCACGTGTCCGCACCCTCACCTGTGCCCTCAGCCTTGCCGTTCCCTAACCCTAACCCTAGCCCGGAACGGAAACCCACCGGCAGCCCCACACCTTAGCCTCCGCCGTACCCTCATCCTAGTCCGTACGCGGACACTGACCCGCGCGTCCGCACGTGCCCCGACCCTAGCACGTGTCCGCACCCTCACCTGTGCCCTCAGCCTTGCCGTTCCCTAACCCTAACCCTAGCCCGGAACGGAAACCCACCGGCTGCCCCACACCTCAGCCTCCGCCGTACCCTCATCCTACTCCGTACGCGGACACTGACCCGCGCGTCCGCACGTGCCCCGACCCTAGCACGTGTCCGCACCCTCACCTGTGCCCTCAGCCTTGCCGTTCCCTAACCCTAACCCTAGCCCGGAACGGAAACCCACCGGCAGCCCCACACCTTAGCCTCCGCCTTACCCTCATCCTAGTCCGTACGCGGGCACTGACCCGCACGTCCGTACGTGCCCCGACCCTAGCACGTGTCCGCACCCTCACCTGTGCCGTCTGCCTTGCCGTTCCCTAACCCTAATCCTAGCCCGGAACGGAAACCCACCGGCAGCCCCACACCTTAGCCTCCGCCGTACCCTCATCCTAGTCCGTACGTGGACACTGACCCGCGCGTCCGCACGTGCCCCGACCCTAGCACGTGTCCGCACCCTCACCTGTGCCCTCAGCCTTGCCGTTCCCTAACCCTAACCCTAGCCCGGAACGGAAACCCACCGGCAGCCCCACACCTTAGCCTCCGCGTTACCCTCATCCTAATCCGTATGCGGACACTGACCCGCGCGTCCGCACGTGCCCTGACCCTAGCACGTGTCCGCACCCTCACCTGTGCCCTCAGCCTTGCCGTTCCCTAACCCTAACCCTAGCCCGGAACGGAAACCCACCGGCAGCCCCACACCTTATCCTCCGCCGTACCCTCATCCTAATCCGTACACGGACTCTGACCCGCGCGTCCGCACGTGCCCCGACCCTAGCATGTGTCCGCACCCTCACCTGTGCCCTCAGCCTTGCCGTTTCCTAACCCTAACCCTAGCCCGGAACGGAAACCCACCGGCAGCCCCACACCTTAGCCTCCGCTGTACCCTCATCCTAGTCCGTACGTGGACACTGACACGCGCGTCCGCACGTGCCCCGACCCTAGCACGTGTCCGCACCCTCACCTGTGCCCTCAGCCTTGCCGTTCCCTAACCCTAACCCTAGCCCGGAACGGAAACCCACCGGCAGCCCCACACCTTAGCCTCCGCCGTACCCTCATCCTAGTCCGTACGCGGACACTGACCCGCGCGTCCGCACGTGCCCCGACCCTAGCACGTGTCCGCACCCTCACCTGTGCCCTCAGCCTTGCCGTTCCCTAACCCTAACCCTAGCCCGGAACGGAAACCCACCGGCAGCCCCACACCTTAGCCTCCGCCGTACCTTCAACCTAGTCCGTACGCGGACACTGACCCGCGCGTCCGCACGTGCCCCGAACCTAGCACGTGTCCGCACCCTCACCTGTGCCCTCAGCCTTGCCGTTCCCTAACCCTAACCCTAGCCCGGAACGGAAACCCACCGGCAGCCCCACACCTTAGCTTCCGCCGTACCCTCATCCTAGTCCGTAAGCGGACACTGACACGTGCGTCCTCACGTGCCCCGACCCTAGCACGTGTCCGCACCCTCACCTGTGCCCTCAGCCTTGCCGTTCCCTAACCCTAACCCTAGCCCGGAACGGAAACCCACCGGCAGACCCACACCTTAGCCTCCGCCGTACCCTCATCCTAGTCCGTACGCGGACACTGACCCGCGCGTCCGCACGTGCCCCGACCCTAGCACGTGTCCGCACCCTCACCTGTGCCCTCAGCCTTGCCGTTCCCTAACCCTAACCCTAGCCCGGAACGGAAACCCACCGGCAGCCCCACACCTTAGCCTCCGCCGTACCCTCATCCTACTCCGTACGCGGACACTGACCCACGCGTCCGCACGTGCCCCGACCCTAGCACGTGTCCGCACCCTCACCTGTGCCCTCAGCCTTGCCGTTCCCTAACCCTAACCCTAGCCCGGAACGGAAACCCACCGGCAGCCCCACACCTTAGCCTCCGCCGTACCCTCATCCTACTCCGTACGTGCACACTGACCCGCGCGTCCGCACGTGCCCCGACCCTAGCACGTGTCCGCACCCTCACCTGTGCCCTCAGCCTTGCCGTTCCCTAACCCTAACCCTAGCCCAAAAGGGAAACCCACCGGCAGCCCCACACCTTAGCCTCCGCCGTACCCTCATCCTAGTCCGTACGCGGACACTGACCCGCGCGTCCGCACGTGCCCCGACCCTAGCACGTGTCCGCACCTTCACCTGTGCCCTCAGCCTTGCCGTTCCCTAACCCTAAGCCTAGCCTGGAACGGAAACCCACCGGCAGCCCCACACCTTAGCCTCCGCCGTACCCTCATCCTAGTCCGAACGCGGACACTGACCCGCGCGTCCGCACGTGCCCCGACCCTACCACGTGTCCGCACCCTCACCTGTGCCCTCAGCCTTGCCATTCCCTAACCCTAAGCCTAGCCCGGAACGGAAACCCACCGGTAGCCCCACACCTTAGCCTCCGCCGTACCCTCCTCCTAGTCCATACGCGGACACTGACCGACGCGTCCGCACGTGCCCCGACCCTAGCACGTGTCCGCACCCTCACCTGTGCCCTCAGCCTTGCCGTTCCCTAACCCTAAGCCTTGCCCGGAACGGAAACCCACCGGCAGCCACAAACCTTAGCCTCCGCCGTACCCTCATCCTTGTCCGTACGCGGACACTGACCCGCGCATCCGCACGTGCCCCGACCCTAGCACGTGTCCGCACCCTCACCTGTGCCCTCAGCCTTGCCGTTCCCTAACCCTAACCCTAGCCCGGAAGGGAAACCCACCGGCAGCCCCACACCTTATCCTCCGCCGTACCCTCATCCTAGTCCGTACGCGGACACTGACCCGCGCGTCCGCACGTGCCCCGACCCTAGCACGTGTCCGCACCCTCACCTGTGCCCTCAGCCTTGCCGTTCCCTAACCCTAACCCTAGCCCGGAACGGAAACCCACCGGCAGCCCCACACCTTAGCCTCCGCCGTACCCTCATCCTAGTCCGTACGCGGACTCTGACCCCCGCGTCCGCACGTGCCCCGACCCTAGCACGTGTCCGCACCCTCACCTGTGCCCTCAGCCTTGCCGTTCCCTAACCCTAACCCTAGCCCGGAACGGAAACCCACCGGCAGCCCCACACCTTAGCCTCCGCCGTACTCTCATCCTAGTCCGTACGCGGACACTGACCCGCGCGTCCGCCCGTGCCCCGACCCTAGCACGTGTCCGCACCCTCACCTGTGCCCTCAGCCTTGCCATTCCCTAACCCTAACCCTAGCCCGGAACGGAAACCCACCGGCAGCCTCACAGCTTAGCCTCCGCCGTACCCTCATCCTAGTCCGTACGCGGACACTGACACGCGCGTCCTCACGTGCCCCGACCCTAGCACGTGTCCGCACCCTCACCTGTGCCCTCAGCCTTGCCGTTCCCTAACCCTAACCCTAGCCCGGAACGGAAACCCACCGGCAGCCCCACACCTTAGCCTCTGCCGTACCCTCATCCTAGTCCGTACGCGGACACTGACCCGCGCGTCCGCACGTGCCCCGACCCTAGCACGTGTCCGCACCCTCACCTGTGCCCTCAGCCTTGCCGTTCCCTAACCCTAACCCTAGCCCGGAACGGAAACCCACCGGCAGCCCCACACCTCAGCCTCCGCCGTGCCCTCATCCTACTCCATACGCGGACACTGAGCCGCGCGTCCGCACGTGCCCCGACCCTAGCACGTGTCCGCACCCTCACCTGTGCCCTCAGCCTTGCCGTTCCCTAACCCTAACCCTAGCCCGGAACGGAAACCCACCGGCAGCCCCACACCTTAGCCTCCGCCTTACCCTCATCCTAGTCCGTACGCGGACACTGACCCGCACGTCCGTACGTGCCCCGACCCTAGCACGTGTCCGCACCCTCACCTGTGCCGTCTGCCTTGCCGTTCCCTAAACCTAAACCTAGCCCGGAACGGAAACCCACCGGCAGCCCCACACCTTAGCCTCCGCCGTATCCTCATCCTAGTCCGTACGCGGACACTGACCCGCGCGTCCGCACGTGCCCCGACCCTAGCACGTGTCCGCACCCTCACCTGTGCCCTCAGCCTTGCCGTTCCCTAACCCTAACCCTAGCCCGGAACGGAAACCCACCGGCAGCCCCACACCTTAGCCTCCGCCGTACCCTCATCCTAGTCCGTACGCGGACACTGACACGCGCGTCCGCACGTGCCCCGACCCTAGCACGTGTCCGCACCCTCACCTGTGCCCTCAGCCTTGCCGTTCCCTAGCCCTAACCATAGCCCGGAACGAAAACCCACCGGCAGCCCCACACCTTAGCCTCCGCCGTACCCTCATCCTAGTCCGTACGCGGACACTGACCCGCGCGTCCGCACGTGCCCCGACCCTAGCACGTGTCCGCACCCTCACCTGTGCCCTCAGCCTTCCCGTTCCCTAGCCCTAACCCTAGCCCGGAACGGAAACCCACCGGCAGCCCCACACCTTAGCCTCTGCCGTACGCTCATCCTAGTCCGTACGCGGACACTGACCCGCGCGTCCGCACGTGCCCCGACCCTAGCACGTGTCCGCACCCTCACCTGTGCCCTCAGCCTTCCCGTTCCCTAACCCTAACCCTAGCCGGAAGGGAAACCCACCGGCAGCCCCACACCTTAGCCTCCGCCGTACCCTCATCCTAGTCCGTACGCGGACACTGACCCGCGCGTCCGCACGTGCCCGGACCCTAGCACGTGTCTGCACCCTCACCTGTGCCCTCAGCCTTGCCGTTCCCTAACCCTAACCCTAGCCCGGAAGGGAAACCCACCGGCAGCCCCACACCTTAGCCTCCGCCGTACCCTCATCCTAGTCCGTACGCGGACACTGACCCGCGCGTCCGCACGTGCCCCGACCCTAGCACGTGTCCGCACCCTCACCTGTGCCCTCAGCCTTGCCGTTCCCTAACCCTAACCCTAGCCCGGAAGGGAAACCCACCGGCAGCCCCACACCTTAGCCTCCGCCGTACCCTCATCCTAGTCCGTACGCGGACACTGACCCACGCGTCCGCACGTGCCCCGACCCTAGCACGTGTCCGCACCCTCACCTGTGCCCTCAGCCTTGCCGTTCCCTAACCCTAACCCTAGCCCGGAAGGGAAACCCACCGGCAGCCCCACACCTTAGCCTCCGCCGTACCCTCGTCCTAGTCCGTACCTGGACACTGACCCGCGCGTCCGCACGTGCCCCGACCCTAGCACGTGTCCGCACCCTCACCTGTGCCCTCAGCCTTGCCGTTCCCTAACCCTAACCCTAGCCCGGAACGGAAACCCACCGGCAGCCCCACACCTTAGCCTCTGCGGTTCCCTCATCCTAATCCGTACGCGGACACTGACCCGCGCGTCCGCACGTGCCCCGACCCTAGCACGTTTCCGCACCCTCACCTGTGCCCTCAGCCTTGCCGTTCCCTAACCCTAACCCTAGCCCGGAACGGAAACCCACCGGCAGCCCCACACCTTAGCCTCCGCCGTACCCTCATCCTAATCCGTATGCGGACACTGACCCGCGCGTCCGCACGTGCCCCGACCCTAGCACGTGGCCGCACCCTCACCTGTGCCCTCAGCCTTGCCGTTCCCTAGCCCTAACCATAGCCCGGAACGGAAACCCACCGGCAGCCCCACACCTTAGCCTCCGCCGTACCCTCATCCTAATCCGTATGCGGACAATGACCCGCGCGTCCGCACGTGCCCCGACCATAGCACGTTGCCGCACCCTCACCTGTGCCCTCAGCCTTGCCGTTCCCTAACCCTAAGCCTAGCCCGGAACGGAAACCCACCGGCAGCCCCACACCTTAGCCTCCGCCGTACCCTCATCCTAATCCGTATGCGGACACTGACCCGCGCGTCCGCACGTGCCCCGACCCTAGCACGTGTCCGCACCCTCACCTGTGCCCTCAGCCTTCCCGTTCCCTAACCCTAACCGTAGCCGGAAGGGAAACCCACAGGCAGCCCCACACCTTAGCCTCCGCCGTACCCTCATCCTAGTCCGTACGCGGACACTGACCCGCGCGTCCGCACGTGCCCCGACCCTAGCACGTGTCCGCACCCTCACCTGTGCCCTCAGCCTTGCCGTTCCCTAACCCTAACCCTAGCCCGGAAGGGAAACCCACCGGCAGCCCCACACCTTAGCCTCCGCCGTACCCTCATCCTAGTCTGTACGCGGACACTGACCCGCGCGTCCGCACGTGCCCCGACCCTAGCACGTGTCCGCACCCTCACCTGTGCCCTCAGCCTTGCCGTTCCCTAACCCTAACCCTAGCCCGGAAGGGAAACCCACCGGCAGCCCCACACCTTAGCCTCCGCCGTACCCTCATCCTAGTCCGTACGCGGACACTGACCCGCGCGTCCGCACGTGCCCCGACCCTAGCACGTGTCCGCACCCTCACCTGTGCCCTCAGCCTTGCCGTTCCCTAACCCTAACCCTAGCCCGGAAGGGAAACCCACCGGCAGCCCCACACCTTAGCCTCCGCCGTACCCTCGTCCTAGTCCGTACCTGGACACTGACCCACGCGTCCGCACGTGCCCCGACCCTAGCACGTGTCCGCACCCTCACCTGTGCCCTCAGCCTTGCCGTTCCCTAACCCTAACCCTAGCCCGGAACGGAAACCCACCGGCAGCCCCACACCTTAGCCTCCGCGGTTCCCTCATCCTAATCCGTACGCGGACACTGACCCGCGCGTCCGCACGTGCCCCAACCCTAGCACGTTTCCGCACCCTCACCTGTGCCCTCAGCCTTGCCGTTCCCTAACCCTAACCCTAGCCCGGAACGGAATCCCACCGGCAGCCCCACACCTTAGCCTCCGCCGTACCCTCATCCTAATCCGTATGCGGACACTGACCCGCGCGTCCGCACGTGCCCCGACCCTAGCACGTGGCCGCACCCTCACCTGTGCCCTCAGCCTTGCCGTTCCCTAACCCTAAGCCTAGCCCGGAACGGAAACCCACCGGCAGCCCCACACCTTAGCCTCCGCCGTGCCCTCATCCTAGTCCGTACGCGGACACCGACCCGCGCGTCCGCACGTGCCCCGACCCTAGCACGTGTCCGCACCCTCACCTGTGCCCTCAGCCTTGCCGTTCCCTAACCCTAACCCTAGCCCGGAAGGGAAACCCACCGGCAGCCCCACACCTTAGCCTCCGCCGTACCCTCATCCTAGTCCGTACGCGGACACTGACCCGCGCCTCCTCACGTGCCCCGACCCTAGCACGTGTCCGCACCCTCACCTGTGCCCTCAGCCTTGCCGTTCCCTAACCCTAACCCTAGCCCGGAACGGAAACCCACCGGCAGCCCCACACCTTAGCCTCCGCCGTACCCTCATCCTAGTCCGTACGCGGACACTGACCCGCGCCTCCGCACGTGCCCCGACCCTAGCACGTTTCCGCACCCTCGCCTGTGCCCTCAGCCTTGCCGTTCCCTAACCCTAACCGTAGCCCGGAACGGAAACCCACCGGCAGCCCCACACCTTAGCCTCCGCCGTACCCTCATCCTAGTCCGTGCGCGGACACTGACCCGCGCGTCCGCACGTGCCCCGACCCTAGCACGTGTCCGCACCCTCACCTGTGCCCTCAGCCTTGCCGTTCCCTAACCCTAACCCGAGCCCGGAAGGGAAACCCACCGGCAGCCCCACACCATAGCCTCCGCCGTACCCTCATCCTAGTCCGTACGCGGACACTGACCCGCGCGTCCGCACGTGCCCGGACCCTAGCACGTGTCCGCACCCTCACCTGTGCCCTCAGCCTTGCCGTTCCCTAACCCTAACCCTAGCCCGGAAGGGAAACCCAAGGGCAGCCCCACACCTTAGGCTCCGCCGTACCCTCATCCTAGTCCGTACGCGGACTCTGACCAGCGCGTCCGCACGTGCCCCGAACCTAGCACGTGTCCACACCCTCACCTGTGCCCTCAGCCTTGCCGTTCCCTAACCCTAACCCTAGCCCGGAACGGAAACCCACCGGCAGCCCCACACCTTAGCCTCCGCCGTACCCTCATCCTAGTCCGTACGCGGACACTGACCCGCGCGTCGGCACGTGCCCCGACCCTAGCACGTGTCCGCACCCTCACCTATGCCCTCAGCCTTGCCGTTCCCTAACCCTAACCCTAGCCCGGAACGGAAACCCACCGGCAGCCCCACACCTTAGCCTCCGCCGTACCCTCATCCTAATCCGTACGCGGACACTGACCCGCGCGTCCGCACGTGCCCCGACCCTAGCACGTGTCCGCACCCTCACCTGTGCCCTCAGCCTTGCCGTTCCCTAACCCTAACCCTAGCCCGGAACGGAAACCCACCGGTAGCCCCACACCTTAGGCTCCGCCGTACCCTCATCCTAGTCCGTACGCGGACTCTGACCAGCGCGTCCGCACGTGCCCCGAACCTAGCACGTGTCCGCACCCTCACCTGTGCCCTCAGCCTTGCCGTTCCCTAACCCTAACCCTAGCCCGGAACGGAAACCCACCGGCAGCCCCACACCTTAGCCTCCGCCGTACCCTCATCCTAGTCCGTACGCGGACACTGACCCACGCGTCGGCACGTGCCCCGACCCTAGCACGTGTCCGCACCCTCACCTGTGCCCTCAGCCTTGCCGTTCCCTAACCCTAACCCTAGCCCGGAACGGAAACCCACCGGCAGCCCCACACCTTAGCCTCCGCCGTACCCTCATCCTAGTCCGTACGCGGACACTGACACGCGCGTCCTCACGTGCCCCGGCCCTAGCACGTGTCCGCACCCTCACCTGTGCCCTCAGCCTTGCCGTTCCCTAACCCTAACCCTAGCCCGGAACGGAAACCCACCGGCAGCCCCACACCTTAGCCTCCGCCGTACCCTCATCCTAGTCCGTACGAAGACACTGACCCGCGCGTCCGCACGTGCCCCGACCCTAGCACGTGTCCGCACCCTCACCTGTGCCCTCAGCCTTGCCGTTCCCTAACCCTAACCCTAGCCCGGAACGGAAACCCACCGGCAGCCCCACACCTTAGCCTCCGCCGTACCCTCATCCTAGTCCGTGCGCGGACACTTACCCGCGCGTCCGCACGTGCCCCGACCCTAACACGTGTCCGCACCCTCACCTGTGCCCTCAGCCTTGCCGTTCCCTAACCCTAACCCTAGCCCGGAACGGAAACCCACCGGCAGCCCCTCACCTTAGCCTCCGCCGTACCCTCATCCTAGTCCGTACGCGGACACTGACCCGCGCGTCCGCACATGCCCCGACCCTAGCACGTGTCCGCACCCTCACCTGTGCCCTCAGCCTTGCCGTTCCCTAACCCTAACCCTAACCCGGAACGGAAACCCACCGGCAGCCCCACACCTTAGCCTCCGCCGTACCCTCATCCTAGTCCGTACGCGGACACTGACCCGCGCGTCCGCACGTGCCCCGACCCTAGCACGTGTCCGCACCCTCACCTGTGCCCTCAGCCTTGCCGTTCCCTAACCCTAACCCTAGCCCGGAACGGAAACCCACCGGCAGCCCCACACCTTAGCCTCCGCCGTACCCTCATCCTAATCCGTATGCGGACACTGACCCGCGCGTCCGCACGTTCCCCGACCCTAGCACGTGGCCGCACCCTCACCTGTGCCCTCAGCCTTGCCGTTCCCTAACCTTAAGCCTAGCCCGGAACGGAAACCCACCGGCAGCCCCACACCTTAGCCTCCGCCGTACCCTCATCCTAGTCCGTACGCGGACACTGACCCGGGCGTCCGCACGTGCCCCGACCCTACCACGTGTCCGCACCCTCACCTGTGCATTCAGCCTTGCCGTTCCCTAACCCTAAGCCTAGCCCGGAACGGAAACCCACCGGCAGCCCCACACCGTAGCCTCCACCGTACCCTCATCCTAGTCCGTACGCGGACACTGACCCACGCGTCTGCACGTGCCCCGACCCTAGCACGTGTCCGCACCCTCACCTGTGCCCTCAGCCTTGCCGTTCCCTAACCCTAAGCCTAGCCCCGAAAGGAAACCCACCGGCAGCCCCACACCTTAGCCTCCGCCGTACCCTCATCCTAGTCCGTACGCGGACACTGACCCGCGCGTCCGCACGTGCCCCGGCCCTAGCACGTGTCCGCACCCTCACCTGTGCCCTCAGCCTTGCCGTTCCCTAACCCTAACCCTAGCCCGGAAGGGAAACCCACCAGCAGCCCCACCCCTTAGCCTCCGCCGTACCCTCATCCTAGTCCGTACGCGGACACTGACCCACGCCTCCGCACGTGCCCCGACCCTAGCACGTGTCCGCACCCTCACCTGTGCCCTCAGCCTTGCCGTTCCCTAACCCTAACCCTAGCCCGGAACGGAAACCCACCGGCAGCCCCACACCTTAGCCTCCGCCGTACCCTCATCCTAATCCGTACGCGGACACTGACCCGCGCGTCCGCACGTGCCCCGACCCTAGCACGTGTCCGCAACCTTACCTGTGCCCTCAGCCTTGCCGTTCCCTAACCCTAACGCTAGCCCGGAACGGAAACCCACCGGCAGCCCCACACCTTAGCCTCCGCCGTACCCTCATCCTAGTCTGTACGCGGACACTGAACCGCGCGTCCGCACGTGCCCCGACACTAGCACGTGTCCGCAACCTTACTTGTGCCCTCAGCCTTGCCGTTCCCTAACCCTAACCCTAGCCCGGAACGGAAACCCACCGGCAGCCCCACACCTTAGCCTCCGCCGTACCCTCATCCTACTCCGTACGCGGACACTGACACACGCGTCCGCACGTGCCCCGACCCTAGCACGTGTCCGCACCCTCACCTGTGCCCTCAGCCTTGCCGTTCCCTAACCCTAAGCCTAGCCCGGAACGGAAACCCACCGGCAGCCCCACACCTTAGCCTCCGCCGTACCCTCATCCTAGTCCGTACGCGGACACTGACCCGCGCGTCCGCCCATGCCCCGACCCTAGCACGTGTCCGCACCCTCACCTGTGCTCTCAGCCTTGCCGTTCCCTAACCCTAACCCTAGCCCGGAACGGAAAGCCACCGGCAGCCCCACACCTTAGCCTCCGCCGTACCCTCATCCTAGTCCGTACGCGGACACTGACCCGCGCGTCCGCACGTGCCCCGACCCTAGCACGTGTCCGCACCCTCACCTGTGCCCTCAGCCTTGCCGTTCCCTAACCCTAACCCTAGCCCGGAACGGAAACCCACCGGCAGCCCCACACCTTAGCCTCCGCCGTACCCTCATCCTAGTCCGTACGCGGACACTGACCCGCGCGTCCGCACGTGCCCCGACCCTAGCACGTGTCCGCACCCTCACCTGTGCCCTCAGCCTTGCCGTTCCCTAACCCTAACCCTACCCCGGAACGGAAACCCACCGGCAGCCCCACACCTTAGCCTCCGCCGTACCCTCATCCTAGTCCGTACGCGCACACTGACCCGCGCGTCCGCACGTGCCCCGACCCTAGCACGTGTCCGCACCCTCACCTGTGCCCTCAGCCTTGCCGTACCCTAACCCTAAACCTAGCCCGGAACGGAAACCCACCGGCAGCCCCACACCTTAGCCGCCGCCGTACCCTCATCCTAGTCCGTACGCGGACACTGACCCGCGCGTCCGCACGTGCCCCGACCCTAGCACGTGTCCGCACCCTCACCTGTGCCCTCAGCCTTGCCGTTCCCTAACCCTAACCCTAGCCCGGAACGGAAACCCACCGGCAGCCCCACACCTTAGCCTCCGCCGTACCCTCATCCTAGTCCGTACACGGACACTGACACGCGCGTCCGCACGTGCCCCGACCCTAGCACGTGTCCGCACCCGCACCTGTGCCCTCAGCCTTGCCGTTCCCTAACCCTAACCCTAGCCCGGAACGGAAACCCACAGGCAGCCCCACACCTTAGCCTCCGCCGTACCCTCATCCTAGTCCGTACGCGGACACTGACCCGCGCGTCCGCACGTGCCCCGACCTTAGCACGTGTCCGCACCCTCACATGTGCCCTCAGCCTTGCCGTTCCCTAACCCTAAACCTAGCCCGGAACGGAAACCCACCGGCAGCCCCACACCTTAGCCGCCGCCGTACCCTCATCCTAGTCCGTACGCGGACACTGACCCGCGCGTCCGCACGTGCCCCGACCCTAGCACGTGTCCGCACCCTCACCTGTGCCCTCAGCCTTGCCGTTCCCTAACCCTAACCCTAGCCCGGAACGGAAACCCACCGGCAGCCCCACACCTTAGCCTCCGCCGTACCCTCATCCTAGTCCGTACACGGACACTGACACGCGCGTCCGCACGTGCCCCGACCCTAGCACGTGTCCGCACCCGCACCTGTGCCCTCAGCCTTGCCGTTCCCTAACCCTAACCCTAGCCCGGAACGGAAACCCACAGGCAGCCCCACACCTTAGCCTCCGCCGTACCCTCATCCTAGTCCGTACGCGGACACTGACCCGCGCGTCCGCACGTGCCCCGACCTTAGCACGTGTCCGCACCCTCACATGTGCCCTCAGCCTTGCCGTTCCCTAACCCTAAACCTAGCCCGGAACGGAAACCCACCGGCAGCCCCACACCTTAGCCTCCGCCGTACCCTCTTCCTACTCCGTACGCGGACACTGACCCGCGCGTCCGCACGTGCCCCGACCCTAGCACGTGTCCGCACCCTCACCTGTGCCCTCAGCCTTGCCGTTCCCTAACCCTAACCCTAGCCCGGAACGGAAACCCACCGGCAGCCCCACACCTTAGCCTCCGCCGTACCCTCATCCTAGTCCGTACGCGGACACTGACCCGCGCGTCCGCACGTGCCCCGACCCTAGCACGTGTCCGCACCATCACCTGTGCCCTCAGCCTTGCCGTTCCCTAATCCTAACCCTAGCCCAGTACGGAAACACACCGTCAGCCCCACACCTTAGCCTCCGCCGTAACCTCATCCTAGTCCGTACGCGGACACTGACCCGCGCGTCCGCACGTGCCCCGACCCTAGCACGTGTCCGCACCCTCACCTGTGCCCTCAGCCTTGCCGTTCCCTAACCCTAACCCTAGCCCGGAACGGAAACCCACCGGCAGCCCCACACCTTAGCCTCCGCCGTAACCTCATCCTAGTCCGTACGCGGACACTGACCCGCGCGTCCGCACGTGCCCCAACCCTAGCACGTGTCCGCACCCTCACCTGTGCCCTCAGCCTTGCCGTTCCCTAACCCTAACCCTAGCCCGGAACGGAAACCCACCGGCAGCCCCACACCTTAGCCTCCGCAGTACCTTCATCCTAGTCCGTACGCGGACACTGACCCGCGCGTCCGCACGTGCCCCGAACCTAGCACGTGTCCGCACCCTCACCTGTGCCCTCAGCCTTGCCGTTCCCTAACCCTAACCCTAGCCCGGAACGGAAACCCACCGGCAGCCCCACACCTTAGCCTCCGCCATACCCTCATCCTAGTCCGTACGTGGACACTGACCCGCGCGTCCGCACGTGCCCCGACCCTAGCACGTGTCCGCACCCTCACCTGTGCCCTCAGCCTTGCCGTTCCCTATCCCTAACCCTAGCCCGGAACGGAAACCCACCGGCAAACCCAACACCATAGCCTCCGCCGTACCCTCATCCTAGTCCGTACGCGGACACTGACACGCGCGTCCGCATGTGCCCCGACCCTAGCACGTGTCCGCACCCTCACCTGTGCCCTCAGCCTTGCCGTTCCCTAACCCTAACCCTAGCCCGGAACGGAAACCCACCGGCAGCCCCACACCTTAGCCTCCGCGGTTCCCTCATCCTAATCCGTACGCGGACACTGACCCGCGCGTCCGCACGTGCCCCGACCCTAGCACGTTTCCGCACCCTCACCTGTGCCCTCAGCCTTGCCGTTCCCTAACCCTAACCCTAGCCCGGAACGGAAACCCACCGGCAGCCCCACACCTTAGCCTCCGCCGTACCCTCATCCTAATCCGTATGCGGACACTGACCCGCGCGTCCGCACGTGCCCCGACCCTAGCACGTGGCCGCACCCTCACCTGTGCCCTCAGCCTTGCCGTTCCCTAACCCTAAGCCTAGCCCGGAACGGAAACCCACCGGCAGCCCCACACCTTAGCCTCCGCCGTGCCCTCATCCTAGTCCGTACGCGGACACCGACCCGCGCGTCCGCACGTGCCCCGACCCTAGCACGTGTCCGCACCCTCACCTGTGCCCTCAGCCTTGCCGTTCCCTAACCCTAACCCTAGCCCGGAAGGGAAACCCACCGGCAGCCCCACACCTTAACCTCCGCCGTACCCTCATCCTAGTCCGTACGCGGACACTGACCCGCGCCTCCTCACGTGCCCCGACCCTAGCACGTGTCCGCACCCTCACCTGTGCCCTCAGCCTTGCCGTTCCCTAACCCTAACCCTAGCCCGGAACGGAAACCCACCGGCAGCCCCACACCTTAGCCTCCGCCGTACCCTCATCCTAGTCCGTACGCGGACACTGACCCGCGCCTCCGCACGTGCCCCGACCCTAGCACGTGTCCGCACCCTCGCCTGTGCCCTCAGCCTTGCCGTTCCCTAACCCTAACCGTAGCCCGGAACGGAAACCCACCGGCAGCCCCACACCTTAGCCTCCGCCGTACCCTCATCCTAGTCCGTGCGCGGACACTGACCCGCGCGTCCGCACGTGCCCCGACCCTAGCACGTGTCCGCACCCTCACCTGTGCCCTCAGCCTTGCCGTTCCCTAACCCTAACCCGAGCCCGGAAGGGAAACCCACCGGCAGCCCCACACCATAGCCTCCGCCGTACCCTCATCCTAGTCCGTACGCGGACACTGACCCGCGCGTCCGCACGTGCCCCGACCCTAGCACGTGTCCGCACCCTCACCTGTGCCCTCAGCCTTGCCGTTCCCTAACCCTAACCCTAGCCCGGAAGGGAAACCCAAGGGCAGCCCCACACCTTAGGCTCCGCCGTACCCTCATCCTAGTCCGTACGCGGACTCTGACCAGCGCGTCCGCACGTGCCCCGAACCTAGCACGTGTCCACACCCTCACCTGTGCCCTCAGCCTTGCCGTTCCCTAACCCTAACCCTAGCCCGGAACGGAAACCCACCGGCAGCCCCACACCTTAGCCTCCGCCGTACCCTCATCCTAGTCCGTACGCGGACACTGACCCGCGCGTCGGCACGTGCCCCGACCCTAGCACGTGTCCGCACCCTCACCTGTGCCCTCAGCCTTGCCGTTCCCTAACCCTAACCCTAGCCCGGAACGGAAACCCACCGGCAGCCCCACACCTTAGCCTCCGCCGTACCCTCATCCTAGTCCGTACGCGGACACTGACCCGCGCGTCCGCACGTGCCCCGAACCTAGCACGTGTCCGCACCCTCACCTGTGCCCTCAGCCTTGCCGTTCCCTAACCCTAACCCTAGCCCGGAACGGAAACCCACCGGCAGCCCCACACCTTAGCTTCCGCCGTACCCTCATCCTAGTCCGTAAGCGGACACTGACACGTGCGTCCTCACGTGCCCCGACCCTAGCACGTGTCCGCACCCTCACCTGTGCCCTCAGCCTTGCCGTTCCCTAACCCTAAGCCTAGCCCGGAACGGAAAGCCACCGGCAGCCCCAAACCTTAGCCTCCGCCGTACCCTCATCCTTGTCCGTACGCGGACACTGACCCGCGCATCCGCACGTGCCCCGACCCTAGCACGTGTCCGCACCCTCACCTGTGCCCTCAGCCTTGCCGTTCCCTAACCCTAACCTTAGCCCGGAAGGGAAACCCACCGGCAGCCCCACACCTTATCCTCCACCGTACCCTCATCCTAGTCCGTACGCGGACACTGACCCGCGCGTCCTCATGTGCCCCGACCCTAGCACGTGTCCGCACCCTCACCTGTGCCCTCAGCCTTGCCGTTCCCTAAGCCTAACCCTAGCCCGGAACGGAAACCCACCGGCAGCCCCACACCTTAGCCTCCGCCGTACCCTCATCCTAGTCCGTACGCGGACTCTGACCCGCGCGTCCGCACGTGCCCCGACCCTAGCACGTGTCCGCACCCTCACCTGTGCCCTCAGCCTTGCCATTCCCTAACCCTAACCCTAGCCCGGAACGGAAACCCACCGGCAGCCCCACACCTTAGCCTCCGCCGTACTCTCATCCTAGTCCGTACGCGGACACTGACCCGCGCGTCCGCACGTGCCCCGACCCTAGCACGTGTCCGCACCCTCACCTGTGCCCTCAGCCTTGCCATTCCCTAACCCTAACCCTAGCCCGGAACGGAAACCCACCGGCAGCCCCACAGCTTAGCCTCCGCCGTACCCTCATCCTAGTCCGTACGCGGACACTGACACGCGCGTCCTCACGTGCCCCGACCCTAGCACGTGTCCGCACCCTCACCTGTGCCCTCAGCCTTGCCGTTCCCTAACCCTAACCCTAGCCCGGAACGGAAACCCACCGGCAGCCCCACACCTTAGCCTCCGCCGTACCCTCATCCTAGTCCGTACGCGGACACTGACCCGCGCGTCCGCACGTGCCCCGACCCTAGCACGTGTCCGCACCCTCACCTGTGCCCTCAGCCTTGCCGTTCCCTAACCCTAACCCTAGCCCGGAACGGAAACCCACCGGCAGCCCCACACCTCAGCCTCCGCCGTACCCTCATCCTACTCCGTACGCGGACACTGACCCGCGCGTCCGCACGTGCCCCGACCCTAGCACGTGTCCGCACCCTCACCTGTGCCCTCAGCCTTGCCGTTCCCTAACCCTAACCCTAGCCCGGAACGGAAACCCACCGGCAGCCCCACACCTTAGCCTCCGCCTTACCCTCATCCTAGTCCGTACGCGGGCACTGACCCGCACGTCCGTACGTGCCCCGACCCTAGCACGTGTCCGCACCCTCACCTGTGCCGTCTGCCTTGCCGTTCCCTAACCCTAATCCTAGCCCGGAACGGAAACCCACCGGCAGCCCCACACCTTAGCCTCCGCCGTACCCTCATCCTAGTCCGTACGTGGACACTGACCCGCGCGTCCGCACGTGCCCCGACCCTAGCACGTGTCCGCACCCTCACCTGTGCCCTCAGCCTTGCCGTTCCCTAACCCTAACCCTAGCCCGGAACGGAAACCCACCGGCAGCCCCACACCTTAGCCTCCGCGTTACCCTCATCCTAATCCGTATGCGGACACTGACCCGCGCGTCCGCACGTGCCCTGACCCTAGCACGTGTCCGCACCCTCACCTGTGCCCTCAGCCTTGCCGTTCCCTAACCCTAACCCTAGCCCGGAACGGAAACCCACCGGCAGCCCCACACCTTATCCTCCGCCGTACCCTCATCCTAATCCGTACACGGACTCTGACCCGCGCGTCCGCACGTGCCCCGACCCTAGCATGTGTCCGCACCCTCACCTGTGCCCTCAGCCTTGCCGTTTCCTAACCCTAACCCTAGCCCGGAACGGAAACCCACCGGCAGCCCCACACCTTAGCCTCCGCTGTACCCTCATCCTAGTCCGTACGTGGACACTGACACGCGCGTCCGCACGTGCCCCGACCCTAGCACGTGTCCGCACCCTCACCTGTGCCCTCAGCCTTGCCGTTCCCTAACCCTAACCCTAGCCCGGAACGGAAACCCACCGGCAGCCCCACACCTTAGCCTCCGCCGTACCCTCATCCTAGTCCGTACGCGGACACTGACCCGCGCGTCCGCACGTGCCCCGACCCTAGCACGTGTCCGCACCCTCACCTGTGCCCTCAGCCTTGCCGTTCCCTAACCCTAACCCTAGCCCGGAACGGAAACCCACCGGCAGCCCCACACCTTAGCCTCCGCCGTACCTTCAACCTAGTCCGTACGCGGACACTGACCCGCGCGTCCGCACGTGCCCCGAACCTAGCACGTGTCCGCACCCTCACCTGTGCCCTCAGCCTTGCCGTTCCCTAACCCTAACCCTAGCCCGGAACGGAAACCCACCGGCAGCCCCACACCTTAGCTTCCGCCGTACCCTCATCCTAGTCCGTAAGCGGACACTGACACGTGCGTCCTCACGTGCCCCGACCCTAGCACGTGTCCGCACCCTCACCTGTGCCCTCAGCCTTGCCGTTCCCTAACCCTAACCCTAGCCCGGAACGGAAACCCACCGGCAGACCCACACCTTAGCCTCCGCCGTACCCTCATCCTAGTCCGTACGCGGACACTGACCCGCGCGTCCGCACGTGCCCCGACCCTAGCACGTGTCCGCACCCTCACCTGTGCCCTCAGCCTTGCCGTTCCCTAACCCTAACCCTAGCCCGGAACGGAAACCCACCGGCAGCCCCACACCTTAGCCTCCGCCGTACCCTCATCCTACTCCGTACGCGGACACTGACCCACGCGTCCGCACGTGCCCCGACCCTAGCACGTGTCCGCACCCTCACCTGTGCCCTCAGCCTTGCCGTTCCCTAACCCTAACCCTAGCCCGGAACGGAAACCCACCGGCAGCCCCACACCTTAGCCTCCGCCGTACCCTCATCCTACTCCGTACGTGCACACTGACCCGCGCGTCCGCACGTGCCCCGACCCTAGCACGTGTCCGCACCCTCACCTGTGCCCTCAGCCTTGCCGTTCCCTAACCCTAACCCTAGCCCAAAAGGGAAACCCACCGGCAGCCCCACACCTTAGCCTCCGCCGTACCCTCATCCTAGTCCGTACGCGGACACTGACCCGCGCGTCCGCACGTGCCCCGACCCTAGCACGTGTCCGCACCTTCACCTGTGCCCTCAGCCTTGCCGTTCCCTAACCCTAAGCCTAGCCTGGAACGGAAACCCACCGGCAGCCCCACACCTTAGCCTCCGCCGTACCCTCATCCTAGTCCGAACGCGGACACTGACCCGCGCGTCCGCACGTGCCCCGACCCTACCACGTGTCCGCACCCTCACCTGTGCCCTCAGCCTTGCCATTCCCTAACCCTAAGCCTAGCCCGGAACGGAAACCCACCGGTAGCCCCACACCTTAGCCTCCGCCGTACCCTCCTCCTAGTCCATACGCGGACACTGACCGACGCGTCCGCACGTGCCCCGACCCTAGCACGTGTCCGCACCCTCACCTGTGCCCTCAGCCTTGCCGTTCCCTAACCCTAAGCCTTGCCCGGAACGGAAACCCACCGGCAGCCACAAACCTTAGCCTCCGCCGTACCCTCATCCTTGTCCGTACGCGGACACTGACCCGCGCATCCGCACGTGCCCCGACCCTAGCACGTGTCCGCACCCTCACCTGTGCCCTCAGCCTTGCCGTTCCCTAACCCTAACCCTAGCCCGGAAGGGAAACCCACCGGCAGCCCCACACCTTATCCTCCGCCGTACCCTCATCCTAGTCCGTACGCGGACACTGACCCGCGCGTCCGCACGTGCCCCGACCCTAGCACGTGTCCGCACCCTCACCTGTGCCCTCAGCCTTGCCGTTCCCTAACCCTAACCCTAGCCCGGAACGGAAACCCACCGGCAGCCCCACACCTTAGCCTCCGCCGTACCCTCATCCTAGTCCGTACGCGGACTCTGACCCCCGCGTCCGCACGTGCCCCGACCCTAGCACGTGTCCGCACCCTCACCTGTGCCCTCAGCCTTGCCGTTCCCTAACCCTAACCCTAGCCCGGAACGGAAACCCACCGGCAGCCCCACACCTTAGCCTCCGCCGTACTCTCATCCTAGTCCGTACGCGGACACTGACCCGCGCGTCCGCCCGTGCCCCGACCCTAGCACGTGTCCGCACCCTCACCTGTGCCCTCAGCCTTGCCATTCCCTAACCCTAACCCTAGCCCGGAACGGAAACCCACCGGCAGCCTCACAGCTTAGCCTCCGCCGTACCCTCATCCTAGTCCGTACGCGGACACTGACACGCGCGTCCTCACGTGCCCCGACCCTAGCACGTGTCCGCACCCTCACCTGTGCCCTCAGCCTTGCCGTTCCCTAACCCTAACCCTAGCCCGGAACGGAAACCCACCGGCAGCCCCACACCTTAGCCTCTGCCGTACCCTCATCCTAGTCCGTACGCGGACACTGACCCGCGCGTCCGCACGTGCCCCGACCCTAGCACGTGTCCGCACCCTCACCTGTGCCCTCAGCCTTGCCGTTCCCTAACCCTAACCCTAGCCCGGAACGGAAACCCACCGGCAGCCCCACACCTCAGCCTCCGCCGTGCCCTCATCCTACTCCATACGCGGACACTGAGCCGCGCGTCCGCACGTGCCCCGACCCTAGCACGTGTCCGCACCCTCACCTGTGCCCTCAGCCTTGCCGTTCCCTAACCCTAACCCTAGCCCGGAACGGAAACCCACCGGCAGCCCCACACCTTAGCCTCCGCCTTACCCTCATCCTAGTCCGTACGCGGACACTGACCCGCACGTCCGTACGTGCCCCGACCCTAGCACGTGTCCGCACCCTCACCTGTGCCGTCTGCCTTGCCGTTCCCTAAACCTAAACCTAGCCCGGAACGGAAACCCACCGGCAGCCCCACACCTTAGCCTCCGCCGTATCCTCATCCTAGTCCGTACGCGGACACTGACCCGCGCGTCCGCACGTGCCCCGACCCTAGCACGTGTCCGCACCCTCACCTGTGCCCTCAGCCTTGCCGTTCCCTAACCCTAACCCTAGCCCGGAACGGAAACCCACCGGCAGCCCCACACCTTAGCCTCCGCCGTACCCTCATCCTAGTCCGTACGCGGACACTGACACGCGCGTCCGCACGTGCCCCGACCCTAGCACGTGTCCGCACCCTCACCTGTGCCCTCAGCCTTGCCGTTCCCTAGCCCTAACCATAGCCCGGAACGAAAACCCACCGGCAGCCCCACACCTTAGCCTCCGCCGTACCCTCATCCTAGTCCGTACGCGGACACTGACCCGCGCGTCCGCACGTGCCCCGACCCTAGCACGTGTCCGCACCCTCACCTGTGCCCTCAGCCTTCCCGTTCCCTAGCCCTAACCCTAGCCCGGAACGGAAACCCACCGGCAGCCCCACACCTTAGCCTCTGCCGTACGCTCATCCTAGTCCGTACGCGGACACTGACCCGCGCGTCCGCACGTGCCCCGACCCTAGCACGTGTCCGCACCCTCACCTGTGCCCTCAGCCTTCCCGTTCCCTAACCCTAACCCTAGCCGGAAGGGAAACCCACCGGCAGCCCCACACCTTAGCCTCCGCCGTACCCTCATCCTAGTCCGTACGCGGACACTGACCCGCGCGTCCGCACGTGCCCGGACCCTAGCACGTGTCTGCACCCTCACCTGTGCCCTCAGCCTTGCCGTTCCCTAACCCTAACCCTAGCCCGGAAGGGAAACCCACCGGCAGCCCCACACCTTAGCCTCCGCCGTACCCTCATCCTAGTCCGTACGCGGACACTGACCCGCGCGTCCGCACGTGCCCCGACCCTAGCACGTGTCCGCACCCTCACCTGTGCCCTCAGCCTTGCCGTTCCCTAACCCTAACCCTAGCCCGGAAGGGAAACCCACCGGCAGCCCCACACCTTAGCCTCCGCCGTACCCTCATCCTAGTCCGTACGCGGACACTGACCCACGCGTCCGCACGTGCCCCGACCCTAGCACGTGTCCGCACCCTCACCTGTGCCCTCAGCCTTGCCGTTCCCTAACCCTAACCCTAGCCCGGAAGGGAAACCCACCGGCAGCCCCACACCTTAGCCTCCGCCGTACCCTCGTCCTAGTCCGTACCTGGACACTGACCCGCGCGTCCGCACGTGCCCCGACCCTAGCACGTGTCCGCACCCTCACCTGTGCCCTCAGCCTTGCCGTTCCCTAACCCTAACCCTAGCCCGGAACGGAAACCCACCGGCAGCCCCACACCTTAGCCTCTGCGGTTCCCTCATCCTAATCCGTACGCGGACACTGACCCGCGCGTCCGCACGTGCCCCGACCCTAGCACGTTTCCGCACCCTCACCTGTGCCCTCAGCCTTGCCGTTCCCTAACCCTAACCCTAGCCCGGAACGGAAACCCACCGGCAGCCCCACACCTTAGCCTCCGCCGTACCCTCATCCTAATCCGTATGCGGACACTGACCCGCGCGTCCGCACGTGCCCCGACCCTAGCACGTGGCCGCACCCTCACCTGTGCCCTCAGCCTTGCCGTTCCCTAGCCCTAACCATAGCCCGGAACGGAAACCCACCGGCAGCCCCACACCTTAGCCTCCGCCGTACCCTCATCCTAATCCGTATGCGGACAATGACCCGCGCGTCCGCACGTGCCCCGACCATAGCACGTTGCCGCACCCTCACCTGTGCCCTCAGCCTTGCCGTTCCCTAACCCTAAGCCTAGCCCGGAACGGAAACCCACCGGCAGCCCCACACCTTAGCCTCCGCCGTACCCTCATCCTAATCCGTATGCGGACACTGACCCGCGCGTCCGCACGTGCCCCGACCCTAGCACGTGTCCGCACCCTCACCTGTGCCCTCAGCCTTCCCGTTCCCTAACCCTAACCGTAGCCGGAAGGGAAACCCACAGGCAGCCCCACACCTTAGCCTCCGCCGTACCCTCATCCTAGTCCGTACGCGGACACTGACCCGCGCGTCCGCACGTGCCCCGACCCTAGCACGTGTCCGCACCCTCACCTGTGCCCTCAGCCTTGCCGTTCCCTAACCCTAACCCTAGCCCGGAAGGGAAACCCACCGGCAGCCCCACACCTTAGCCTCCGCCGTACCCTCATCCTAGTCTGTACGCGGACACTGACCCGCGCTTCCGCACGTGCCCCGACCCTAGCACGTGTCCGCACCCTCACCTGTGCCCTCAGCCTTGCCGTTCCCTAACCCTAACCCTAGCCCGGAAGGGAAACCCACCGGCAGCCCCACACCTTAGCCTCCGCCGTACCCTCATCCTAGTCCGTACGCGGACACTGACCCGCGCGTCCGCACGTGCCCCGACCCTAGCACGTGTCCGCACCCTCACCTGTGCCCTCAGCCTTGCCGTTCCCTAACCCTAACCCTAGCCCGGAAGGGAAACCCACCGGCAGCCCCACACCTTAGCCTCCGCCGTACCCTCGTCCTAGTCCGTACCTGGACACTGACCCACACGTCCGCACGTGCCCCGACCCTAGCACGTGTCCGCACCCTCACCTGTGCCCTCAGCCTTGCCGTTCCCTAACCCTAACCCTAGCCCGGAACGGAAACCCACCGGCAGCCCCACACCTTAGCCTCCGCGGTTCCCTCATCCTAATCCGTACGCGGACACTGACCCGCGCGTCCGCACGTGCCCCAACCCTAGCACGTTTCCGCACCCTCACCTGTGCCCTCAGCCTTGCCGTTCCCTAACCCTAACCCTAGCCCGGAACGGAATCCCACCGGCAGCCCCACACCTTAGCCTCCGCCGTACCCTCATCCTAATCCGTATGCGGACACTGACCCGCGCGTCCGCACGTGCCCCGACCCTAGCACGTGGCCGCACCCTCACCTGTGCCCTCAGCCTTGCCGTTCCCTAACCCTAAGCCTAGCCCGGAACGGAAACCCACCGGCAGCCCCACACCTTAGCCTCCGCCGTGCCCTCATCCTAGTCCGTACGCGGACACCGACCCGCGCGTCCGCACGTGCCCCGACCCTAGCACGTGTCCGCACCCTCACCTGTGCCCTCAGCCTTGCCGTTCCCTAACCCTAACCCTAGCCCGGAAGGGAAACCCACCGGCAGCCCCACACCTTAGCCTCCGCCGTACCCTCATCCTAGTCCGTACGCGGACACTGACCCGCGCCTCCTCACGTGCCCCGACCCTAGCACGTGTCCGCACCCTCACCTGTGCCCTCAGCCTTGCCGTTCCCTAACCCTAACCCTAGCCCGGAACGGAAACCCACCGGCAGCCCCACACCTTAGCCTCCGCCGTACCCTCATCCTAGTCCGTACGCGGACACTGACCCGCGCCTCCGCACGTGCCCCGACCCTAGCACGTGTCCGCACCCTCGCCTGTGCCCTCAGCCTTGCCGTTCCCTAACCCTAACCGTAGCCCGGAACGGAAACCCACCGGCAGCCCCACACCTTAGCCTCCGCCGTACCCTCATCCTAGTCCGTGCGCGGACACTGACCCGCGCGTCCGCACGTGCCCCGACCCTAGCACGTGTCCGCACCCTCACCTGTGCCCTCAGCCTTGCCGTTCCCTAACCCTAACCCGAGCCCGGAAGGGAAACCCACCGGCAGCCCCACACCATAGCCTCCGCCGTACCCTCATCCTAGTCCGTACGCGGACACTGACCCGCGCGTCCGCACGTGCCCGGACCCTAGCACGTGTCCGCACCCTCACCTGTGCCCTCAGCCTTGCCGTTCCCTAACCCTAACCCTAGCCCGGAAGGGAAACCCAAGGGCAGCCCCACACCTTAGGCTCCGCCGTACCCTCATCCTAGTCCGTACGCGGACTCTGACCAGCGCGTCCGCACGTGCCCCGAACCTAGCACGTGTCCACACCCTCACCTGTGCCCTCAGCCTTGCCGTTCCCTAACCCTAACCCTAGCCCGGAACGGAAACCCACCGGCAGCCCCACACCTTAGCCTCCGCCGTACCCTCATCCTAGTCCGTACGCGGACACTGACCCGCGCGTCGGCACGTGCCCCGACCCTAGCACGTGTCCGCACCCTCACCTATGCCCTCAGCCTTGCCGTTCCCTAACCCTAACCCTAGCCCGGAACGGAAACCCACCGGCAGCCCCACACCTTAGCCTCCGCCGTACCCTCATCCTAATCCGTACGCGGACACTGACCCGCGCGTCCGCACGTGCCCCGACCCTAGCACGTGTCCGCACCCTCACCTGTGCCCTCAGCCTTGCCGTTCCCTAACCCTAACCCTAGCCCGGAACGGAAACCCACCGGTAGCCCCACACCTTAGGCTCCGCCGTACCCTCATCCTAGTCCGTACGCGGACTCTGACCAGCGCGTCCGCACGTGCCCCGAACCTAGCACGTGTCCGCACCCTCACCTGTGCCCTCAGCCTTGCCGTTCCCTAACCCTAACCCTAGCCCGGAACGGAAACCCACCTGCAGCCCCACACCTTAGCCTCCGCCGTACCCTCATCCTAGTCCGTACGCGGACACTGACCCACGCGTCGGCACGTGCCCCGACCCTAGCACGTGTCCGCACCCTCACCTGTGCCCTCAGCCTTGCCGTTCCCTAACCCTAACCCTAGCCCGGAACGGAAACCCACCGGCAGCCCCACACCTTAGCCTCCGCCGTACCCTCATCCTAGTCCGTACGCGGACACTGACACGCGCGTCCTCACGTGCCCCGGCCCTAGCACGTGTCCGCACCCTCACCTGTGCCCTCAGCCTTGCCGTTCCCTAACCCTAACCCTAGCCCGGAACGGAAACCCACCGGCAGCCCCACACCTTAGCCTCCGCCGTACCCTCATCCTAGTCCGTACGAAGACACTGACCCGCGCGTCCGCACGTGCCCCGACCCTAGCACGTGTCCGCACCCTCACCTGTGCCCTCAGCCTTGCCGTTCCCTAACCCTAACCCTAGCCCGGAACGGAAACCCACCGGCAGCCCCACACCTTAGCCTCCGCCGTACCCTCATCCTAGTCCGTGCGCGGACACTTACCCGCGCGTCCGCACGTGCCCCGACCCTAACACGTGTCCGCACCCTCACCTGTGCCCTCAGCCTTGCCGTTCCCTAACCCTAACCCTAGCCCGGAACGGAAACCCACCGGCAGCCCCTCACCTTAGCCTCCGCCGTACCCTCATCCTAGTCCGTACGCGGACACTGACCCGCGCGTCCGCACATGCCCCGACCCTAGCACGTGTCCGCACCCTCACCTGTGCCCTCAGCCTTGCCGTTCCCTAACCCTAACCCTAACCCGGAACGGAAACCCACCGGCAGCCCCACACCTTAGCCTCCGCCGTACCCTCATCCTAGTCCGTACGCGGACACTGACCCGCGCGTCCGCACGTGCCCCGACCCTAGCACGTGTCCGCACCCTCACCTGTGCCCTCAGCCTTGCCGTTCCCTAACCCTAACCCTAGCCCGGAACGGAAACCCACCGGCAGCCCCACACCTTAGCCTCCGCCGTACCCTCATCCTAATCCGTATGCGGACACTGACCCGCGCGTCCGCACGTTCCCCGACCCTAGCACGTGGCCGCACCCTCACCTGTGCCCTCAGCCTTGCCGTTCCCTAACCTTAAGCCTAGCCCGGAAAGGAAACCCACCGGCAGCCCCACACCTTAGCCTCCGCCGTACCCTCATCCTAGTCCGTACGCGGACACTGACCCGGGCGTCCGCACGTGCCCCGACCCTACCACGTGTCCGCACCCTCACCTGTGCATTCAGCCTTGCCGTTCCCTAACCCTAAGCCTAGCCCGGAACGGAAACCCACCGGCAGCCCCACACCGTAGCCTCCACCGTACCCTCATCCTAGTCCGTACGCGGACACTGACCCACGCGTCTGCACGTGCCCCGACCCTAGCACGTGTCCGCACCCTCACCTGTGCCCTCAGCCTTGCCGTTCCCTAACCCTAAGCCTAGCCCCGAAAGGAAACCCACCGGCAGCCCCACACCTTAGCCTCCGCCGTACCCTCATCCTAGTCCGTACGCGGACACTGACCCGCGCGTCCGCACGTGCCCCGGCCCTAGCACGTGTCCGCACCCTCACCTGTGCCCTCAGCCTTGCCGTTCCCTAACCCTAACCCTAGCCCGGAAGGGAAACCCACCAGCAGCCCCACCCCTTAGCCTCCGCCGTACCCTCATCCTAGTCCGTACGCGGACACTGACCCACGCCTCCGCACGTGCCCCGACCCTAGCACGTGTCCGCACCCTCACCTGTGCCCTCAGCCTTGCCGTTCCCTAACCCTAACCCTAGCCCGGAACGGAAACCCACCGGCAGCCCCACACCTTAGCCTCCGCCGTACCCTCATCCTAATCCGTACGCGGACACTGACCCGCGCGTCCGCACGTGCCCCGACCCTAGCACGTGTCCGCAACCTTACCTGTGCCCTCAGCCTTGCCGTTCCCTAACCCTAACGCTAGCCCGGAACGGAAACCCACCGGCAGCCCCACACCTTAGCCTCCGCCGTACCCTCATCCTAGTCTGTACGCGGACACTGAACCGCGCGTCCGCACGTGCCCCGACACTAGCACGTGTCCGCAACCTTACTTGTGCCCTCAGCCTTGCCGTTCCCTAACCCTAACCCTAGCCCGGAACGGAAACCCACCGGCAGCCCCACACCTTAGCCTCCGCCGTACCCTCATCCTACTCCGTACGCGGACACTGACACACGCGTCCGCACGTGCCCCGACCCTAGCACGTGTCCGCACCCTCACCTGTGCCCTCAGCCTTGCCGTTCCCTAACCCTAAGCCTAGCCCGGAACGGAAACCCACCGGCAGCCCCACACCTTAGCCTCCGCCGTACCCTCATCCTAGTCCGTACGCGGACACTGACCCGCGCGTCCGCCCATGCCCCGACCCTAGCACGTGTCCGCACCCTCACCTGTGCTCTCAGCCTTGCCGTTCCCTAACCCTAACCCTAGCCCGGAACGGAAAGCCACCGGCAGCCCCACACCTTAGCCTCCGCCGTACCCTCATCCTAGTCCGTACGCGGACACTGACCCGCGCGTCCGCACGTGCCCCGACCCTAGCACGTGTCCGCACCCTCACCTGTGCCCTCAGCCTTGCCGTTCCCTAACCCTAACCCTACCCCGGAACGGAAACCCACCGGCAGCCCCACACCTTAGCCTCCGCCGTACCCTCATCCTAGTCCGTACGCGCACACTGACCCGCGCGTCCGCACGTGCCCCGACCCTAGCACGTGTCCGCACCCTCACCTGTGCCCTCAGCCTTGCCGTACCCTAACCCTAAACCTAGCCCGGAACGGAAACCCACCGGCAGCCCCACACCTTAGCCGCCGCCGTACCCTCATCCTAGTC
The DNA here is from genome assembly GCF_949752795.1 of Hyperoodon ampullatus. Taxonomy (NCBI): domain Eukaryota; kingdom Metazoa; phylum Chordata; class Mammalia; order Artiodactyla; family Ziphiidae; genus Hyperoodon; species Hyperoodon ampullatus. Next base: position 833,952 of record NW_027640532.1, read on the forward strand.
CGTACGCGGACACTGACCCGCGCGTCCGCACGTGCCCCGACCCTAGCACGTGTCCGCACCCTCACCTGTGCCCTCAGCCTTGCCGTTCCCTAACCCTAACCCTAGCCCGGAACGGAAACCCACCGGCAGCCCCACACCTTAGCCTCCGCCGTACCCTCATCCTAGTCCGTACACGGACACTGACACGCGCGTCCGCACGTGCCCCGACCCTAGCACGTGTCCGCACCCGCACCTGTGCCCTCAGCCTTGCCGTTCCCTAACCCTAACCCTAGCCCGGAACGGAAACCCACAGGCAGCCCCACACCTTAGCCTCCGCCGTACCCTCATCCTAGTCCGTACGCGGACACTGACCCGCGCGTCCGCACGTGCCCCGACCTTAGCACGTGTCCGCACCCTCACATGTGCCCTCAGCCTTGCCGTTCCCTAACCCTAAACCTAGCCCGGAACGGAAACCCACCGGCAGCCCCACACCTTAGCCTCCGCCGTACCCTCTTCCTACTCCGTACGCGGACACTGACCCGCGCGTCCGCACGTGCCCCGACCCTAGCACGTGTCCGCACCCTCACCTGTGCCCTCAGCCTTGCCGTTCCCTAACCCTAACCCTAGCCCGGAACGGAAACCCACCGGCAGCCCCACACCTTAGCCTCCGCCGTACCCTCATCCTAGTCCGTACGCGGACACTGACCCGCGCGTCCGCACGTGCCCCGACCCTAGCACGTGTCCGCACCATCACCTGTGCCCTCAGCCTTGCCGTTCCCTAATCCTAACCCTAGCCCAGTACGGAAACACACCGTCAGCCCCACACCTTAGCCTCCGCCGTAACCTCATCCTAGTCCGTACGCGGACACTGACCCGCGCGTCCGCACGTGCCCCGACCCTAGCACGTGTCCGCACCCTCACCTGTGCCCTCAGCCTTGCCGTTCCCTAACCCTAACCCTAGCCCGGAACGGAAACCCACCGGCAGCCCCACACCTTAGCCTCCGCCGTAACCTCATCCTAGTCCGTACGCGGACACTGACCCGCGCGTCCGCACGTGCCCCAACCCTAGCACGTGTCCGCACCCTCACCTGTGCCCTCAGCCTTGCCGTTCCCTAACCCTAACCCTAGCCCGGAACGGAAACCCACCGGCAGCCCCACACCTTAGCCTCCGCAGTACCTTCATCCTAGTCCGTACGCGGACACTGACCCGCGCGTCCGCACGTGCCCCGAACCTAGCACGTGTCCGCACCCTCACCTGTGCCCTCAGCCTTGCCGTTCCCTAACCCTAACCCTAGCCCGGAACGGAAACCCACCGGCAGCCCCACACCTTAGCCTCCGCCATACCCTCATCCTAGTCCGTACGTGGACACTGACCCGCGCGTCCGCACGTGCCCCGACCCTAGCACGTGTCCGCACCCTCACCTGTGCCCTCAGCCTTGCCGTTCCCTATCCCTAACCCTAGCCCGGAACGGAAACCCACCGGCAAACCCAACACCATAGCCTCCGCCGTACCCTCATCCTAGTCCGTACGCGGACACTGACACGCGCGTCCGCATGTGCCCCGACCCTAGCACGTGTCCGCACCCTCACCTGTGCCCTCAGCCTTGCCGTTCCCTAACCCTAACCCTAGCCCGGAACGGAAACCCACCGGCAGCCCCACACCTTAGCCTCCGCGGTTCCCTCATCCTAATCCGTACGCGGACACTGACCCGCGCGTCCGCACGTGCCCCGACCCTAGCACGTTTCCGCACCCTCACCTGTGCCCTCAGCCTTGCCGTTCCCTAACCCTAACCCTAGCCCGGAACGGAAACCCACCGGCAGCCCCACACCTTAGCCTCCGCCGTACCCTCATCCTAATCCGTATGCGGACACTGACCCGCGCGTCCGCACGTGCCCCGACCCTAGCACGTGGCCGCACCCTCACCTGTGCCCTCAGCCTTGCCGTTCCCTAACCCTAAGCCTAGCCCGGAACGGAAACCCACCGGCAGCCCCACACCTTAGCCTCCGCCGTGCCCTCATCCTAGTCCGTACGCGGACACCGACCCGCGCGTCCGCACGTGCCCCGACCCTAGCACGTGTCCGCACCCTCACCTGTGCCCTCAGCCTTGCCGTTCCCTAACCCTAACCCTAGCCCGGAAGGGAAACCCACCGGCAGCCCCACACCTTAACCTCCGCCGTACCCTCATCCTAGTCCGTACGCGGACACTGACCCGCGCCTCCTCACGTGCCCCGACCCTAGCACGTGTCCGCACCCTCACCTGTGCCCTCAGCCTTGCCGTTCCCTAACCCTAACCCTAGCCCGGAACGGAAACCCACCGGCAGCCCCACACCTTAGCCTCCGCCGTACCCTCATCCTAGTCCGTACGCGGACACTGACCCGCGCCTCCGCACGTGCCCCGACCCTAGCACGTGTCCGCACCCTCGCCTGTGCCCTCAGCCTTGCCGTTCCCTAACCCTAACCGTAGCCCGGAACGGAAACCCACCGGCAGCCCCACACCTTAGCCTCCGCCGTACCCTCATCCTAGTCCGTGCGCGGACACTGACCCGCGCGTCCGCACGTGCCCCGACCCTAGCACGTGTCCGCACCCTCACCTGTGCCCTCAGCCTTGCCGTTCCCTAACCCTAACCCGAGCCCGGAAGGGAAACCCACCGGCAGCCCCACACCATAGCCTCCGCCGTACCCTCATCCTAGTCCGTACGCGGACACTGACCCGCGCGTCCGCACGTGCCCCGACCCTAGCACGTGTCCGCACCCTCACCTGTGCCCTCAGCCTTGCCGTTCCCTAACCCTAACCCTAGCCCGGAAGGGAAACCCAAGGGCAGCCCCACACCTTAGGCTCCGCCGTACCCTCATCCTAGTCCGTACGCGGACTCTGACCAGCGCGTCCGCACGTGCCCCGAACCTAGCACGTGTCCACACCCTCACCTGTGCCCTCAGCCTTGCCGTTCCCTAACCCTAACCCTAGCCCGGAACGGAAACCCACCGGCAGCCCCACACCTTAGCCTCCGCCGTACCCTCATCCTAGTCCGTACGCGGACACTGACCCGCGCGTCGGCACGTGCCCCGACCCTAGCACGTGTCCGCACCCTCACCTGTGCCCTCAGCCTTGCCGTTCCCTAACCCTAACCCTAGCCCGGAACGGAAACCCACCGGCAGCCCCACACCTTAGCCTCCGCCGTACCCTCATCCTAATCCGTACGCGGACACTGACCCGCGCGTCCGCACGTGCCCCGACCCTAGCACGTGTCCGCACCCTCACCTGTGCCCTCAGCCTTGCCGTTCCCTAACCCTAACCCTAGCCCGGAACGGAAACCCACCGGTAGCCCCACACCTTAGGCTCCGCCGTACCCTCATCCTAGTCCGTACGCGGACTCTGACCAGCGCGTCCGCACGTGCCCCGAACCTAGCACGTGTCCGCACCCTCACCTGTGCCCTCAGCCTTGCCGTTCCCTAACCCTAACCCTAGCCCGGAACGGAAACCCACCGGCAGCCCCACACCTTAGCCTCCGCCGTACCCTCATCCTAGTCCGTACGCGGACACTGACCCACGCGTCGGCACGTGCCCCGACCCTAGCACGTGTCCGCACCCTCACCTGTGCCCTCAGCCTTGCCGTTCCCTAACCCTAACCCTAGCCCGGAACGGAAACCCACCGGCAGCCCCACACCTTAGCCTCCGCCGTACCCTCATCCTAGTCCGTACGCGGACACTGACACGCGCGTCCTCACGTGCCCCGGCCCTAGCACGTGTCCGCACCCTCACCTGTGCCCTCAGCCTTGCCGTTCCCTAACCCTAACCCTAGCCCGGAACGGAAACCCACCGGCAGCCCCACACCTTAGCCTCCGCCGTACCCTCATCCTAGTCCGTACGAAGACACTGACCCGCGCGTCCGCACGTGCCCCGACCCTAGCACGTGTCCGCACCCTCACCTGTGCCCTCAGCCTTGCCGTTCCCTAACCCTAACCCTAGCCCGGAACGGAAACCCACCGGCAGCCCCACACCTTAGCCTCCGCCGTACCCTCATCCTAGTCCGTGCGCGGACACTTACCCGCGCGTCCGCACGTGCCCCGACCCTAACACGTGTCCGCACCCTCACCTGTGCCCTCAGCCTTGCGTTCCCTAACCCTAACCCTAGCCCGGAACGGAAACCCACCGGCAGCCCCTCACCTTAGCCTCCGCCGTACCCTCATCCTAGTCCGTACGCGGACACTGACCCGCGCGTCCGCACATGCCCCGACCCTAGCACGTGTCCGCACCCTCACCTGTGCCCTCAGCCTTGCCGTTCCCTAACCCTAACCCTAACCCGGAATGGAAACCCACCGGCAGCCCCACACCTTAGCCTCCGCCGTACCCTCATCCTAGTCCGTACGCGGACACTGACCCGCGCGTCCGCACGTGCCCCGACCCTAGCACGTGTCCGCACCCTCACCTGTGCCCTCAGCCTTGCCGTTCCCTAACCCTAACCCTAGCCCGGAACGGAAACCCACCGGCAGCCCCACACCTTAGCCTCCGCCGTACCCTCATCCTAATCCGTATGCGGACACTGACCCGCGCGTCCGCACGTTCCCCGACCCTAGCACGTGGCCGCACCCTCACCTGTGCCCTCAGCCTTGCCGTTCCCTAACCCTAAGCCTAGCCCGGAACGGAAACCCACCGGCAGCCCCACACCTTAGCCTCCGCCGTACCCTCATCCTAGTCCGTACGCGGACACTGACCCGGGCGTCCGCACGTGCCCCGACCCTACCACGTGTCCGCACCCTCACCTGTGCATTCAGCCTTGTCGTTCCCTAACCCTAAGCCTAGCCCGGAACGGAAACCCACCGGCAGCCCCACACCGTAGCCTCCACCGTACCCTCATCCTAGTCCGTACGCGGACACTGACCCACGCGTCTGCACGTGCCCCGACCCTAGCACGTGTCCGCACCCTCACCTGTGCCCTCAGCCTTGCCGTTCCCTAACCCTAAGCCTAGCCCCGAAAGGAAACCCACCGGCAGCCCCACACCTTAGCCTCCGCCGTACCCTCATCCTAGTCCGTACGCGGACACTGACCCGCGCGTCCGCACGTGCCCCGGCCCTAGCACGTGTCCGCACCCTCACCTGTGCCCTCAGCCTTGCCGTTCCCTAACCCTAACCCTAGCCCGGAAGGGAAACCCACCAGCAGCCCCACCCCTTAGCCTCCGCCGTACCCTCATCCTAGTCCGTACGCGGACACTGACCCACGCCTCCGCACGTGCCCCGACCCTAGCACGTGTCCGCACCCTCACCTGTGCCCTCAGCCTTGCCGTTCCCTAACCCTAACCCTAGCCCGGAACGGAAACCCACCGGCAGCCCCACACCTTAGCCTCCGCCGTACCCTCATCCTAATCCGTACGCGGACACTGACCCGCGCGTCCGCACGTGCCCCGACCCTAGCACGTGTCCGCAACCTTACCTGTGCCCTCAGCCTTGCCGTTCCCTAACCCTAACGCTAGCCCGGAACGGAAACCCACCGGCAGCCCCACACCTTAGCCTCCGCCGTACCCTCATCCTAGTCCGTACGCGGACACTGAACCGCGCGTCCGCACGTGCCCCGACACTAGCACGTGTCCGCAACCTTACTTGTGCCCTCAGCCTTGCCGTTCCCTAACCCTAACCCTAGCCCGGAACGGAAACCCACCGGCAGCCCCACACCTTAGCCTCCGCCGTACCCTCATCCTACTCCGTACGCGGACACTGACACACGCGTCCGCACGTGCCCCGACCCTAGCACGTGTCCGCACCCTCACCTGTGCCCTCAGCCTTGCCGTTCCCTAACCCTAAGCCTAGCCCGGAACGGAAACCCACCGGCAGCCCCACACCTTAGCCTCCGCCGTACCCTCATCCTAGTCCGTACGCGGACACTGACCCGCGCGTCCGCCCATGCCCCGACCCTAGCACGTGTCCGCACCCTCACCTGTGCTCTCAGCCTTGCCGTTCCCTAACCCTAACCCTAGCCCGGAACGGAAAGCCACCGGCAGCCCCACACCTTAGCCTCCGCCGTACCCTCATCCTAGTCCGTACGCGGACACTGACCCGCGCGTCCGCACGTGCCCCGACCCTAGCACGTGTCCGCACCCTCACCTGTGCCCTCAGCCTTGCCGTTCCCTAACCCTAACCCTAGCCCGGAACGGAAACCCACCGGCAGCCCCACACCTTAGCCTCCGCCGTACCCTCATCCTAGTCCGTACGCGGACACTGACCCGCGCGTCCGCACGTGCCCCGACCCTAGCACGTGTCCGCACCCTCACCTGTGCCCTCAGCCTTGCCGTTCCCTAACCCTAACCCTACCCCGGAACGGAAACCCACCGGCAGCCCCACACCTTAGCCTCCGCCGTACCCTCATCCTAGTCCGTACGCGGACACTGACCCGCGCGTCCGCACGTGCCCCGACCCTAGCATGTGTCCGCACCCTCACGTGTGCCCTCAGCCTTGCCATTACATAACCCTAAGCCTAGCCCGGAACGGAAACCCACCGGCAGCCCCACACCTTAGCCTCCGCCGTACCCTCATCCTAGTCCGTACGCGGACACTGACCCACGCGTCCGCACGTGCCCCGATCCTAGCACGTGTCCGCACCCTCACCTGTGCCCTCAGCCTTGCCGTTCCCTAACCCTAACCCTAGCCCGGAACGGAAACCCACCGGCAGCCCCACACCTTAGCCTCCGCCGTACCCTCATCCTAGTCCGTACGCGGACACTGACCCGCGCGTCCGCACGTGCCCCGACCTTAGCACGTGTCCGCACCCTCACATGTGCCCTCAGCCTTGCCGTTCCCTAACCCTAAACCTAGCCCGGAACGGAAACCCACCGGCAGCCCCACACCTTAGCCTCCGCCGTACCCTCATCCTAGTCCGTACGCGGACACTGACCTGCGCGTCCGCACGTGCCCCGACCCTAGCCCGTGTCCGCACCCTCACCTGTGCCCTCAGCCTTGCCGTTCCCTAACCCTAACCCTAGCCCGGAACGGAAACCCACCGGCAGCCCCACACCTTAGCCTCCGCCGTAACCTCATCCTAGTCCGTACGCGGACACTGACCTGCGCGTCCGCACGTGCCATGACCCTAGCACGTGTCCGCACCCTCACCTGTGCCCTCAGCCTTGCCGTTCCCTAACCCTTACCCTAGCCCGGAACGGAAAGCCACCGGCAGACCCACACCTTAGCCTCCGCCGTAACCTCATCCTAGTCCGTACGCGGACACTGACACGCGCGTCCGCACGTGCCCCGACCCTAGCACGTGTCCGCACCCTCACCTGTGCCCTCAGCCTTGCCGTTCCCTAACCCTAACCCTAGCCCGGAACGGAAACCCACCGGCAGCCCCACACCTTAGCCTCCGCCGTACCTTCAACCTAGTCCGTACGCGGACACTGACCCGCGCGTCCGCACGTGCCCCGAACCTAGCACGTGTCCGCACCCTCACCTGTGCCCTCAGCCTTGCCGTTCCCTAACCCTAACCCTAGCCCGGAACGGAAACCCACCGGCAGCCCCACACCTTAGCTTCCGCCGTACCCTCATCCTAGTCCGTACGCGGACACTGACACGTGCGTCCTCACGTGCCCCGACCCTAGCACGTGTCCGCACCCTCACCTGTGCCCTCAGCCTTGCCGTTCCCTAACCCTAACCCTAGCCCGGAACGGAAACCCACCGGCAGCCCCACACCTTAGCCTCCGCCGTACCCTCATCCTAGTCCGTACGCGGACACTGACCCGCGCGTCCGCACGTGCCCCGACCCTAGCACGTGTCCGCATCCTCACCTGTGCCCTCAGCCTTGCCGTTCCCTAACCCTAACCCTAGCCCGGAACGGAAAACCACCGGCAGCCCCACACCTTAGCCTCCGCCGTACCCTCATCCTACTCCGTACGCGGACACTGACCCGCGCGTCCGCACGTGCCCCGACCCTAGCACGTGTCCGCACCCTCACCTGTGCCCTCAGCCTTGCCGTTCCCTAACCCTAACCCTAGCCCGGAACGGAAACCCACCGGCAGCCCCACACCTTAGCCTCCGCCGTACCCTCATCCTAGTCTGTACGCGGACACTGACCCGCGCGACCGCACGTGCCCCGACCCTAGCACGTGTCCGCACCCTCAATTGTGCCCTCAGCCTTGCCGTTCCCTAACCCTAACCCTAGCCCGGAACGGAAACCCACCGGCAGCCCCACACCTTAGCCTCCGCCGTACCCTCATCCTAGTCCGTACGCAGACACTGACCAGCGCGTCCGCACGTGCCCCGACCCTAGCACGTGTCCGCACCCTCACCTGTGCCCTCAGCCTTGCCGTTCCCTAACCCTAAGCCTAGCCTGGAACGGAAACCCACCGGCAGCCCCACACCTTAGCCTCCGCCGTACCCTCCTCCTAGTCCATACGCGGACACTGACCCACGCGTCCGCACGTGCCCCGACCCTAGCACGTGTCCGCACCCTCACCTGTGCCCTCAGCCTTGCCGTTCCCTAACCCTAAGCCTAGCCCGGAACGGAAACCCACCGGCAGCCCCAAACCTTAGCCTCCGCCGTACCCTCATCCTTGTCCGTACGCGGACACTGACCCGCGCATCCACACGTGCCCCGACCCTAGCACGTGTCCGCACCCTCACCTGTGCCCTCAGCCTTGCCGTTCCCTAACCCTAACCTTAGCCCGGAAGGGAAACCCACCGGCAGCCCCACACCTTATCCTCCACCGTACCCTCATCCTAGTCCGTACGCGGACACTGACCCGCGCGTCCTCATGTGCCCCGACCCTAGCACGTGTCCGCACCCTCACCTGTGCCCTCAGCCTTGCCGTTCCCTAAGCCTAACCCTAGCCCGGAACGGAAACCCACCGGCAGCCCCACACCTTAGCCTCCGCCGTACCCTCATCCTAGTCCGTACGCGGACTCTGACCCGCGCGTCCGCACGTGCCCCGACCCTAGCACGTGTCCGCACCCTCACCTGTGCCCTCAGCCTTGCCATTCCCTAACCCTAACCCTAGCCCGGAACGGAAACCCACCGGCAGCCCCACACCTTAGCCTCCGCCGTACTCTCATCCTAGTCCGTACGCGGACACTGACCCGCGCGTCCGCACGTGCCCCGACCCTAGCACGTGTCCGCACCCTCACCTGTGCCCTCAGCCTTGCCATTCCCTAACCCTAACCCTAGCCCGGAACGGAAACCCACCGGCAGCCCCACAGCTTAGCCTCCGCCGTACCCTCATCCTAGTCCGTACGCGGACACTGACACGCGCGTCCTCACGTGCCCCGACCCTAGCACGTGTCCGCACCCTCACCTGTGCCCTCAGCCTTGCCGTTCCCTAACCCTAACCCTAGCCCGGAACGGAAACCCACCGGCAGCCCCACACCTTAGCCTCCGCCGTACCCTCATCCTAGTCCGTACGCGGACACTGACCCGCGCGTCCGCACGTGCCCCGACCCTAGCACGTGTCCGCACCCTCACCTGTGCCCTCAGCCTTGCCGTTCCCTAACCCTAACCCTAGCCCGGAACGGAAACCCACCGGCAGCCCCACACCTCAGCCTCCGCCGTACCCTCATCCTACTCCGTACGCGGACACTGACCCGCGCGTCCGCACGTGCCCCGACCCTAGCACGTGTCCGCACCCTCACCTGTGCCCTCAGCCTTGCCGTTCCCTAACCCTAACCCTAGCCCGGAACGGAAACCCACCGGCAGCCCCACACCTTAGCCTCCGCCTTACCCTCATCCTAGTCCGTACGCGGGCACTGACCCGCACGTCCGTACGTGCCCCGACCCTAGCACGTGTCCGCACCCTCACCTGTGCCGTCTGCCTTGCCGTTCCCTAACCCTAATCCTAGCCCGGAACGGAAACCCACCGGCAGCCCCACACCTTAGCCTCCGCCGTACCCTCATCCTAGTCCGTACGTGGACACTGACCCGCGCGTCCGCACGTGCCCCGACCCTAGCACGTGTCCGCACCCTCACATGTGCCCTCAGCCTTGCCGTTCCCTAACCCTAACCCTAGCCCGGAACGGAAACCCACCGGCAGCCCCACACCTTAGCCTCCGCGTTACCCTCATCCTAATCCGTATGCGGACACTGACCCGCGCGTCCGCACGTGCCCTGACCCTAGCACGTGTCCGCACCCTCACCTGTGCCCTCAGCCTTGCCGTTCCCTAACCCTAACCCTAGCCCGGAACGGAAACCCACCGGCAGCCCCACACCTTATCCTCCGCCGTACCCTCATCCTAATCCGTACACGGACTCTGACCCGCGCGTCCGCACGTGCCCCGACCCTAGCATGTGTCCGCACCCTCACCTGTGCCCTCAGCCTTGCCGTTTCCTAACCCTAACCCTAGCCCGGAACGGAAACCCACCGGCAGCCCCACACCTTAGCCTCCGCTGTACCCTCATCCTAGTCCGTACGTGGACACTGACACGCGCGTCCGCACGTGCCCCGACCCTAGCACGTGTCCGCACCGTCACCTGTGCCCTCAGCCTTGCCGTTCCCTAACCCTAACCCTAGCCCGGAACGGAAACCCACCGGCAGCCCCACACCTTAGCCTCCGCCGTACCCTCATCCTAGTCCGTACGCGGACACTGACCCGCGCGTCCGCACGTGCCCCGACCCTAGCACGTGTCCGCACCCTCACCTGTGCCCTCAGCCTTGCCGTTCCCTAACCCTAACCCTAGCCCGGAACGGAAACCCACCGGCAGCCCCACACCTTAGCCTCCGCCGTACCTTCAACCTAGTCCGTACGCGGACACTGACCCGCGCGTCCGCACGTGCCCCGAACCTAGCAGGTGTCCGCACCCTCACCTGTGCCCTCAGCCTTGCCGTTCCCTAACCCTAACCCTAGCCCGGAACGGAAACCCACCGGCAGCCCCACACCTTAGCTTCCGCCGTACCCTCATCCTAGTCCGTAAGCGGACACTGACACGTGGGTCCTCACGTGCCCCGACCCTAGCACGTGTCCGCACCCTCACCTGTGCCCTCAGCCTTGCCGTTCCCTAACCCTAACCCTAGCCCGGAACGGAAACCCACCGGCAGACCCACACCTTAGCCTCCGCCGTACCCTCATCCTAGTCCGTACGCGGACACTGACCCGCGCGTCCGCACGTGCCCCGACCCTAGCACGTGTCCGCACCCTCACCTGTGCCCTCAGCCTTGCCGTTCCCTAACCCTAACCCTAGCCCGGAACGGAAACCCACCGGCAGCCCCACACCTTAGCCTCCGCCGTACCCTCATCCTACTCCGTACGCGGACACTGACCCGCGCGTCCGCACGTGCCCCGACCCTAGCACGTGTCCGCACCCTCACCTGTGCCCTCAGCCTTGCCGTTCCCTAACCCTAACCCTAGCCCGGAACGGAAACCCACCGGCAGCCCCACACCTTAGCCTCCGCCGTACCCATCCTACTCCGTACGTGCACACTGACCCGCGCGTCCGCACGTGCCCCGACCCTAGCACGTGTCCGCACCCTCACCTGTGCCCTCAGCCTTGCCGTTCCCTAACCCTAACCCTAGCCCAAAAAGGGAAACCCACCGGCAGCCCCACACCTTAGCCTCCGCCGTACCCTCATCCTAGTCCGTACGCGGACACTGACTCCGCGCGTCCGCACGTGCCCCGACCCTAGCACGTGTCCGCACCTTCACCTGTGCCCTCAGCCTTGCCGTTCCCTAACCCTAAGCCTAGCCTGGAAATGAAACCCACCGGCAGCCCCACACCTTAGCCTCCGCCGTACCCTCATCCTAGTCCGTACGCGGACACTGACCCGCGCGTCCGCACGTGCCCCGACCCTACCACGTGTCCGCACCCTCACCTGTGCCCTCAGCCTTGCCATTCCCTAACCCTAAGCCTAGCCCGGAACGGAAACCCACCGGTAGCCCCACACCTTAGCCTCCGCCGTACCCTCCTCCTAGTCCATACGCGGACACTGACCCACGCGTCCGCACGTGCCCCGACCCTAGCACGTGTCCGCACCCTCACCTGTGCCCTCAGCCTTGCCGTTCCCTAACCCTAAGCCTTGCCCGGAACGGAAACCCACCGGCAGCCACAAACCTTAGCCTCCGCCGTACCCTCATCCTTGTCCGTACGCGGACACTGACCCGCGCATCCGCACGTGCCCCGACCCTAGCACGTGTCCGCACCCTCACCTGTGCCCTCAGGCTTGCCGTTCCCTAACCCTAACCTTAGCCCGGAAGGGAAACCCACCGGCAGCCCCACACCTTATCCTCCACCGTACCCTCATCCTAGTCCGTACGCGGACACTGACCCGCGCGTCCTCATGTGCCCCGACCCTAGCACGTGTCCGCACCCTCACCTGTGCCCTCAGCCTTGCCGTTCCCTAAGCCTAACCCTAGCCCGGAACGGAAACCCACCGGCAGCCCCACACCTTAGCCTCCGCCGTACCCTCATCCTAGTCCGTACGCGGACTCTGACCCGCGCGTCCGCACGTGCCCCGACCCTAGCACGTGTCCGCACCCTCACCTGTGCCCTCAGCCTTGCCATTCCCTAACCCTAACCCTAGCCCGGAACGGAAACCCACCGGCAGCCCCACACCTTAGCCTCCGCCGTACTCTCATCCTAGTCCGTACGCGGACACTGACCCGCGCGTCCGCACGTGCCCCGACCCTAGCACGTGTCCGCACCCTCACCTGTGCCCTCAGCCTTGCCATTCCCTAACCCTAACCCTAGCCCGGAACGGAAACCCACCGGCAGCCCCACAGCTTAGCCTCCGCCGTACCCTCATCCTAGTCCGTACGCGGACACTGACACGCGCGTCCTCACGTGCCCCGACCCTAGCACGTGTCCGCACCCTCACCTGTGCCCTCAGCCTTGCCGTTCCCTAACCCTAACCCTAGCCCGGAACGGAAACCCACCGGCAGCCCCACACCTTAGCCTCCGCCGTACCCTCATCCTAGTCCGTACGCGGACACTGACCCGCGCGTCCGCACGTGCCCCGACCCTAGCACGTGTCCGCACCCTCACCTGTGCCCTCAGCCTTGCCGTTCCCTAACCCTAACCCTAGCCCGGAACGGAAACCCACCGGCAGCCCCACACCTCAGCCTCCGCCGTACCCTCATCCTACTCCGTACGCGGACACTGACCCGCGCGTCCGCACGTGCCCCGACCCTAGCACGTGTCCGCACCCTCACCTGTGCCCTCAGCCTTGCCGTTCCCTAACCCTAACCCTAGCCCGGAACGGAAACCCACCGGCAGCCCCACACCTTAGCCTCCGCCTTACCCTCATCCTAGTCCGTACGCGGGCACTGACCCGCACGTCCGTACGTGCCCCGACCCTAGCACGTGTCCGCACCCTCACCTGTGCCGTCTGCCTTGCCGTTCCCTAACCCTAATCCTAGCCCGGAACGGAAACCCACCGGCAGCCCCACACCTTAGCCTCCGCCGTACCCTCATCCTAGTCCGTACGTGGACACTGACCCGCGCGTCCGCACGTGCCCCGACCCTAGCACGTGTCCGCACCCTCACCTGTGCCCTCAGCCTTGCCGTTCCCTAACCCTAACCCTAGCCCGGAACGGAAACCCACCGGCAGCCCCACACCTTAGCCTCCGCGTTACCCTCATCCTAATCCGTATGCGGACACTGACCCGCGCGTCCGCACGTGCCCTGACCCTAGCACGTGTCCGCACCCTCACCTGTGCCCTCAGCCTTGCCGTTCCCTAACCCTAACCCTAGCCCGGAACGGAAACCCACCGGCAGCCCCACACCTTATCCTCCGCCGTACCCTCATCCTAATCCGTACACGGACTCTGACCCGCGCGTCCGCACGTGCCCCGACCCTAGCATGTGTCCGCACCCTCACCTGTGCCCTCAGCCTTGCCGTTTCCTAACCCTAACCCTAGCCCGGAACGGAAACCCACCGGCAGCCCCACACCTTAGCCTCCGCTGTACCCTCATCCTAGTCCGTACGTGGACACTGACACGCGCGTCCGCACGTGCCCCGACCCTAGCACGTGTCCGCACCCTCACCTGTGCCCTCAGCCTTGCCGTTCCCTAACCCTAACCCTAGCCCGGAACGGAAACCCACCGGCAGCCCCACACCTTAGCCTCCGCCGTACCCTCATCCTAGTCCGTACGCGGACACTGACCCGCGCGTCCGCACGTGCCCCGACCCTAGCACGTGTCCGCACCCTCACCTGTGCCCTCAGCCTTGCCGTTCCCTAACCCTAACCCTAGCCCGGAACAGAAACCCACCGGCAGCCCCACACCTTAGCCTCCGCCGTACCTTCAACCTAGTCCGTACGCGGACACTGACCCGCGCGTCCGCACGTGCCCCGAACCTAGCACGTGTCCGCACCCTCACCTGTGCCCTCAGCCTTGCCGTTCCCTAACCCTAACCCTAGCCCGGAACGGAAAACCACCGGCAGCCCCACACCTTAGCCTCCGCCGTACCCTCATCCTACTCCGTACGCGGACACTGACCCGCGCGTCCGCACGTGCCCCGACCCTAGCACGTGTCCGCACCCTCACCTGTGCCCTCAGCCTTGCCGTTCCCTAACCCTAACCCTAGCCCGGAACGGAAACCCACCGGCAGCCCCACACCTTAGCCTCCGCCGTACCCTCATCCTAGTCCGTACGCGGACACTGACCCGCGCGACCGCACGTGCCCCGACCCTAGCACGTGTCCGCACCCTCAATTGTGCCCTCAGCCTTGCCGTTCCCTAACCCTAACCCTAGCCCGGAACGGAAACCCACCGGCAGCCCCACACCTTAGCCTCCGCCGTACCCTCATCCTAGTCCGTACGCAGACACTGACCAGCGCGTCCGCACGTGCCCCGACCCTAGCACGTGTCCGCACCCTCACCTGTGCCCTCAGCCTTGCCGTTCCCTAACCCTAAGCCTAGCCTGGAACGGAAACCCACCGGCAGCCCCACACCTTAGCCTCCGCCGTACCCTCCTCCTAGTCCATACGCGGACACTGACCCACGCGTCCGCACGTGCCCCGACCCTAGCACGTGTCCGCACCCTCACCTGTGCCCTCAGCCTTGCCGTTCCCTAACCCTAAGCCTAGCCCGGAACGGAAACCCACCGGCAGCCCCAAACCTTAGCCTCCGCCGTACCCTCATCCTTGTCCGTACGCGGACACTGACCCGCGCATCCACACGTGCCCCGACCCTAGCACGTGTCCGCACCCTCACCTGTGCCCTCAGCCTTGCCGTTCCCTAACCCTAACCTTAGCCCGGAAGGGAAACCCACCGGCAGCCCCACACCTTATCCTCCACCGTACCCTCATCCTAGTCCGTACGCGGACACTGACCCGCGCGTCCTCATGTGCCCCGACCCTAGCACGTGTCCGCACCCTCACCTGTGCCCTCAGCCTTGCCGTTCCCTAAGCCTAACCCTAGCCCGGAACGGAAACCCACCGGCAGCCCCACACCTTAGCCTCCGCCGTACCCTCATCCTAGTCCGTACGCGGACTCTGACCCGCGCGTCCGCACGTGCCCCGACCCTAGCACGTGTCCGCACCCTCACCTGTGCCCTCAGCCTTGCCATTCCCTAACCCTAACCCTAGCCCGGAACGGAAACCCACCGGCAGCCCCACACCTTAGCCTCCGCCGTACTCTCATCCTAGTCCGTACGCGGACACTGACCCGCGCGTCCGCACGTGCCCCGACCCTAGCACGTGTCCGCACCCTCACCTGTGCCCTCAGCCTTGCCATTCCCTAACCCTAACCCTAGCCCGGAACGGAAACCCACCGGCAGCCCCACAGCTTAGCCTCCGCCGTACCCTCATCCTAGTCCGTACGCGGACACTGACACGCGCGTCCTCACGTGCCCCGACCCTAGCACGTGTCCGCACCCTCACCTGTGCCCTCAGCCTTGCCGTTCCCTAACCCTAACCCTAGCCCGGAACGGAAACCCACCGGCAGCCCCACACCTTAGCCTCCGCCGTACCCTCATCCTAGTCCGTACGCGGACACTGACCCGCGCGTCCGCACGTGCCCCGACCCTAGCACGTGTCCGCACCCTCACCTGTGCCCTCAGCCTTGCCGTTCCCTAACCCTAACCCTAGCCCGGAACGGAAACCCACCGGCAGCCCCACACCTCAGCCTCCGCCGTACCCTCATCCTACTCCGTACGCGGACACTGACCCGCGCGTCCGCACGTGCCCCGACCCTAGCACGTGTCCGCACCCTCACCTGTGCCCTCAGCCTTGCCGTTCCCTAACCCTAACCCTAGCCCGGAACGGAAACCCACCGGCAGCCCCACACCTTAGCCTCCGCCTTACCCTCATCCTAGTCCGTACGCGGGCACTGACCCGCACGTCCGTACGTGCCCCGACCCTAGCACGTGTCCGCACCCTCACCTGTGCCGTCTGCCTTGCCGTTCCCTAACCCTAATCCTAGCCCGGAACGGAAACCCACCGGCAGCCCCACACCTTAGCCTCCGCCGTACCCTCATCCTAGTCCGTACGTGGACACTGACCCGCGCGTCCGCACGTGCCCCGACCCTAGCACGTGTCCGCACCCTCACATGTGCCCTCAGCCTTGCCGTTCCCTAACCCTAACCCTAGCCCGGAACGGAAACCCACCGGCAGCCCCACACCTTAGCCTCCGCGTTACCCTCATCCTAATCCGTATGCGGACACTGACCCGCGCGTCCGCACGTGCCCTGACCCTAGAACGTGTCCGCACCCTCACCTGTGCCCTCAGCCTTGCCGTTCCCTAACCCTAACCCTAGCCCGGAACGGAAACCCACCGGCAGCCCCACACCTTATCCTCCGCCGTACCCTCATCCTAATCCGTACACGGACTCTGACCCGCGCGTCCGCACGTGCCCCGACCCTAGCATGTGTCCGCACCCTCACCTGTGCCCTCAGCCTTGCCGTTTCCTAACCCTAACCCTAGCCCGGAACGGAAACCCACCGGCAGCCCCACACCTTAGCCTCCGCTGTACCCTCATCCTAGTCCGTACGTGGACACTGACACGCGCGTCCGCACGTGCCCCGACCCTAGCACGTGTCCGCACCCTCACCTGTGCCCTCAGCCTTGCCGTTCCCTAACCCTAACCCTAGCCCGGAACGGAAACCCACCGGCAGCCCCACACCTTAGCCTCCGCCGTACCCTCATCCTAGTCCGTACGCGGACACTGACCCGCGCGTCCGCACGTGCCCCGACCCTAGCACGTGTCCGCACCCTCACCTGTGCCCTCAGCCTTGCCGTTCCCTAACCCTAACCCTAGCCCGGAACGGAAACCCACCGGCAGCCCCACACCTTAGCCTCCGCCGTACCTTCAACCTAGTCCGTACGCGGACACTGACCCGCGCGTCCGCACGTGCCCCGAACCTAGCAGGTGTCCGCACCCTCACCTGTGCCCTCAGCCTTGCCGTTCCCTAACCCTAACCCTAGCCTGGAACGGAAACCCACCGGCAGCCCCACACCTTAGCTTCCGCCGTACCCTCATCCTAGTCCGTAAGCGGACACTGACACGTGGGTCCTCACGTGCCCCGACCCTAGCACGTGTCCGCACCCTCACCTGTGCCCTCAGCCTTGCCGTTCCCTAACCCTAACCCTAGCCCGGAACGGAAACCCTCCGGCAGACCCACACCTTAGCCTCCGCCGTACCCTCATCCTAGTCCGTACGCGGACACTGACCCGCGCGTCCGCACGTGCCCCGACCCTAGCACGTGTCCGCACCCTCACCTGTGCCCTCAGCCTTGCCGTTCCCTAACCCTAACCCTAGCCCGGAACGGAAACCCACCGGCAGCCCCACACCTTAGCCTCCGCCGTACCCTCATCCTACTCCGTACGCGGACACTGACCCGCGCGTCCGCACGTGCCCCGACCCTAGCACGTAACCGCACCCTCACCTGTGCCCTCAGCCTTGCCGTTCCCTAACCCTAACCCTAGCCCGGAACGGAAACCCACCGGCAGCCCCACACCTTAGCCTCCGCCGTACCCTCATCCTACTCCGTACGTGCACACTGACCCGCGCGTCCGCACGTGCCCCGACCCTACCACGTGTCCGCACCCTCACCTGTGCCCTCAGCCTTGCCGTTCCCTAACCCTAACCCTAGCCCAAAAGGGAAACCCACCGGCAGCCCCACACCTTAGCCTCCGCCGTACCCTCATCCTAGTCCGTACGCGGACACTGACCCGCGCGTCCGCACGTGCCCCGATCCTAGCACGTGTCCGCACCCTCACCTGTGCCCTCAGCCTTGCCGTTCCCTAACCCTAAGCCTTGCCCGGAACGGAAACCCACCGGCAGCCACAAACCTTAGCCTCCGCCGTACCCTCATCCTTGTCCGTACGCGGACACTGACCCGCGCATCCGCACGTGCCCCGACCCTAGCACGTGTCCGCACCCTCACCTGTGCCCTCAGGCTTGCCGTTCCCTAACCCTAACCTTAGCCCGGAAGGGAAACCCACCGGCAGCCCCACACCTTATCCTCCACCGTACCCTCATCCTAGTCCGTACGCGGACACTGACCCGCGCGTCCTCATGTGCCCCGACCCTAGCACGTGTCCGCACCCTCACCTGTGCCCTCAGCCTTGCCGTTCCCTAAGCCTAACCCTAGCCCGGAACGGAAACCCACCGGCAGCCCCACACCTTAGCCTCCGCCGTACCCTCATCCTAGTCCGTACGCGGACTCTGACCCGCGCGTCCGCACGTGCCCCGACCCTAGCACGTGTCCGCACCCTCACCTGTGCCCTCAGCCTTGCCATTCCCTAACCCTAACCCTAGCCCGGAACGGAAACCCACCGGCAGCCCCACACCTTAGCCTCCGCCGTACTCTCATCCTAGTCCGTACGCGGACACTGACCCGCGCGTCCGCACGTGCCCCGACCCTAGCACGTGTCCGCACCCTCACCTGTGCCCTCAGCCTTGCCATTCCCTAACCCTAACCCTAGCCCGGAACGGAAACCCACCGGCAGCCCCACAGCTTAGCCTCCGCCGTACCCTCATCCTAGTCCGTACGCGGACACTGACACGCGCGTCCTCACGTGCCCCGACCCTAGCACGTGTCCGCACCCTCACCTGTGCCCTCAGCCTTGCCGTTCCCTAACCCTAACCCTAGCCCGGAACGGAAACCCACCGGCAGCCCCACACCTTAGCCTCCGCCGTACCCTCATCCTAGTCCGTACGCGGACACTGACCCGCGCGTCCGCACGTGCCCCGACCCTAGCACGTGTCCGCACCCTCACCTGTGCCCTCAGCCTTGCCGTTCCCTAACCCTAACCCTAGCCCGGAACGGAAACCCACCGGCAGCCCCACACCTCAGCCTCCGCCGTACCCTCATCCTACTCCGTACGCGGACACTGACCCGCGCGTCCGCACGTGCCCCGACCCTAGCACGTGTCCGCACCCTCACCTGTGCCCTCAGCCTTGCCGTTCCCTAACCCTAACCCTAGCCCGGAACGGAAACCCACCGGCAGCCCCACACCTTAGCCTCCGCCGTACCCTCATCCTAGTCCGTACGCGGGCACTGACCCGCACGTCCGTACGTGCCCCGACCCTAGCACGTGTCCGCACCCTCACCTGTGCCGTCTGCCTTGCCGTTCCCTAACCCTAATCCTAGCCCGGAACGGAAACCCACCGGCAGCCCCACACCTTAGCCTCCGCCGTACCCTCATCCTAGTCCGTACGTGGACACTGACCCGCGCGTCCGCACGTGCCCCGACCCTAGCACGTGTCCGCACCCTCACCTGTGCCCTCAGCCTTGCCGTTCCCTAACCCTAACCCTAGCCCGGAACGGAAACCCACCGGCAGCCCCACACCTTAGCCTCCGCGTTACCCTCATCCTAATCCGTATGCGGACACTGACCCGCGCGTCCGCACGTGCCCTGACCCTAGCACGTGTCCGCACCCTCACCTGTGCCCTCAGCCTTGCCGTTCCCTAACCCTAACCCTAGCCCGGAACGGAAACCCACCGGCAGCCCCACACCTTATCCTCCGCCGTACCCTCATCCTAATCCGTACACGGACTCTGACCCGCGCGTCCGCACGTGCCCCGACCCTAGCATGTGTCCGCACCCTCACCTGTGCCCTCAGCCTTGCCGTTTCCTAACCCTAACCCTAGCCCGGAACGGAAACCCACCGGCAGCCCCACACCTTAGCCTCCGCTGTACCCTCATCCTAGTCCGTACGTGGACACTGACACGCGCGTCCGCACGTGCCCCGACCCTAGCACGTGTCCGCACCCTCACCTGTGCCCTCAGCCTTGCCGTTCCCTAACCCTAACCCTAGCCCGGAACGGAAACCCACCGGCAGCCCCACACCTTAGCCTCCGCCGTACCCTCATCCTAGTCCGTACGCGGACACTGACCCGCGCGTCCGCACGTGCCCCGACCCTAGCACGTGTCCGCACCCTCACCTGTGCCCTCAGCCTTGCCGTTCCCTAACCCTAACCCTAGCCCGGAACAGAAACCCACCGGCAGCCCCACACCTTAGCCTCCGCCGTACCTTCAACCTAGTCCGTACGCGGACACTGACCCGCGCGTCCGCACGTGCCCCGAACCTAGCACGTGTCCGCACCCTCACCTGTGCCCTCAGCCTTGCCGTTCCCTAACCCTAACCCTAGCCCGGAACGGAAACCCACCGGCAGCCCCACACCTTAGCTTCCGCCGTACCCTCATCCTAGTCCGTAAGCGGACACTGACACGTGCGTCCTCACGTGCCCCGACCCTAGCACGTGTCCGCACCCTCACCTGTGCCCTCAGCCTTGCCGTTCCCTAACCCTAACCCTAGCCCGGAACGGAAACCCACCGGCAGACCCACACCTTAGCCTCCGCCGTACCCTCATCCTAGTCCGTACGCGGACACTGACCCGCGCGTCCGCACGTGCCCCGACCCTAGCACGTGTCCGCACCCTCACCTGTGCCCTCAGCCTTGCCGTTCCCTAACCCTAACCCTAGCCCGGAACGGAAACCCACCGGCAGCCCCACACCTTAGCCTCCGCCGTACCCTCATCCTACTCCGTACGCGGACACTGACCCGCGCGTCCGCACGTGCTCCGACCCTAGCACGTGTCCGCACCCTCACCTGTGCCCTCAGCCTTGCCGTTCCCTAACCCTAACCCTAGCCCGGAACGGAAACCCACCGGCAGCCCCACACCTTAGCCTCCGCCGTACCCTCATCCTACTCCGTACGTGCACACTGACCCGCGCGTCCGCACGTGCCCCGACCCTAGCACGTGTCCGCACCCTCACCTGTGCCCTCAGCCTTGCCGTTCCCTAACCCTAACCCTAGCCCAAAATGGAAACCCACCGGCAGCCCCACACCTTAGCCTCCGCCGTACCCTCATCCTAGTCCGTACGCGGACACTGACCCGCGCGTCCGCACGTGCCCCGACCCTAGCACGTGTCCGCACCTTCACCTGTGCCCTCAGCCTTGCCGTTCCCTAACCCTAAGCCTAGCCTGGAACGGAAACCCACCGGCAGCCCCACACCTTAGCCTCCGCCGTACCCTCATCCTAGTCCGTACGCGGACACTGACCCGCGCGTCCGCACGTGCCCCGACCCTACCACGTGTCCGCACCCTCACCTGTGCCCTCAGCCTTGCCATTCCCTAACCCTAAGCCTAGCCCGGAACGGAAACCCACCGGTAGCCCCACACCTTAGCCTCCGCCGTACCCTCCTCCTAGTCCATACGCGGACACTGACCCACGCGTCCGCACGTGCCCCGACCCTAGCACGTGTCCGCACCCTCACCTGTGCCCTCAGCCTTGCCGTTCCCTAACCCTAAGCCTTGCCCGGAACGGAAACCCACCGGCAGCCACAAACCTTAGCCTCCGCCGTACCCTCATCCTTGTCCGTACGCGGACACTGACCCGCGCATCCGCACGTGCCCCGACCCTAGCACGTGTCCGCACCCTCACCTGTGCCCTCAGCCTTGCCGTTCCCTAACCCTAACCCTAGCCCGGAAGGGAAACCCACCGGCAGCCCCACACCTTATCCTCCGCCGTACCCTCATCCTAGTCCGTACGCGGACACTGACCCGCGCGTCCGCACGTGCCCCGACCCTAGCACGTGTCCGCACCCTCACCTGTGCCCTCAGCCTTGCCGTTCCCTAACCCTAACCCTAGCCCGGAACGGAAACCCACCGGCAGCCCCACACCTTAGCCTCCGCCGTACCCTCATCCTAGTCCGTACGCGGACTCTGACCCCCGCGTCCGCACGTGCCCCGACCCTAGCACGTGTCCGCACCCTCACCTGTGCCCTCAGCCTTGCCGTTCCCTAACCCTAACCCTAGCCCGGAACGGAAACCCACCGGCAGCCCCACACCTTAGCCTCCGCCGTACTCTCATCCTAGTCCGTACGCGGACACTGACCCGCGCGTCCGCCCGTGCCCCGACCCTAGCACGTGTCCGCACCCTCACCTGTGCCCTCAGCCTTGCCATTCCCTAACCCTAACCCTAGCCCGGAACGGAAACCCACCGGCAGCCCCACAGCTTAGCCTCCGCCGTACCCTCATCCTAGTCCGTACGCGGACACTGACACGCGCGTCCTCACGTGCCCCGACCCTAGCACGTGTCCGCACCCTCACCTGTGCCCTCAGCCTTACCGTTCCCTAACCCTAACCCTAGCCCGGAACGGAAACCCACCGGCAGCCCCACACCTTAGCCTCTGCCGTACCCTCATCCTAGTCCGTACGCGGACACTGACCCGCGCGTCCGCACGTGCCCCGACCCTAGCACGTGTCCGCACCCTCACCTGTGCCCTCAGCCTTGCCGTTCCCTAACCCTAACCCTAGCCCGGAACGGAAACCCACCGGCAGCCCCACACCTCAGCCTCCGCCGTGCCCTCATCCTACTCCATACGCGGACACTGAGCCGCGCGTCCGCACGTGCCCCGACCCTAGCACGTGTCCGCACCCTCACCTGTGCCCTCAGCCTTGCCGTTCCCTAACCCTAACCCTAGCCCGGAACGGAAACCCACCGGCAGCCCCACACCTTAGCCTCCGCCTTACCCTCATCCTAGTCCGTACGCGGACACTGACCCGCACGTCCGTACGTGCCCCGACCCTAGCACGTGTCCGCACCCTCACCTGTGCCGTCTGCCTTGCCGTACCCTAAACCTAAACCTAGCCCGGAACGGAAACCCACCGGCAGCCCCACACCTTAGCCTCCGCCGTATCCTCATCCTAGTCCGTACGCGGACACTGACCCGCGCGTCCGCACGTGCCCCGACCCTAGCACGTGTCCGCACCCTCACCTGTGCCCTCAGCCTTGCCGTTCCCTAACCCTAACCCTAGCCCGGAACGGAAACCCACCGGCAGCCCCACACCTTAGCCTCCGCCGTACCCTCATCCTAGTCCGTACGCGGACACTGACACGCGCGTCCGCACGTGCCCCGACCCTAGCACGTGTCCGCACCCTCACCTGTGCCCTCAGCCTTGCCGTTCCCTAGCCCTAACCATAGCCCGGAACGAAAACCCACCAGCAGCCCCACACCTTAGCCTCCGCCGTACCCTCATCCTAGTCCGTACGCGGACACTGACCCGCGCGTCCGCACGTGCCCCGACCCTAGCACGTGTCCGCACCCTCACCTGTGCCCTCAGCCTTCCCGTTCCCTAGCCCTAACCCTAGCCCGGAACGGAAACCCACCGGCATCCCCACACCTTAGCCTCTGCCGTACGCTCATCCTAGTCCGTACGCGGACACTGACCCGCGCGTCCGCACGTGCCCCGACCCTAGCACGTGTCCGCACCCTCACCTGTGCCCTCAGCCTTCCCGTTCCCTAACCCTAACCCTAGCCGGAAGGGAAACCCACCGGCAGCCCCACACCTTAGCCTCCGCCGTACCCTCATCCTAGTCCGTACGCGGACACTGACCCGCGCGTCCGCACGTGCCCGGACCCTAGCACGTGTCCGCACCCTCACCTGTGCCCTCAGCCTTGCCGTTCCCTAACCCTAACCCTAGCCCGGAAGGGAAACCCACCGGCAGCCCCACACCTTAGCCTCCGCCGTACCCTCATCCTAGTCCGTACGCGGACACTGACCCGCGCGTCCGCACGTGCCCCGACCCTAGCACGTGTCCGCACCCTCACCTGTGCCCTCAGCCTTGCCGTTCCCTAACCCTAACCCTAGCCCGGAAGGGAAACCCACCGGCAGCCCCACACCTTAGCCTCCGCCGTACCCTCATCCTAGTCCGTACGCGGACACTGACCCACGCGTCCGCACGTGCCCCGACCCTAGCACGTGTCCGCACCCTCACCTGTGCCCTCAGCCTTGCCGTTCCCTAACCCTAACCCTAGCCCGGAAGGGAAACCCACCGGCAGCCCCACACCTTAGCCTCCGCCGTACCCTCGTCCTAGTCCGTACCTGGACACTGACCCGCGTGTCCGCACGTGCCCCGACCCTAGCACGTGTCCGCACCCTCACCTGTGCCCTCAGCCTTGCCGTTCCCTAACCCTAACCCTAGCCCGGAACGGAAACCCACCGGCAGCCCCACACCTTAGCCTCTGCGGTTCCCTCATCCTAATCCGTACGCGGACACTGACCCGCGCGTCCGCACGTGCCCCGACCCTAGCACGTTTCCGCACCCTCACCTGTGCCCTCAGCCTTGCCGTTCCCTAACCCTAACCCTAGCCCGGAACGGAAACCCACCGGCAGCCCCACACCTTAGCCTCCGCCGTACCCTCATCCTAATCCGTATGCGGACACTGACCCGCGCGTCCGCACGTGCCCCGACCCTAGCACGTGGCCGCACCCTCACCTGTGCCCTCAGCCTTGCCGTTCCCTAGCCCTAACCATAGCCCGGAACGGAAACCCACCGGCAGCCCCACACCTTAGCCTCCGCCGTACCCTCATCCTAATCCGTATGCGGACAATGAC
This sequence comes from Hyperoodon ampullatus, assembly GCF_949752795.1. Lineage (NCBI taxonomy): Eukaryota > Metazoa > Chordata > Mammalia > Artiodactyla > Ziphiidae > Hyperoodon > Hyperoodon ampullatus. The sequence continues at coordinate 858,684 of NW_027640532.1, forward strand.
CCGCGCGTCCGCACGTGCCCCGACCATAGCACGTGGCCGCACCCTCACCTGTGCCCTCAGCCTTGCCGTTCCCTAACCCTAAGCCTAGCCCGGAACGGAAACCCACCGGCAGCCCCACACCTTAGCCTCCGCCGTACCCTCATCCTAATCCGTATGCGGACACTGACCCGCGCGTCCGCACGTGCCCCGACCCTAGCACGTGTCCGCACCCTCACCTGTGCCCTCAGCCTTCCCGTTCCCTAACCCTAACCGTAGCCGGAAGGGAAACCCACAGGCAGCCCCACACCTTAGCCTCCGCCGTACCCTCATCCTAGTCCGTACGCGGACACTGACCCGCGCGTCCGCACGTGCCCCGACCCTAGCACGTGTCCGCACCCTCACCTGTGCCCTCAGCCTTGCCGTTCCCTAACCCTAACCCTAGCCCGGAAGGGAAACCCACCGGCAGCCCCACACCTTAGCCTCCGCCGTACCCTCATCCTAGTCTGTACGCGGACACTGACCCGCGCGTCCGCACGTGCCCCGACCCTAGCACGTGTCCGCACCCTCACCTGTGCCCTCAGCCTTGCCGTTCCCTAACCCTAACCCTAGCCCGGAAGGGAAACCCACCGGCAGCCCCACACCTTAGCCTCCGCCGTACCCTCATCCTAGTCCGTACGCGGACACTGACCCGCGCGTCCGCACGTGCCCCGACCCTAGCACGTGTCCGCACCCTCACCTGTGCCCTCAGCCTTGCCGTTCCCTAACCCTAACCCTAGCCCGGAAGGGAAACCCACCGGCAGCCCCACACCTTAGCCTCCGCCGTACCCTCGTCCTAGTCCGTACCTGGACACTGACCCACGCGTCCGCACGTGCCCCGACCCTAGCACGTGTCCGCACCCTCACCTGTGCCCTCAGCCTTGCCGTTCCCTAACCCTAACCCTAGCCCGGAACGGAAACCCACCGGCAGCCCCACACCTTAGCCTCCGCGGTTCCCTCATCCTAATCCGTACGCGGACACTGACCCGCGCGTCCGCACGTGCCCCGACCCTAGCACGTTTCCGCACCCTCACCTGTGCCCTCAGCCTTGCCGTTCCCTAACCCTAACCCTAGCCCGGAACGGAAACCCACCGGCAGCCCCACACCTTAGCCTCCGCCGTACCCTCATCCTAATCCGTATGCGGACACTGACCCGCGCGTCCGCACGTGCCCCGACCCTAGCACGTGGCCGCACCCTCACCTGTGCCCTCAGCCTTGCCGTTCCCTAACCCTAAGCCTAGCCCGGAACGGAAACCCACCGGCAGCCCCACACCTTAGCCTCCGCCGTGCCCTCATCCTAGTCCGTACGCGGACACCGACCCGCGCGTCCGCACGTGCCCCGACCCTAGCACGTGTCCGCACCCTCACCTGTGCCCTCAGCCTTGCCGTTCCCTAACCCTAACCCTAGCCCGGAAGGGAAACCCACCGGCAGCCCCACACCTTAGCCTCCGCCGTACCCTCATCCTAGTCCGTACGCGGACACTGACCCGCGCCTCCTCACGTGCCCCGACCCTAGCACGTGTCCGCACCCTCACCTGTGCCCTCAGCCTTGCCGTTCCCTAACCCTAACCCTAGCCCGGAACGGAAACCCACCGGCAGCCCCACACCTTAGCCTCCGCCGTACCCTCATCCTAGTCCGTACGCGGACACTGACCCGCGCCTCCGCACGTGCCCCGACCCTAGCACGTGTCCGCACCCTCGCCTGTGCCCTCAGCCTTGCCGTTCCCTAACCCTAACCGTAGCCCGGAACGGAAACCCACCGGCAGCCCCACACCTTAGCCTCCGCCGTACCCTCATCCTAGTCCGTGCGCGGACACTGACCCGCGCGTCCGCACGTGCCCCGACCCTAGCACGTGTCCGCACCCTCACCTGTGCCCTCAGCCTTGCCGTTCCCTAACCCTAACCCGAGCCCGGAAGGGAAACCCACAGGCAGCCCCACACCATAGCCTCCGCCGTACCCTCATCCTAGTCCGTACGCGGACACTGACCCGCGCGTCCGCACGTGCCCCGACCCTAGCACGTGTCCGCACCCTCACCTGTGCCCTCAGCCTTGCCGTTCCCTAACCCTAACCCTAGCCCGGAAGGGAAACCCAAGGGCAGCCCCACACCTTAGGCTCCGCCGTACCCTCATCCTAGTCCGTACGCGGACTCTGACCAGCGCGTCCGCACGTGCCCCGAACCTAGCACGTGTCCACACCCTCACCTGTGCCCTCAGCCTTGCCGTTCCCTAACCCTAACCCTAGCCCGGAACGGAAACCCACCGGCAGCCCCACACCTTAGCCTCCGCCGTACCCTCATCCTAGTCCGTACGCGGACACTGACCCGCGCGTCGGCACGTGCCCCGACCCTAGCACGTGTCCGCACCCTCACCTGTGCCCTCAGCCTTGCCGTTCCCTAACCCTAACCCTAGCCCGGAACGGAAACCCACCGGCAGCCCCACACCTTAGCCTCCGCCGTACCCTCATCCTAATCCGTACGCGGACACTGACCCGCGCGTCCGCACGTGCCCCGACCCTAGCACGTGTCCGCACCCTCACCTGTGCCCTCAGCCTTGCCGTTCCCTAACCCTAACCCTAGCCCGGAACGGAAACCCACCGGTAGCCCCACACCTTAGGCTCCGCCGTACCCTCATCCTAGTCCGTACGCGGACTCTGACCAGCGCGTCCGCACGTGCCCCGAACCTAGCACGTGTCCGCACCCTCACCTGTGCCCTCAGCCTTGCCGTTCCCTAACCCTAACCCTAGCCCGGAACGGAAACCCACCGGCAGCCCCACACCTTAGCCTCCGCCGTACCCTCATCCTAGTCCGTACGCGGACACTGACCCACGCGTCGGCACGTGCCCCGACCCTAGCACGTGTCCGCACCCTCACCTGTGCCCTCAGCCTTGCCGTTCCCTAACCCTAACCCTAGCCCGGAACGGAAACCCACCGGCAGCCCCACACCTTAGCCTCCGCCGTACCCTCATCCTAGTCCGTACGCGGACACTGACACGCGCGTCCTCACGTGCCCCGGCCCTAGCACGTGTCCGCACCCTCACCTGTGCCCTCAGCCTTGCCGTTCCCTAACCCTAACCCTAGCCCGGAACGGAAACCCACCGGCAGCCCCACACCTTAGCCTCCGCCGTACCCTCATCCTAGTCCGTACGAAGACACTGACCCGCGCGTCCGCACGTGCCCCGACCCTAGCACGTGTCCGCACCCTCACCTGTGCCCTCAGCCTTGCCGTTCCCTAACCCTAACCCTAGCCCGGAACGGAAACCCACCGGCAGCCCCACACCTTAGCCTCCGCCGTACCCTCATCCTAGTCCGTGCGCGGACACTTACCCGCGCGTCCGCACGTGCCCCGACCCTAACACGTGTCCGCACCCTCACCTGTGCCCTCATCCTTGCCGTTCCCTAACCCTAACCCTAGCCCGGAACGGAAACCCACCGGCAGCCCCTCACCTTAGCCTCCGCCGTACCCTCATCCTAGTCCGTACGCGGACACTGACCCGCGCGTCCGCACATGCCCCGACCCTAGCACGTGTCCGCACCCTCACCTGTGCCCTCAGCCTTGCCGTTCCCTAACCCTAACCCTAACCCGGAACGGAAACCCACCGGCAGCCCCACACCTTAGCCTCCGCCGTACCCTCATCCTAGTCCGTACGCGGACACTGACCCGCGCGTCCGCACGTGCCCCGACCCTAGCACGTGTCCGCACCCTCACCTGTGCCCTCAGCCTTGCCGTTCCCTAACCCTAACCCTAGCCCGGAACGGAAACCCACCGGCAGCCCCACACCTTAGCCTCCGCCGTACCCTCATCCTAATCCGTATGCGGACACTGACCCGCGCGTCCGCACGTTCCCCGACCCTAGCACGTGGCCGCACCCTCACCTGTGCCCTCAGCCTTGCCGTTCCCTAACCCTAAGCCTAGCCCGGAACGGAAACCCACCGGCAGCCCCACACCGTAGCCTCCACCGTACCCTCATCCTAGTCCGTACGCGGACACTGACCCACGCGTCTGCACGTGCCCCGACCCTAGCACGTGTCCGCACCCTCACCTGTGCCCTCAGCCTTGCCGTTCCCTAACCCTAAGCCTAGCCCCGAAAGGAAACCCACCGGCAGCCCCACACCTTAGCCTCCGCCGTACCCTCATCCTAGTCCGTACGCGGACACTGACCCGCGCGTCCGCACGTGCCCCGGCCCTAGCACGTGTCCGCACCCTCACCTGTGCCCTCAGCCTTGCCGTTCCCTAACCCTAACCCTAGCCCGGAAGGGAAACCCACCAGCAGCCCCACCCCTTAGCCTCCGCCGTACCCTCATCCTAGTCCGTACGCGGACACTGACCCACGCCTCCGCACGTGCCCCGACCCTAGCACGTGTCCGCACCCTCACCTGTGCCCTCAGCCTTGCCGTTCCCTAACCCTAACCCTAGCCCGGAACGGAAACCCACCGGCAGCCCCACACCTTAGCCTCCGCCGTACCCTCATCCTAATCCGTACGCGGACACTGACCCGCGCGTCCGCACGTGCCCCGACCCTAGCACGTGTCCGCACCCTCACCTGTGCCCTCAGCCTTGCCGTTCCCTAACCCTAACCCTAGCCCGGAACGGAAACCCACCGGCAGCCCCAAACCTTAGGCTCCGCCGTACCCTCATCCTAGTCCGTACGCGGACTCTGACCAGCGCGTCCGCACGTGCCCCGAACCTAGCACGTGTCCGCACCCTCACCTGTGCCCTCAGCCTTGCCGTTCCCTAACCCTAACCCTAGCCCGGAACGGAACCCCACCGGCAGCCCCACACCTTAGCCTCCGCCGTACCCTCATCCTAGTCCGTACGCGGACACTGACCTGCGCGTCCGCACGTGACCCGACCCTAGCACGTGTCCGCACCCTCACCTGTGCCCTCAGCCTTGCCGTTCCCTAACCCTAACCCTAGCCCGGAACGGAAACCCACCGGCAGCCCCACACCTTAGCCTCCGCCGTACCCTCATCCTAGTCCGTACGCTGACACTGACCCGCGCGTCCGCGCGTGCCCCGACCCTAGCACGTGTCCGCACCCTCACCTGTGCCCTCAGCCTTGCCGTTCCCTAACCCTAACCCTAGCCCGGAACGGAAACCCACCGGCAGCCCCACACCTTAGCCTCCGCCGTACCCTCATCCTAGTCCGTACGCGGACACTGACACGCGCGTCCTCACGTGCCCCGGCCCTAGCACGTGTCCGCACCCTCACCTGTGCCCTCAGCCTTGCCGTTCCCTAACCCTAACCCTAGCCCAGAACGGAAACCCACCGGCAGCCCCACACCTTAGCCTCCGCCGTACCCTCATCCTAGTCCGTACGAGGACACTGACCCGCGCGTCCGCACGTGCCCCGACCCTAGCACGTGTCCGCACCCTCACCTGTGCCCTCAGCCTTGCCGTTCCCTAACCCTAACCCTAGCCCGGAACGGAAACCCACCGGCAGCCCCACACCTTAGCCTCCGCCGTACCCTCATCCTAGTCCGTGCGCGGACACTTACCCGCGCGTCCGCACGTGCCCCGACCCTAACACGTGTCCGCACCCTCACCTGTGCCCTCAGCCTTCCCGTTCCCTAACCCTAACCCTAGCCCGGAACGGAAACCCACCGGCAGCCCCTCACCTTAGCCTCCGCCGTACCCTCATCCTAGTCCGTACGCGGACACTGACCCGCGAGTCCACACGTGCCCCGACCCTAGCACGTGTCCGCACCCTCACCTGTGCCCTCAGCCTTGCCGTTCCCTAACCCTAACCCTAACCCGGAACGGAAACCCACCGGCAGCCCCACACCTTAGCCTCCGCCGTACCCTCATCCTAGTCCGTACGCGGACACTGACCAGCGTGTCCGCACGTGCCCCGACCCTAGCACGTGTCGGCACCCTCACCTGTGCCCTCAGCCTTGCCGTTCCCTAACCCTAACCCTAGCGCGGAACGGAAACCCACCGGCAGCCCCATACCTTAGCCTCCGCCGTACCCTCATCTTACTCCGTACGCGGCAACTGACCCGCGCGTCCGCACGTGCCCCGACCCTAGCACGTGTCCGCACCCTCACCTGTGCCCTCAGCCTTGCCGTTCCCTAACCCTAACCCTAGCCCGGAACGGAAACCCACCGGCAGCCCCACACCTTAGCCTCCGCCGTACGCTCATCCTAGTCCGTACGCGGACACTGACCCGCGGGTCCGCACGTGCCCCGACCCTAGCACATGTCCGCACCCTAACCTGTGCCCTCAGCCTTGCCGTTCCCTAACCCTAACCCTAGCCAGGAACGGAAACCCACCGGCAGCCCCACACCTTAGCCTCCGCCGTACCCTCATCGTAGTCCGTACGCGGACTATGACCCGCGCGTCCGCACGTGCCCCGACCCTAGCACGTGTCCGCACCCTCACGTGTGCCCTCAGCCTTGCCGTTCCCTAACCCTAAACCAAGCCCGGAACGGAAACCCACCGGCAGCCCCACACCTTAGCCTCCGCCGTACCCTCATCCTAGTCCATACGCGGACACTGACCCGCGCGTCCGCACGTGCCCCGACCCTAGCGCGTGTCCGCACCCTCACCTGTGCCCTCAGCCTTGCCGTTCCCTAACCCTAAGCCTAGCCCTTAACGGAAACCCACCGGTAGCCCCACACCTTAGCCTCCGCCGTACCCTCATCCTAGTCCGTACGCGGACACTGACACGCGCGTCCGCCCATGCCCCGACCCTAGCACGTGTCCGCACCCTCACCTGTGCTCTCAGCCTTGCCGTTCCCTAACCCTAACCCTAGCCCGGAACGGAAACCCACCGGCAGCCCCACACCTTAGCCTCCGCCGTAACCTCATCCTAGTCCGTACGCGGACACTGACCCGCGCGTCCGCACGTGCCCCGACCCTAGCACGTGTCCGCACCCTCACCTGTGCCCTCAGCCTTGCCGTTCCCAAACCCTAACCCTAGCCCGGAACGGAAACCCACCGGCAGCCCCACACATTAGCCTCCGCCGTACCCTCATCCTAGTCCGTACGCAGACACTGACCCGCGCGTCCGCACGTGCCCCGACCCTAGCACGTGTCCGCACCCTCACCTGTGCCCTCAGCCTTGCCGTTCCCTAACCCTAACCCTAGCCCGGAACGGAAACCCACCGGCAGCCCCACACCTTAGCCTCCGCCGTACCCTCATCCTAGTCCGTACGCAGACACTGACCCGCGCGTCCGCACGTGCCCCGACCCTAGCACGTGTCCGCACCCTCACCTGTGCCCTCAGCCTTGCCGTTCCCTAACCCTAACCCTAGCCCGGAACGGAAACCCACCGGCAGCCCCACACCTTAGCCTCCGCCGTACTCTCATCCTAGTCCGTACGTGGACACGGACCCGCGCGTCCGCACGTGCCCCGACCCTAGCACGTGTCCGCACCCTCACCTGTGCCCTCAGCCTTGCCGTTCCCTAACCCTAACCCTAGCCCGGAACGGAAACCCACCGGCAGCCCAACACCTTAGCCTCCGCCGTACCCTCATCCTAGTCCGTACGCGGACACTGACACGCGCGTCCGCACGTGCCCCGACCCTAGCACGTGTCCGCACCCTCACCTGTGCCCTCAGCCTTGCCGTTCCCTAACCCTAACGCTAGCCCGGAACGGAAACCCACCGGCAGCCCCACACCTTAGCTTCCGCCGTACCCTCATCCTAGTCCGTACGTGGACACTGACCCGCGCGTCCGCACGTGCCCCGACCCTAGAACGTGTCCGCACCCTCACCTGTGCCCTCAGCCTTGCCGTTCCCTAACCCTAACCCTAGGCCGGAACAGAAACCCACCGGCAGCCCCACACCTTAGCCTCCGCCGTACCCTCATTCTAGTCCGTACGCGGACACTGACCCGCGCGTCCGCACGTGCCCCGACCCTAGCACGTGTCCGCACCGTCACCCGTGCCCTCAGCCTTGCCGTTCCCTAACCCTAACCCTAGCCCGGAACGGAAACCCACCGGCAGCCCCACACCATAGCCTCCGCCGTACCCTCATCCTAATCCGTACGCGGACACTGACCCGCGCGTACGCACGTGCCCCGACCCTAGCACGTGTCCGCACCCTCACCCGTGCCCTCAGCCTTGCCGTTCCCTAACCCTAACCCTAGCCCGGAACGGAAACCCACCGGCAGCCCCACACCTTAGCGTCCGCCGTACCCTCATCCTAATCCGTACGCGGACACTGACCCGCGCGTCCGCACGTGCCCCAACCCTAGCACGTGTCCGCACCCTCACCCGTGCCCTCAGCCTTGCCGTTCCCTAACCCTAACCCTAGCCCGGAACGGAAACCCACCGGCAGCCCCACACCTTAGCCTCCGCCGTAGCCTCATCCTAGTCCGTACACGGACACTGACCCGCGCGTCCGCACGTGCTCCGACCCTAGCACGTGTCCGCACCCTCACCTGTGCCCTCAGCCTTGCCGTTCCCTAATCCTAACCCTAGCCCGGAACGGAAACCCACCGGCAGCCCCACACCTTAGCCTCCGCCGTACCCTCATCCTAGTCCGTACGCGGACACTGACCCGCGCGTCCGCACGTGCCCCGACTCTAGCACGTGTCCGCAACCTTACCTGTGCCCTCAGCCTTGCCGTTCCCTAACCCTAACCCTAGCCCTGAACGGAAACCCACCGGCAGCCCCACACCTTAGCCTCCGCCGTACCCTCATCCTACTCCGTACGCGGACACTGACACGCGCGTCCGCACGTGCCCCGACCCTAGCACGTGTCCGCACCCTCACCTGTGCCCTCAGCCTTGCCGTTCCCTAACCCTAACCCTAGCCCGGAACGGAAACCCAGCGGCAGCCCCACACCTTAGCCTCCGCCGTACCCTCATCCTAGTCCGTACGCGGACACTGACCCGCGCGTCCGCACGTGTCGCGACCCTAGCACGTGTCCGCACCCTCACCTGTGCCCTCAGCCTTGCCGTTCCCTAACCCTAAGCCTAGACCGGAACGGAAACCCACCGGCAGCCCCACACCTTAGCCTCCGCCGTACCCTCATCCTAGTCCGTACGCGGACACTGACCCGCGCGTCCGCCCATGCCCCGACCCTAGCACGTGTCCACACCCTCACCTGTGCTCTCAGCCTTGCCGTTCCCTAACCCTAACCCTAGCCCGGAACGGAAACCCACCGGCAGCCCCACACCTTAGCCTCCGCCGTACCCTCATCCTAGTCCGTACGCGGACACTGACCCGCGCGTCCGCACGTGCCCCGACCCTAGCACGTGTCCGCACCCTCACCTGTGCCCTCAGCCTTGCCGTTCCCTAACCCTAACCCTAGCCCGGAACGGAAACCCACCGGCAGCCCCACACCTTAGCCTCCGCCGTACCCTCATCCTAGTCCGTACGCAGACACTGACCCGCGCGTCCGCACGTGCCGCGACCCTAGCACGTGTCCGCACCCTCACCTGTGCCCTCAGCCTTGCCGTTCCCTAACCCTAACCCTAGCTCGGAACGAAAACCCACCGGCAGCCCCACACCTTAGCCTCCGCCGTACCCTCATCCTAGTCCGTACGCGGACACTGACCCGCGCGTCCGCACGTGCCCCGATCCTAGCACGTGTCCGCACCCTCACCTGTGCCCTCAGCCTTGCCGTTCCCTAACCCTAACCCTAGCCCGGAACGGAAACCCACCGGCAGCCCCACACCTTAGCCTCTGCCGTACCCTCATCCTAGTCCGTACGCGGACACTGACCCGCGCGTCCGCACGTGCCCCGACCCTAGCACGTGTCCACACCCTCACCTGTGCCCTCAGCCTTGCCGTACCCTAACCCTAAACCTAGCCCGGAACAGAAACCCACCGGCAGCCCCACACCTTAGCCTCCGCCGTACCCTCATCCTAGTCCGTACGCGGACACTGACCCGCGCGTCCGCACGTGCCCCGACCCTAGCACGTGTCCGCACCCTCACCTGTGCCCTCAGCCTTGCCGTTCCCTAACCCTAACCCTAGCCCGGAACGGAAACCCACCGGCAGCCCCACACCTTAACCTCCGCCGTACCCTCATCCTAGTCCGTACGCGGACACTGACCCGCGTGTCCGCACGTGCCCCGACCCTAGCACGTGTCCGCACCCTCACCTGTGCCCTCAGCCTTGCCGTTCCCTAACCCTAACCCTAGCCCGGAACGGAAACCCACCGGCAGCCCCACACCTTAGCCTCCGCCGTACCCTCATCCTAGTCCGTACGCGGACACTGACCCGCGCGTCCGCACGTGCCCCGACCCTAGCACGTGTCCACACCCTCACCTGTGCCCTCAGCCTTGCCGTAACCTAACCCTAAACCTAGCCCGGCACGGAAACCCACCGGCAGCCCCACACCTTAGCCTCCGCCGTACCCTCATCCTAGTCCGTACGCGGACACTGACCCGCGCGTCCGCACGTGCCCCGACCCTAGCACGTGTCAGCACCCTCACCTGTGCCCTCAGCCTTGCCGTTCCCTAACCCTAAGCCTAGCCCGGAACGGAAACCCACCGGCAGCCCCACACCTTAGCCTCCGCCGTACCCTCATCCTAGTCCGTACGCGGACACTGACCCGCGCGTCCGCACGTGCCCCGACCCTAGCACGTGTCCGCACCCTCACCTGTGCCCTCAGCCTTGCCGTTCCCTAACCCTAACCCTAGCCCGGAACGGAAACCCACCGGCAGCCCCACACCTTAGCCTCCACCGTACCATCATCCTAGTCCGTACGCGGACACTGACCCGCGCGTCCGCACGTGCCCCGACCCTAGCACGTGTCCGCACCCTCACCTGTGCCCTCAGCCTTGCCGTTTCCTAACCCTAACCCTAGCCCAGTACGGAAACCCACCGGCAGCCCCACACCTTAGCCTCCGCCGTAACCTCATCCTAGTCCGTACGCGGACACTGACCCGCGCGTCCGCACGTGCCCCGACCCTAGCACGTGTCCGCACCCTCACCTGTGCCCTCAGCCTTGCCGTTCCCTAACCCTAACCCTAGCCCGGAACGGAAACCCACCGGCAGCCCCACACCTTAGCCTCCGCCGTACCCTCATCCTAGTCCGTACGCGGACACTGACCCGCGCGTCCGCACGTGCCCCGACCTTAGCACGTGTCCGCACCCTCACATGTGCCCTCAGCCTTGCCGTTCCCTAACCCTAAACCTAGCCAGGAACGGAAACCCACCGGCAGCCCCACACCTTAGCCTCCGCCGTACCCTCATCCTAGTCCGTACGCGGACACTGACCCGCGCGTCCGCACGTGCCCCGACCCTAGCACGTGTCCGCACCCTCACCTGTGCCCTCAGCCTTGCCGTTCCCTAACCCTAACCCTAGCCCGGAACGGAAACCCACCGGCAGCCCCACACCTTAGCCTCCGCCGTACCCTCATCCTAGTCCGTACGCGGACACTGAACCGCGCGTCCGCACGTGCCCCGACCCTAGCACGTGTCCGCACCGTCACCCGTGCCCTCAGCCTTGCCGTTCCCTAACCCTAACCCTAGCCCGGAACGGAAACCCACCGGCAGCCCCACACCATAGCCTCCGCCGTATCCTCATCCTAATCCGTACGCGGACACTGACCCGCGCGTACGCACGTGCCCCGACCCTAGCACGTGTCCGCACCCTCACCCGTGCCCTCAGCCTTGCCGTTCCCTAACCCTAACCCTAGCCCGGTACGGAAACCCACCGGCAGCCCCACACCTTAGCCTCCGCCGTACCCTCATCCTAATCCGTACGCGGACACTGACCCGCGCGTCCGCACGTGCCCCAACCCTAGCACGTGTCCGCAGCCTCACCCGTGCCCTCAGCCTTGCCGTTCCCTAACCCTAACCCTAGCCCGGAACGGAAACCCACCGGCAGCCCCACACCTTAGCCTCCGCCGTAGCCTCATCCTAGTCCGTACACGGACACTGACCCACGCGTCCGCACGTGCTCCGACCCTAGCACGTGTCCGCACCCTCACCTGTGCCCTCAGCCTTGCCGTTCCCTAACCCTAACCCTAGCCCTGAACGGAAACCCACCGGCAGCCCCACACCTTAGCCTCCGCCGTACCCTCATCCTAGTCCGTACGCGGACACTGACCCGCGTGTCCGCACGTGCCCCGACACTAGCACGTGTCCGCAACCTTACCTGTGCCCTCAGCCTTGCCGTTCCCTAACCCTAACCCTAGCCCTGAACGGAAACCCACCGGCAGCCCCACACCTTAGCCTCCGCCGTACCCTCATCCTACTCCGTACGCGGACACTGACACGCGCGTCCGCACGTGCCCCGACCCTACCACGTGTCCGCACCCTCACCTGTGCACTCAGCCTTGCCGTTCCCTAACCCTAACCCTAGCCCGGAACGGAAACCCAGCGGCAGCCCCACACCTTAGCCTCCGCCGTACCCTCATCCTAGTCCGTACGCGGACACTGACCCGCGCGTCCGCACGTGTCGCGACCCTAGCACGTGTCCGCACCCTCACCTGTGCCCTCAGCCTTGCCGTTCCCTAACCCTAAGCCTAGCCCGGAACGGAAACCCACCGGCAGCCCCACACCTTAGCCTCCGCCGTACCCTCATCCTAGTCCGTACACGGACACTGACCCGCGCGTCCGCCCATGCCCCGACCCTAGCACGTGTCCACACCCTCACCTGTGCTCTCAGCCTTGCCGTTCCCTAACCCTAACCGTAGCCCGGAACGGAAACCCACCGGCAGCCCCACACCTTAGCCTCCGCCATACCCTAATCCTAGTCCGTACGCGGACACTGACCCGCGCGTCCGCACGTGCCCCGACCCTAGCACGTGTCCGCACCCTCACCTGTGCCCTCAGCCTTGCCGTTCCCTAACCCTAACCCTAGCCCGGAACGGAAACCCACCGGCAGCCCCACACCTTAGCCTCCGCCGTACCCTCATCCTAGTCCGTACGCGGACACTGACCCGCGCGTCCGCACGTGCCCCGACCCTAGCATGTGTCCGCACCCTCACCTGTGCCCTCAGCCTTGCCGTTCCCTAACCCTAACCCTAGCCCGGAACGGAAACCCACCGGCAGCCCCACACCTTAGCCTCCGCCGTACCCTCATCCTAGTCCGTACGCGGACACTGACCCGCGCGTCCGCACGTGCCCCGATCCTAGCATGTGTCCGCACCCTCACCTGTGCCCTCAGCCTTGCCGTTCCCTAACCCTAACCCTAGCCCGGAACGGAAACCCACCGGCAGCCCCACACCTTAGCCTCCGCCGTACCCTCATCCTAGTCCGTACGCGGACACTGACCCGCGCGTCCGCACGTGCCCCGACCCTAGCACGTGTCCACACCCTCACCTGTGCCCTCAGCCTTGCCGTACCCTAACCCTAAACCTAGCCCGGAACGGAAACCCACCGGCAGCCCCACACCATAGCCTCCGCCGTACCCTCATCCTAGTCCGTACGCGGACACTGACCCGCGCGTCCGCACGTGCCCCGACCCTAGCACGTGTCCGCACCCTCACCTGTGCCCTCAGCCTTGCCGTTCCCTAACCCTAACCCTAGCCCGGAACGGAAACCCACCGGCAGCCCCACACCTTAACCTCCGCCGTACCCTCATCCTAGTCCGTACGCGGACACTGACCCGCGTGTCCGCACGTGCCCCGACCCTAGCACGTGTCCGCACCCTCACCTGTGCCCTCAGCCTTGCCGTTCCCTAACCCTAACCCTAGCCCGGAACGGAAACCCACCGGCAGCCCCACACCTTAGCCTCCGCCGTACCCTCATCCTAGTCCGTACGCGGACACTGACCCGCGCGTCCGCACGTGCCCCGACCCTAGCACGTGTCCACACCCTCACCTGTGCCCTCAGCCTTGCCGTAACCTAACCCTAAACCTAGCCCGGCACGGAAACCCACCGGCAGCCCCACACCTTAGCCTCCGCCGTACCCTCATCCTAGTCCGTACGCGGACACTGACCCGCGCGTCCGCACGTGCCCCGACCCTAGCACGTGTCAGCACCCTCACCTGTGCCCTCAGCCTTGCCGTTCCCTAACCCTAAGCCTAGCCCGGAACGGAAACCCACCGGCAGCCCCACACCTTAGCCTCCGCCGTACCCTCATCCTAGTCCGTACGCGGACACTGACCCGCGCGTCCGCACGTGCCCCGACCCTAGCACGTGGCCGCACCCTCACCTGTGCCCTCAGCCTTGCCGTTCCCTAACCCTAACCCTAGCCCGGAACGGAAACCACCGGCAGCCCCACACCTTAGCCTCCACCGTACCATCATCCTAGTCCGTACGCGGACACTGACCCGCGCGTCCGCACGTGCCCCGTCCCTAGCACGTGTCCGCACCCTCACCTGTGCCCTCAGCCTTGCCGTTTCCTAACCCTAACCCTAGCCCAGTACGGAAACCCACCGGCAGCCCCACACCTTAGCCTCCGCCGTAACCTCATCCTAGTCCGTACGCGGACACTGACCCGCGCGTCCGCACGTGCCCCGACCCTAGCACGTGTCCGCACCCTCACCTGTGCCCTCAGCCTTGCCGTTCCCTAACCCTAACCCTAGCCCGGAACGGAAACCCACCGGCAGCCCCACACCTTAGCCTCCGCCGTACCCTCATCCTAGTCCGTACGCGGACACTGACCCGCGCGTCCGCACGTGCCCCGACCTTAGCACGTGTCCGCACCCTCACATGTGCCCTCAGCCTTGCCGTTCCCTAACCCTAAACCTAGCCCGGAACGGAAACCCACAGGCAGCCCCACACCTTAGCCTCCGCCGTACCCTCATCCTAGTCCGTACGCGGACACTGACCCGCGCGTCCGCACGTGCCCCGACCCTAGCACGTGTCCGCACCCTCACCTGTGCCCTCAGCCTTGCCGTTCCCTAACCCTAACCCCAGCCCGGAACGGAAACCCACCGGCAGCCCCACACCTTAGCCTCCGCCGTACCCTCATCCTAGTCCGTACGCGGACACTGACCCGCGCGTCCGCACGTGCCCCGACCCTAGCACGTGTCCGCACCGTCACCCGTGCCCTCAGCCTTGCCGTTCCCTAACCCTAACCCTAGCCCGGAACGGAAACCCACCGGCAGCCCCACACCATAGCCTCCGCCGTATCCTCATCCTAATCCGTACGCGGACACTGACCCGCGCGTACGCACGTGCCCCGACCCTAGCACGTGTCCGCACCCTCACCCGTGCCCTCAGCCTTGCCGTTCCCTAACCCTAACCCTAGCCCGGTACGGAAACCCACCGGCAGCCCCACACCTTAGCCTCCGCCGTACCCTCATCCTAATCCGTACGCGGACACTGACCCGCGCGTCCGCGCGTGCCCCAACCCTAGCACGTGTCCGCAGCCTCACCCGTGCCCTCAGCCTTGCCGTTCCCTAACCCTAACCCTAGCCCGGAACGGAAACCCACCGGCAGCCCCACACCTTAGCCTCCGCCGTAGCCTCATCCTAGTCCGTACACGGACACTGACCCACACGTCCGCACGTGCTCCGACCCTAGCACGTGTCCGCTCCCTCACCTGTGCCCTCAGCCTTGCCGTTCCCTAACCCTAACCCTAGCCCTGAACGGAAACCCACCGGCAGCCCCACACCTTAGCCTCCGCCGTACCCTCATCCTAGTCCGTACGCGGACACTGACCCGCGTGTCCGCACGTGCCCCGACACTAGCACGTGTCCGCAACCTTACCTGTGCCCTCAGCCTTGCCGTTCCCTAACCCTAACCCTAGCCCTGAACGGAAACCCACCGGCAGCCCCACACCTTAGCCTCCGCCGTACCCTCATCCTACTCCGTACGCGGACACTGACACGCGCGTCCGCACGTGCCCCGACCCTACCACGTGTCCGCACCCTCACCTGTGCCCTCAGCCTTGCCGTTCCCTAACCCTAACCCTAGCCCGGAACGGAAACCCAGCGGCAGCCCCACACCTTAGCCTCCGCCGTACCCTCATCCTAGTCCGTACGCGGACACTGACCCGCGCGTCCGCACGTGTCGCGACCCTAGCACGTGTCCGCACCCTAACCTGTGGCCTCAGCCTTGCCGTTCCCTAACCCTAAGCCTAGCCCGGAACGGAAACCCACCGGCAGCCCCACACCTTAGCCTCCGCCGTACCCTCATCCTAGTCCGTACACGGACACTGACCCGCGCGTCCGCCCATGCCCCGACCCTAGCACGTGTCCACACCCTCACCTGTGCTCTCAGCCTTGCCGTTCCCTAACCCTAACCGTAGCCCGGAACGGAAACCCACCGGCAGCCCCACACCTTAGCCTCCGCCATACCCTCATCCTAGTCCGTACGCGGACACTGACCCGCGCGTCCGCACGTGCCCCGACCCTAGCACGTGTCCGCACCCTCACCTGTGCCCTCAGCCTTGCCGTTCCCTAACCCTAACCCTAGCCCGGAACGGAAACCCACCGGCAGCCCCACACCTTAGCCTCCGCCGTACCCTCATCCTAGTCCGTACGCGGACACTGACCCGCGCGTCCGCACGTGCCCCGACCCTAGCATGTGTCCGCACCCTCACCTGAGCCCTCAGCCTTGCCGTTCCCTAACCCTAACCCTAGCCCGGAACGGAAACCCACCGGCAGCCCCACACCTTAGCCTCCGCCGTACCCTCATCCTAGTCCGTACGCGGACACTGACCCGCGCGTCCGCACGTGCCCCGACCCTAGCACGTGTCCGCACCCTCACCTGTGCCCTCAGCCTTGCCGTACCCTAACCCTAAACCTAGCCCGGAACGGAAACCCACCGGCAGCCCCACACCTTAGCCTCCGCCGTACCCTCATCCTAGTCCGTACGCGGACACTGACCCGCGCGTCCGCACGTGCCCCGACCCTAGCACGTGTCCGCACCCTCACCTGTGCCCTCAGCCTTGCCGTTCCCTAACCCTAAGCCTAGCCCGGAACGGAAATCCACCGGCAGCCCCACACCTTAGCCTCCGCCGTACCCTCATCCTAGTCCGTACGCGGACACTGACCCGCGCGTCCGCACGTGCCCCGACCCTAGCACGTGTCCGCACCCTCAC
Source organism: Hyperoodon ampullatus (assembly GCF_949752795.1). NCBI lineage: Eukaryota > Metazoa > Chordata > Mammalia > Artiodactyla > Ziphiidae > Hyperoodon > Hyperoodon ampullatus. Next base: position 875,597 of record NW_027640532.1, read on the forward strand.
CTGTGCCCTCAGCCTTGCCGTTCCCTAACCCTAACCCTAGCCCGGAACGGAAACCCACCGGCAGCCCCACACCTTAGCCTCCGCCGTAACCTCATCCTAGTCCGTACGCGGACACTGACCCGCGCGTCCGCACGTGCCCCGACCCTAGCACGTGTCCGCACCCTCACCTGTGCCCTCAGCCTTGCCGTTCCCTAACCCTAACCCTAGCCCGGAACGGAAACCCACCGGCAGCCCCACACCTTAGCCTCCGCCGTACCCTCATCCTAGTCCGTACGCGGACACTGACCCGCGCGTCCGCACGTGCCCCGACCTTAGCACGTGTCCGCACCCTCACATGTGCCCTCAGCCTTGCCGTTCCCTAACCCTAAACCTAGCCCGGAACGGAAACCCACCAGCAGCCCCACACCTTAGCCTCCGCCGTACCCTCATCCTAGTCCGTACGCGGACACTGACCCGCGCGTCCGCACGTGCCCCGACCCTAGCACGTGTCCGCACCCTCACCTGTGCCCTCAGCCTTGCCGTTCCCTAACCCTAACCCTAGCCCGGAACGGAAACCCACCGGCAGCCCCACACCTTAGCCTCCGCCGTACCCTCATCCTAGTCCGTACGCGGACACTGACCCGCGCGTCCGCACGTGCCCCGACCCTAGCACGTGTCCGCACCCTCACCTGTGCCCTCAGCCTTGCCGTTCCCTAACCCTAACCCTAGCCCAGTACGGAAACCCACCGGCAGCCCCACACCTTAGCCTCCGCCGTAACCTCAAACTAGTCCGTACGCGGACACTGACCCGCGCGTCCGCACGTGCCCCGACCCTAGCACGTGTCCGCACCCTCACCTGTGCCCTCAGCCTTGCCGTTCCCTAACCCTAACCCTAGCCCGGAACGGAAAACCACCGGCAGCCCCACACCTTAGCCTCCGCCGTAACCTCATCCTAGTCCGTACGCGGACACTGACCCGCGCGTCCACACGTGCCCCGACCCTAGCACGTGTCCGCACCCTCACCTGTGCCCTCAGCCTTGCCGTTCCCTAACCCTAACCCTAGCCCGGAACGGAAACCCACCGGCAGCCCCACACCTTAGCCTCCGCCGTACCTTCATCCTAGTCCGTACGCGGACACTGACCCGCGCGTCCGCACGTGCCCCGAACCTAGCACGTGTCCGCACCCTCACCTGTGCCCTCAGCCTTGCCGTTCCCTAACCCTAACCCTAGCCCGGAACGGAAACCCACCGGCAGCCCCACACCTTAGCCTCCGCCATACCCTCATCCTAGTCCGTACGTGGACACTGACCCGCGCGTCCGCACGTGCCCCGACCCTAGCACGTGTCCGCACCCTCACCTGTGCCCTCAGCGTTGCCGTTCCCTATCCCTAACCCTAGCCCGGAACGGAAACCCACCGGCAGCCCAAAACCTTAGCCTCCGCCGTACCCTCATCCTAGTCCGTACGCGGACACTGACACGCGCGTCCGCATGTGCCCCGACCCTAGCACGTGTCCGCACCCTCACCTGTGCCCTCAGCCTTGCCGTTCCCTAACCCTAACGCTAGCCCGGAACGGAAACCCACCGGCAGCCCCACACCTTAGCTTCCGCCGTACCCTCATCCTAGTCCGTACGCGGACACTGACCCGCGCGTCCGCACGTGCCCCGACCCTAGCACGTGTCCGCACCCTCACCTTTGCCCTCAGCCTTGCCGTTCCCTAACCCTAACCCTAGCCCGGAACGGAAACCCACCGGCAGCCCCACACCATAGCCTCCGCCGTACCCTCATCCTAATCCGTACGCGGACACTGACCCGCGCGTACGCACGTGCCCCGACCCTAACACGTGTCCGCACCCTCACCCGTGCCCTCAGCCTTGCCGTTCCCTAACCCTAACCCTAGCCCGGAACGGAAACCCACCGGCAGCCCCACACCTTAGCCTCCGCCGTACCCTCATCCTACTCCGTACGCAGACACTGACACGCGCCTCCGCATGTGCCCGACCCTAGCACGTGTCCGCACCGTCTCCTGTGCCCTCAGCCTTGCCGTTCCCTAACCCTAACCCTAGCCCGGAACGGAAACCCACCGGCAGCCCCACACCTTAGCCTCTGCCGTACCCTCATCCTAGTCCGTACGCGGACACTGACCCGCGCGTCCGCACGTGCCCCGACCATAGCGCGTGTCCGCACCCTCACCTGTGGCCTCAGCCTTGCCGTTCCCTAACCCTAACCCTAGCCCGGAACGGAAACCCACCGGCAGCCCCACACCTTAGCCTCCGCCGTACCCTCATCCTAGTCTGTACGCGGACACTGACCCGCGCGTCCGCACGTGCCCCGACCCTAGCGCGTGTCCGCACCCTCACCTGTGCCCTCAGCCTTGCGGTTCATTAACCCTAACCTTAGCCCGGAACGGAAACCCACCGGCAGCCCCACACTTTAGCCTCCGCCGTACCCTCATCCTAGTCCGTACGCGGACACTGACCCGCGCGTCCGCACGTGCCCCGACCCTAGCTCGTGTCCGCACCCTCACCTGTGCCCTCAGCCTTGCCGTTTCCTAACCCTAACCGTAGCCCGGAACGGAAACCCACCGGCAGCCCCACACCTTAGCCTCCGCCGTACCCTCATCCTAGTCCGTACGCGGACACTGACCCGCGCGTCCGCACGTGTCCCGACCCTAGCACGTGTCCGCACCCTCACCTGTGCCCTCAGCCTTGCCGTTCCCTAACCCTAAGCCTAGCCCGGAACTGAAACCCACCGGCAGCCCCACACCTTAGCCTCCGCCGTACCCTCAACCTAGTCCGTACGCGGACACTGACCCGCGCGTCCGCCCATGCCCCAACCCTAGCACGTGTCCGCACCCTCACCTGTGCTCTCAGCCTTGCCGTTCCCTAACCCTAACCCTAGCCCGGAACGGAAACCCACCGGCAGCCCCACACCTTAGCCTCCGCCGAACCCTCATCCTAGTCCGTACGCGGACACTGACCAGCGCGTCCGCATGTGCCCCGACACTAGCACGTGTCCGCAACCTTACCTGTGCCCTCAGCCTTGCCGTTCCCTAACCCTAACCATAGCCCGGAACGGAAACCCACCGGCAGCCCCACACCTTAGCCTCCACCGTACCCTCATCCTACTCCTTACGCGGACACTGACACGCGCGTCCGCACGTGCCCCGACCCTAGCACGTGTCCGCACCCTCACCTGTGCCCTCAGCCTTGCCGTTCCCTAACCCTAACCCTAGCCCGGAACGGAAACCCACCGGCAGCCCCACACCTTAGCCTCTGCCGTACCCTCATCCTAGTCCGTACGCGGACACTGACCCGCGCGTCCGCACGTGCCCCGACCCTAGCGCGTGTCCGCACCCTCACCTGTGCCCTCAGCCTTGCCGTTCCCTAACCCTAACCCTAGCCCGGAACGGAAACCCACCGGCAGCCCCACACCTTAGCCTCCGCCGTACCCTAATCCTAGTCCGTACACGGACACTGACCCGCGCATCCGCACGTGCCCCGACCCTAGCGCGTGTCCGCACCCTCACCTGTGCCCTCAGCCTTGCGGTTCCCTAACCCTAACCTTAGCCCGGAACGGAAACCCACCGGCAGCCCCACACCTTAGCCTCCACCGTACCCTCATCCTAGTCCGTACGCGGACACTGACCCGCGCGTCCGCACGTGCCCCGACCCTAGCGCGTGTCCGCACCCTCACCTGTGCCCTCAGCCTTGCCGTTTCCTAACCCTAACCGTAGCCCGGAACGGAAACCCACCGGCAGCCCCACACCTTAGCCTCCGCCGTACCCTCATCCTAGTACGTACGCGGACACTGACCCGCGCGTCCGCACGTGTCCCGACCCTAGCACGTGTCCGCACCCTCACCTGTGCCCTCAGCCTTGCCGTTCCCTAACCCTAACCCTAGCCCGGAACGGAAACCCACCGGCAGCCCCACACCTTAGCCTCCGCCGTACCCTCATCCTAATCCGTACGCGGACACGGACCCGCGTGTCCGCACGTGCCCTGACCCTAGCACGTGTCCGCACCCTCACCTGTGCCCTCAGCCTTGCCGTTCCCTAACCCTAACCCTAGCCCGGAACGGAAACCCACCGGCAGACCCACACCTTAGCCTCCGCCGTACCCTCATTCTAGTCCGTACGCGGACACTGACCCGCGCGTCCGCACGTGCCCCGACCCTACCACGTGTCCGCACCGTCACCCGTGCACTCAGCCTTGCCGTTCCCTAACCCTAACCCTAGCCCGGAACGGAAACCCACCGGCAGCCCCACACCATAGCCTCCGCCGTACCCTCATCCTAATCCGTACGCGGACACTGACCCGCGCGTCCGCACGTGCCCCGACCCTAGCACGTGTCCGCACCCTCACCCGTGCCCTCAGCCTTGCCGTTCCCTAACCCTAACCCTAGCCCGGAACGGAAACCCACCGGCAGCCCCACACCTTAGCCTCCGCCGTACCCTCATCCTAGTCCGTACACGGACACTGACCCGCGCGTCCGCACGTGCTCCGACCCTAGCACGTGTCCGCACCCTCACCTGTGCCCTCAGCCTTGCCGTTCCCTAACCCTAACCCTAGCCCGGAACGGAAACCCACCGGCAGCCCCACACCTTAGCCTCCGCCGTACCCTCATCCTAGTCCGTACGCGGACACTGACCCGCGCGTCCGCACGTGCCCCGACACTAGCACGTGTCCGCAACCTTACCTGTGCCCTCAGCCTTGCCGTACCCTAACCCTAACCCTAGCCCGGAACGGAAACCCACCGGCAGCCCCACACCTTAGCCTCCACCGTACCCTCATCCTACTCCGTACGCAGACACTGACACGCGCGTCCGCACGTGCCCCGACCCTAGCACGTGTCCGCACCCTCACCTGTGCCCTCAGCCTTGCCGTTCCCTAACCCTAACCCTAGCCCGGAACGGAAAACCACCGGCAGCCCCACACCTTAGCCTCTGCCGTACCCTCATCCTAGTCCGTACGCGGACACTGACCCGCGCGTCCGCACGTGCCCCGACCCTAGCGCGTGTCCGCACCCTCACCTGTGGCCTCAGCCTTGCCGTTCCCTAACCCTAACCCTAGCCCGGAACGGAAACCCACCGGCAGCCCCACACCTTAGCCTCCGCCGTACCCTCATCCTAGTCCGTACGCGGACACTGACACGCGCGTCCGCACGTGCCCCGACCCTAGCGCGTGTCCGCACCCTCACCTGTGCCCTCAGCCTTGCGGTTCCCTAACCCTAACCTTAGCCCGGAACGGAAACCCACCGGCAGCCCCACACTTTAGCCTCCGCCGTACCCTCATCCTAGTCCGTACGCGGACACTGACCCGCGCGTCCGCACGTGCCCCGACCCTAGCTCGTGTCCGCACCCTCACCTGTGCCCTCAGCCTTGCCGTTTCCTAACCCTAACCGTAGCCCGGAACGGAAACCCACCGGCAGCCCCACACCTTAGCCTCCGCCGTACCCTCATCCTAGTCCGTACGCGGACACTGACCAGCGCGTCCGCACGTGTCCCGACCCTAGCACGTGTCCACACCCTCACCTGTGCCCTCAGCCTTGCCGTTCCCTAACCCTAACCCTAGCCCGGAACGGAAACCCACCGGCAGCCCCACACCTTAGCCTCTGCCGTACCCTCATCCTAGTCCGTACGCGGACACTGACCCGCGCGTCCGCACGTGCCCCGACCATAGCGCGTGTCCGCACCCTCACCTGTGGCCTCAGCCTTGCCGTTCCCTAACCCTAACCCTAGCCCGGAACGGAAACCCACCGGCAGCCCCACACCTTAGCCTCCGCCGTACCCTCATCCTAGTCTGTACGCGGACACTGACCCGCGCGTCCGCACGTGCCCCGACCCTAGCGCGTGTCCGCACCCTCACCTGTGCCCTCAGCCTTGCGGTTCATTAACCCTAACCTTAGCCCGGAACGGAAACCCACCGGCAGCCCCACACTTTAGCCTCCGCCGTACCCTCATCCTAGTCCGTACGCGGACACTGACCCGCGCGTCCGCACGTGCCCCGACCCTAGCTCGTGTCCGCACCCTCACCTGTGCCCTCAGCCTTGCCGTTTCCTAACCCTAACCGTAGCCCGGAACGGAAACCCACCGGCAGCCCCACACCTTAGCCTCCGCCGTACCCTCATCCTAGTCCGTACGCGGACACTGACCCGCGCGTCCGCACGTGTCCCGACCCTAGCACGTGTGCGCACCCTCACCTGTGCCCTCAGCCTTGCCGTTCCCTAACCCTAAGCCTAGCCCGGAACTGAAACCCACCGGCAGCCCCACACCTTAGCCTCCGCCGTACCCTCAACCTAGTCCGTACGCGGACACTGAACCGCGCGTCCGCCCATGCCCCAACCCTAGCACGTGTCCGCACCCTCACCTGTGCTCTCAGCCTTGCCGTTCCCTAACCCTAACCCTAGCCCGGAACGGAAATCCACCGGCAGCCCCACACCTTAGCCTCCGCCGTACCCTCATCCTAGTCCGTACGCGGACACTGACCCACGCGTCCGCACGTGCCCCGACCTTAGCACGTGTCCTCACCCTCACATGTGCCCTCAGCCTTTCCGTTCCCTAACCCTAAACCTAGCCCGGAACGGAAACCCACCGGCAGCCCCACACCTTAGCCTCCGCCGTACCCTCATCCTAGTCCGTACGCGGACACTAAACCGCGCGTCCGCACGTGCCCCGACCCTAGCACGTGTCCGCACCCTCACCTGTGCCCTCAGCCTTGCCGTTCCCTAACCCTAACCCTAGCCCGGAACGGAAACCCACCGGCAGCCCCACACCTTAGCCTCCGCCGTACCCTCATCCTAGTCCGTACGCGGACACTGACCCGCGCGTCCGCCCATGCCCCAACCCTAGCACGTGTCCGCACCCTCACCTGTGCTCTCAGCCTTGCCGTTCCCTAACCCTAACCCTAGCCCGGAACGGAAACCCACCGGCAGCCCCACACCTTAGCCTCCGCCGTACCCTCATCCTAGTCCGTACGCGGACACTGACCCGCGCGTCCGCACGTGCCCCGACCTTAGCACGTGTCCTCACCCTCACATGTGCCCTCAGCCTTTCCGTTCCCTAACCCTAAACCTAGCCCGGAACGGAAACCCACCGGCAGCCCCACACCTTAGCCTCCGCCGTACCCTCATCCTAGTCCGTACGCGGACACTAAACCGCGCGTCCGCACGTGCCCCGACCCTAGCACGTGTCCGCACCCTCACCTGTGCCCTCAGCCTTGCCGTTCCCTAACCCTAACCCTAGCCCGGAACGGAAACCCACCGGCAGCCCCACACCTTAGCCTCCGCCGTAACCTCATCCTAGTCCGTACGCGGACACTGACCCGCGCGTCCGCACGTGCCATGACCCTGGCACGTGTCCGCACCCTCACCTGTGCCCTCAGCCTTACCGTTCCCTAACCCTAACCCTAGCCCGGAACGGAAACCCACCGGCAGCCCCACACCTTAGCCTCCGCCGTAACCTCATCCTAGTCCGTACGCGGACACTGACCCGCGCGTCCGCACGTGCCCCGACCCTAGCACGTGTCCGCACCCTCACCTGTGCCCTCAGCCTTGCCGTTCCCTAACCCTAACCCTAGCCCGGAACGGAAACCCACCGGCAGCCCCACACCTTAGCCTCCGCCGTACCTTCATCCTAGTCCGTACGCGGACACTGACCCGCGCGTCCGCACGTGCCCCGAACCTAGCACGTGTCCGCACCCTCACCTGTGCCCTCAGCCTTGCCGTTCCCTAACCCTAACCCTAGCCCGGAACAGAAACCCACCGGCAGCCCCACACCTTAGCCTCCGCCGTACCCTCATCCTAGTCCGTACGCGGACACTGACCCGCGCGTCCGCACGTGCCCCGACCCTAGCACGTGTCCGCACCCTCACCTGTGCCCTCAGCCTTGCCGTTCCCTAACCCTAACCCTAGCCCGGAACGGAAACCCACCGGCAGCCCCACACCTTAGCCTCCGCCGTACCCTCATTCTAGTCCGTACGCGGACACTGACCCGCGCGTCCGCACGTGCCCCGACCCTAGCACGTGTCCGCACCCTCACCCGTGCCCTCAGCCTTGCCGTTCCCTAACCCTAACCCTAGCCCGGAACGGAAACCCACCGGCAGCCCCAAACCTTAGCCTCCGCCGTACCCTCATCCTAATCCGTACGCGGACACTGACCCGCGTGTACGCACGTTCCCCGACCCTAGCACATGTCCGCACCCTCACCCGTGCCCTCAGCCTTGCCGTTCCCTAACCCTAACCCTAGCCCGGAACGGAAACCCACCGGCAGCCCCACACCTTAGCCTCCGCCGTACCCTCATCCTAATCCATACGCGGACACTGACCCGCGCGTCCGCACGTGCCCCGACCCTAGCACGTGTCCGCACCCTCACCCATGCCCTCAGCCTTGCCGTTCCCTAACCCTAACCCTAGCCCGGAACGGAAACCCACCGGCAGCCCCACACCTCAGCCTCCGCCGTACCCTCATCCTAGTCCGTACGCGGACACTGACCCGCGCGTCCGCACGTGCTCCGACCCTAGCACGTGTCCGCACCCTCACCAGTGCCCTCAGCCTTGCCGTTCCCTAACCCTAACCCTAGCCCGGAACGGAAACCCACCGGCAGCCCCACACCTTAGCCTCCGCCGAACCCTCATCCTAGTCCGTACGCGGACACTGACCAGCGCGTCCGCATGTGCCCCGACACTAGCACGTGTCCGCAACCTTACCTGTGCCCTCAGCCTTGCCGTTCCCTAACCCTAACCATAGCCCGGAACGGAAACCCACCGGCAGCCCCACACCTTAGCCTCCACCGTACCCTCATCCTACTCCTTACGCGGACACTGACACGCGCGTCCGCACGTGCCCCGACCCTAGCACGTGTCCGCACCCTCACCTGTGCCCTCAGCCTTGCCGTTCCCTAACCCTAACCCTAGCCCGGGACGGAAACCCACCGGCAGCCCCACACCTTAGCCTCTGCCGTACCCTCATCCTAGTCCGTACGCGGACACTGACCCGCGCGTCCGCACGTGCCCCGACCCTAGCGCGTGTCCGCACCCTCACCTGTGCCCTCAGCCTTGCCGTTCCCTAACCCTAACCCTAGCCCGGAACGGAAACCCACCGGCAGCCCCACACCTTAGCCTCCGCCGTACCCTAATCCTAGTCCGTACACGGACACTGACCCGCGCATCCGCACGTGCCCCGACCCTAGCGCGTGTCCGCACCCTCACCTGTGCCCTCAGCCTTGCGGTTCCCTAACCCTAACCTTAGCCCGGAACGGAAACCCACCGGCAGCCCCACACCTTAGCCTCCACCGTACCCTCATCCTAGTCCGTACGCGGACACTGACCCGCGCGTCCGCACGTGCCCCGACCCTAGCGCGTGTCCGCACCCTCACCTGTGCCCTCAGCCTTGCCGTTTCCTAACCCTAACCGTAGCCCGGAACGGAAACCCACCGGCAGCCCCACACCTTAGCCTCCGCCGTACCCTCATCCTAGTCCGTACGCGGACACTGACCCGCGCGTCCGCACGTGTCCCGACCCTAGCACGTGTCCGCACCCTCACCTGTGCCCTCAGCCTTGCCGTTCCCTAACCCTAACCCTAGCCCGGAACGGAAACCCACCGGCAGCCCCACACCTTAGCCTCCGCCGTACCCTCATCCTAATCCGTACGCGGACACGGACCCGCGTGTCCGCACGTGCCCTGACCCTAGCACGTGTCCGCACCCTCACCTGTGCCCTCAGCCTTGCCGTTCCCTAACCCTAACCCTAGCCCGGAACGGAAACCCACCGGCAGACCCACACCTTAGCCTCCGCCGTACCCTCATTCTAGTCCGTACGCGGACACTGACCCGCGCGTCCGCACGTGCCCCGACCCTACCACGTGTCCGCACCGTCACCCGTGCACTCAGCCTTGCCGTTCCCTAACCCTAACCCTAGCCCGGAACGGAAACCCACCGGCAGCCCCACACCATAGCCTCCGCCGTACCCTCATCCTAATCCGTACGCGGACACTGACCCGCGCGTCCGCACGTGCCCCGACCCTAGCACGTGTCCGCACCCTCACACGTGCCCTCAGCCTTGCCGTTCCCTAACCCTAACCCTAGCCCGGAACGGAAACCCACCGGCAGCCCCACACCTTAGCCTCCGCCGTACCCTCATCCTAGTCCGTACACGGACACTGACCCGCGCGTCCGCACGTGCTCCGACCCTAGCACGTGTCCGCACCCTCACCTGTGCCCTCAGCCTTGCCGTTCCCTAACCCTAACCCTAGCCCGGAACGGAAACCCACCGGCAGCCCCACACCTTAGCCTCCGCCGTACCCTCATCCTAGTCCGTACGCGGACACTGACCCGCGCGTCCGCACGTGCCCCGACACTAGCACGTGTCCGCAACCTTACCTGTGCCCTCAGCCTTGCCGTACCCTAACCCTAACCCTAGCCCGGAACGGAAACCCACCGGCAGCCCCACACCTTAGCCTCCGCCGTACCCTCATCCTACTCCGTACGCAGACACTGACACGCGCGTCCGCACGTGCCCCGACCCTAGCACGTGTCCGCACCCTCACCTGTGCCCTCAGCCTTGCCGTTCCCTAACCCTAACCCTAGCCCGGAACGGAAACCCACCGGCAGCCCCACACCTTAGCCTCTGCCGTACCCTCATCCTAGTCCGTACGCGGACACTGACCCGCGCGTCCGCACGTGCCCCGACCCTAGCGCGTGTCCGCACCCTCACCTGTGGCCTCAGCCTTGCCGTTCCCTAACCCTAACCCTAGCCCGGAACGGAAACCCACCGGCAGCCCCACACCTTAGCCTCCGCCGTACCCTCATCCTAGTCCGTACGCGGACACTGACCCGCGCGTCCGCACGTGCCCCGACCCTAGCGCGTGTCCGCACCCTCACCTGTGCCCTCAGCCTTGCGGTTCCCTAACCCTAACCTTAGCCCGGAACGGAAACCCACCGGCAGCCCCACACTTTAGCCTCCGCCGTACCCTCATCCTAGTCCGTACGCGGACACTGACCCGCGCGTCCGCACGTGCCCCGACCCTAGCTCGTGTCCGCACCCTCACCTGTGCCCTCAGCCTTGCCGTTTCCTAACCCTAACCGTAGCCCGGAACGGAAACCCACCGGCAGCCCCACACCTTAGCCTCCGCCGTACCCTCATCCTAGTCCGTACGCGGACACTGACCAGCGCGTCCGCACGTGTCCCGACCCTAGCACGTGTCCACACCCTCACCTGTGCCCTCAGCCTTGCCGTTCCCTAACCCTAACCCTAGCCCGGAACGGAAACCCACCGGCAGCCCCACACCTTAGCCTCCGCCGTACCCTCATCCTAGTCCGTACGCGGACACTGACCCACGCGTCCGCACGTGCCCCGACCCTAGCACGTGTCCGCACCCTCACCTGTGCCCTCAGCCTTGCCGTTCCCTAACCCTAACCCTAGCCCAGTACGGAAACCCACCGGCAGCCCCACACCTTAGCCTCCGCCGTAACCTCATCCTAGTCCGTACGCGGACACTGACCCACGCGTCCGCACGTGCCACGACCCTAGCACGTGTCCGCACCCTCACCTGTGCCCTCAGCCTTGCCGTTCCCTAACCCTAACCCTAGCCCGGAACGGAAACCCACCGGCAGCCCCACACCTTAGCCTCCGCCGTAACCTCATCCTAGTCCGTATGCGGACACTGACCCGCGCGTCCGCACATGCCCCGACCCTAGCACGTATCCGCACCCTCACCTGTGCCCTCAGCCTTGCCGTTCCCTAACCCTAACCCTAGCCCGGAACGGAAACCCACCGGCAGCCCCACACCTTAGCCTCCGCCGTACCTTCATCCTAGTCCGTAGGCGGACACTGACCCGCGCGTCCACACGTGCCCCGAACCTAGCACGTGTCCGCACCCTCACCTGTGCCCTCAGCCTTGCCGTTCCCTAACCCTAACCCTAGCCCGGAACGGAAACCCACCGGCAGCCCCACACCTTAGCCTCCGCCATACCCTCATCCTAGTCCGTACGTGGACACTGACACACGCGTCCGCACGTGCCCCGACCCTAGCACGTGTCCGCACCCTCACCTGTGCCCTCAGCCTTGCCGTTCCCTAACCCTAACCCTAGCCCGGAACGGAAACCCACCGGCAGCCCAAAACCTTAGCCTCCGCCGTACCCTCATCCTAGTCCGTACGCGGACACTGACACGCGCGTCCGCATGTGCCCCGACCCTAGAACGTGTCCGCACCCTCACCTGTGCCCTCAGCCTTGCCATTCCCTAACCCTAACCCTAGCCCGGAACGGAAACCCACCGGCAGCCCCACACCTTAGCCTCCGCCGTACCCTCATCCTAGTCCGTACGCGGACACTGACCCGCGCGTCCGCACGTGCCCCAACCCTAGCACGTGTCCGCACCCTCACCTGTGCCCTCAGCCTTGCCGTTCCCTAACCCTAACCCTAACCCGGAACGGAAACCCACCGGCAGCCCCACACCTTAGCCTCCGCTGTACCCTCATTCTAGTCCGTACGCGGACACTGACCAGCGCGTCCGCACGTGCCCCGACCCTAGCACGTGTCCGCACCCTCACCCGTGCCCTCAGCCTTGCCGTTCCCTAACCCTAACCCTAGCCCGGAACGGAAACCCACCGGCAGCCCCACACCTTAGCCTCCGCCGTACCCTCATCCTAATCCGTACGCGGACACTGACCCGCGCGTACGCACGTTCCCCGACCCTAGCACGTGTCCGCACCCTCACACGTGCCCTCAGCCTTGCCGTTCCCTAACCCTAACCCTAGCCCGGAACGGAAACCCACCGGCAGCCCCACACCTTAGCCTCCGCCGTACCCTCATCCTAATCCGTACGCGGACACTGACCCGCGCGTCCGCACGTGCCCCGACCCTAGCACGTGTCCGCACCCTCACCCGTGCCCTCAGCCTTGCCGTTCCCTAACCCTAACCCTAGCCCGGAACGGAAACCCACCGGCAGCCCCACACCTTAGCCTCCGCCGTACCCTAATCCTAGTCCGTACACGGACACTGACCCGCGCGTCCGCACGTGCCCCGACCCTAGCGCGTGTCCGCACCCTCACCTGTGCCCTCAGACTTGCGGTTCCCTAACCCTAACCTTAGCCCGGAACGGAAACCCACCGGCAGCCCCACACCTTAGCCTCCACCGTACCCTCATCCTAGTCCGTACGCGGACACTGACCCGCGCGTCCGCACGTGCCCCGACCCTAGCGCGTGTCCGCACCCTCACCTGTGCCCTCAGCCTTGCCGTTTCCTAACCCTAACCGTAGCCCGGAACGGAAACCCACCGGCAGCCCCACACCTTAGCCTCCGCCGTACCCTCATCCTAGTCCGTACGCGGACACTGACCCGCGCGTCCGCACGTGTCCCGACCCTAGCACGTGTCCGCACCCTCACCTGTGCCCTCAGCCTTGCCGTTCCCTAACCCTAACCCTAGCCCGGAACGGAAACCCACCGGCAGCCCCACACCATAGCCTCCGCCGTATCCTCATCCTAATCCGTACGCGGACACTGACCCGCGCGTACGCACGTGCCCCGACCCTAGCACGTGTCCGCACCCTCACCCGTGCCCTCAGCCTTGCCGTTCCCTAACCCTAACCCTAGCCCGGAACGGAAACCCACCGGCAGCCCCACACCTTAGCCTCCGCCGTACCCTCATCCTAATCCGTACGCGGACACTGACCCGCGCGTCCGCACGTGCCCCAACCCTAGCACGTGTCCGCAGCCTCACCCGTGCCCTCAGCCTTGCCGTTCCCTAACCCTAACCCTAGCCCGGAACGGAAACCCACCGGCAGCCCCACACCTTAGCCACCGCCGTAGCCTCATCCTAGTCCGTACACGGACACTGACCCGCGCGTCCGCACGTGCTCCGACCCTAGCACGTGTCCGCACCCTCACCTGTGCCCTCAGCCTTGCCGTTCCCTAACCCTAACCCTAGCCCGGAACGGAAACCCACCGGCAGCCCCACACCTTAGCCTCCGCCGTACCCTCATCCTAGTCCGTACGCGGACACTGACCCGCGTGTCCGCACGTGCCCCGACACTAGCACGTGTCCGCAACCTTACCTGTGCCCTCAGCCTTGCCGTTCCCTAACCCTAACCCTAGCCCTGAACGGAAACCCACCGGCAGCCCCACACCTTAGCCTCCGCCGTACCCTCATCCTACTCCGTACGCGGACACTGACACGCGCGTCCGCACGTGCCCCGACCCTACCACGTGTCCGCACCCTCACCTGTGCCCTCAGCCTTGCCGTTCCCTAACCCTAACCCTAGCCCGGAACGGAAACCCAGCGGCAGCCCCACACCTTAGCCTCCGCCGTACCCTCATCCTAGTCCGTACGCGGACACTGACCCACGCGTCCGCACGTGTCGCGACCGTAGCACGTGTCCGCACCCTCACCTGTGCCCTCAGCCTTGCCGTTCCCTAACCCTAAGCCTAGCCCGGAACGGAAACCCACCGGCAGCCCCACACCTTAGCCTCCGCCGTACCCTCATCCTAGTCCGTACACGGACACTGACCCACGCGTCCGCCCATGCCCCGACCCTAGCACGTGTCCACACCCTCACCTGTGCTCTCAGCCTTGCCGTTCCCTAACCCTAACCCTAGCCCGGAACGGAAACCCACCGGCAGCCCCACACCTTAGCCTCCGCCATACACTCATCCTAGTCCGTACGCGGACACTGACCCGCGCGTCCGCACGTGCCCCGACCCTAGCACGTGTCCGCACCCTCACCTGTGCCCTCAGCCTTGCCGTTCCCTAACCCTAACCCTAGCCCGGAACGGAAACCCACCGGCAGCCCCACACCTTAGCCTCCGCCGTACCCTCATCCTAGTCCGTACGCGGACACTGACCCGCGCGTCCGCACGTGCCCCGACCCTAGCATGTGTCCGCACCCTCACCTGTGCCCTCAGCCTTGCCGTTCCCTAACCCTAACCCTAGCCCGGAACGGAAACCCACCGGCAGCCCCACACCTTAGCCTCCGCCGTACCCTCATCCTAGTCCGTACGCGGACACTGACCCGCGCGTCCGCACGTGCCCCGACCCTAGCACGTGTCCACACCCTCACCTGTGCCCTCAGCCTTGCCGTACCCTAACCCTAAACCTAGCCCGGAACGGAAACCCACCGGCAGCCCCACACCTTAGCCTCCGCCGTACCCTCATCCTAGTCCGTACGCGGACACTGACCCGCGCGTCCGCACGTGCCCCGACCCTAGCACGTGTCCGCACCCTCACCTGTGCCCTCAGCCTTGCCGTTCCCTAACCCTAAGCCTAGCCCGGAACGGAAACCCACCGGCAGCCCCACACCTTATCCTCCGCCGTACCCTCATCCTAGTCCGTACGCGGACACTGACCCGCGCGTCCGCACGTGCCCCGACCCTAGCACGTGTCCGCACCCTCACCTGTGCCCTCAGCCTTGCCGTTCCCTAACCCTAACCCTAGCCCGGAACGGAAACCCACCGGCAGCCCCACACCTTAGCCTCCGCCGTAACCTCATCCTAGTCCGTACGCGGACACTGACCCGCGCGTCCGCACATGCCCCGACCCTAGCACGTGTCCGCACCCTCACCTGTGCCCTCAGCCTTGCCGTTCCCTAACCCTAACCCTAGCCCGGAACGGAAACCCACCGGCAGCCCCACACCTTAGCCTCCGCCGTACCCTCATCCTAGTCCGTACGCGGACACTGACCCGCGCGTCCGCACGTGCCCCGACCTTAGCACGTGTCCGCACCCTCACATGTGCCCTCAGCCTTGCCGTTCCCTAACCCTAAACCTAGCCCGGAACGGAAACCCACCGGCAGCCCCACACCTTAGCCTCCGCCGTACCCTCATCCTAGTCCGTACGCGGACACTGACCCACGCGTCCGCACGTGCCCCGACCCTAGCACGTGTCCGTACCCTCACCTGTGCCCTCAGCCTTGCCGTTCCCTAACCCTAACCCTAGCCCGGAACGGAAACCCACCGGCAGCCCCACACCTTAGCCTCCGCCGTACCCTCATCCTAGTCCGTACGCGGACACTGACCCGCGCGTCCGCACGTGCCCCGACCCTAGCACGTGTCCGCACCCTCACCTGTGCCCTCAGCCTTGCCGTTCCCTAACCCTAACCCTAGCCCAGTACGGAAACCCACCGGCAGCCCCACACCTTAGCCTCCGCCGTAACCTCAAACTAGTCCGTACGCGGACACTGACCCGCGCGTCCGCACGTGCCCCGACCCTAGCACGTGTCCGCACCCTCACCTGTGCCCTCAGCCTTGCCGTTCCCTAACCCTAACCCTAGCCCGGAACGGAAAACCACCGGCAGCCCCACACCTTAGCCTCCGCCGTAACCTCATCCTAGTCCGTACGCGGACACTGACCCGCGCGTCCGCACGTGCCCCGACCCTAGCACGTGTCCGCACCCTCACCTGTGCCCTCAGCCTTGCCGTTCCCTAACCCTAACCCTAGCCCGGAACGGAAACCCACCGGCAGCCCCACACCTTAGCCTCCGCCGTACCTTCATCCTAGTCCGTACGCGGACACTGACCCGCGCGTCCGCACGTGCCCCGAACCTAGCACGTGTCTGCACCCTCACCTGTGCCCTCAGCCTTGCCGTTCCCTAACCCTAACCCTAGCCCGGAACGGAAACCCACCGGCAGCCCCACACCTTAGCCTCCGCCATACCCTCATCCTAGTCCGTACGTGGACACTGACCCGCGCGTCCGCACGTGCCCCGACCCTAGCACGTGTCCGCACCCTCACCTGTGCCCTCAGCGTTGCCGTTCCCTATCCCTAACCCTAGCCCGGAACGGAAACCCACCGGCAGCCCAACACCTTAGCCTCCGCCGTACCCTCATCCTAGTCCGTACGGGGACACTGACACGCGCGTCCGCATGTGCCCCGACCCTAGCACGTGTCCGCACCCTCACCTGTGCCCTCAGCCTTGCCGTTCCCTAACCCTAACGCTAGCCCGGAACGGAAACCCACAGGCAGCCCCACACCTTAGCTTCCGCCGTACCCTCATCCTAGTCCGTACGCGGACACTGACCCGCGCGTCCGCACGTGCCCCGACCCTAGCACGTGTCCGCACCCTCACCTGTGCCCTCAGCCTTGCCGTTCCCTAACCCTAACCCTAGCCCGGAACGGAAACCCACCGGCAGCCCCACACCACAGCCTCCGCCGTACCCTCATCCTAATCCGTACGCGGACACTGACCCGCGCGTACGCACGTGCCCCGACCCTAACACGTGTCCGCACCCTCACCCGTGCCCTCAGCCTTGCCGTTCCCTAACCCTAACCCTAGCCCGGAACGGAAACCCACCGGCAGCCCCACACCTTAGCCTCCGCCGTACCCTCATCCTACTCCGTACGCAGACACTGACACGCGCCTCCGCACGTGCCCCGACCCTAGCACGTGTCCGCACCGTCACCTGTGCCCTCAGCCTTGCCGTTCCCTAACCCTAACCCTAGCCCGGAACGGAAACCCACCGGCAGCCCCACACCTTAGCCTCTGCCGTACCCTCATCCTAGTCCGTACGCGGACACTGACCCGCGCGTCCGCACGTGCCCCGACCATAGCGCGTGTCCGCACCCTCACCTGTGGCCTCAGCCTTGCCGTTCCCTAACCCTAACCCTAGCCCGGAACGGAAACCCACCGGCAGCCCCACACCTTAGCCTCCGCCGTACCCTCATCCTAGTCCGTACGCGGACACTGACCCGCGCGTCCGCACGTGCCCCGACCCTAGCGCGTGTCCGCACCCTCACCTGTGCCCTCAGCCTTGCGGTTCATTAACCCTAACCTTAGCCCGGAACGGAAACCCACCGGCAACCCCACACTTTAGCCTCCGCCGTACCCTCATCCTAGTCCGTACGCGGACACTGACCCGCGCGTCCGCACGTGCCCCGACCCTAGCTCGTGTCCGCACCCTCACCTGTGCCCTCAGCCTTGCCGTTTCCTAACCCTAACCGTAGCCCGGAACGGAAACCCACCGGCAGCCCCACACCTTAGCCTCCGCCGTACCCACATCCTAGTCCGTACGCGGACACTGACCCGCGCGTCCGCACGTGTCCCGACCCTAGCACGTGTCCGCACCCTCACCTGTGCCCTCAGCCTTGCCGTTCCCTAACCCTAAGCCTAGCCCGGAACTGAAACCCACCGGCAGCCCCACACCTTAGCCTCCGCCGTACCCTCATCCTAGTCCGTACGCGGACACTGACCCGCGCGTCCGCCCATGCCCCAACCCTAGCACGTGTCCGCACCCTCACCTGTGCTCTCAGCCTTGCCGTTCCCTAACCCTAACCCTAGCCCGGAACGGAAACCCACCGGCAGCCCCACACCTTAGCCTCCGCCGTACCCTCATCCTAGTCCGTACGCGGACACTGACCCGCGCGTCCGCACGTGCCCCGACCTTAGCACGTGTCCTCACCCTCACATGTGCCCTCAGCCTTTCCGTTCCCTAACCCTAAACCTAGCCCGGAACGGA
Source organism: Hyperoodon ampullatus (assembly GCF_949752795.1). Lineage (NCBI taxonomy): Eukaryota > Metazoa > Chordata > Mammalia > Artiodactyla > Ziphiidae > Hyperoodon > Hyperoodon ampullatus. The sequence goes on from NW_027640532.1 coordinate 894,017, forward strand.
AACCCACCGGCAGCCCCACACCTTAGCCTCCGCCGTACCCTCATCCTAGTCCGTACGCGGACACTAAACCGCGCGTCCGCACGTGCCCAGACCCTAGCACGTGTCCGCACCCTCACCTGTGCCCTCAGCCTTGCCGTTCCCTAACCCTAACCCTAGCCCGGAACGGAAACCCACCGGCAGCCCCACACCTTAGCCTCCGCCGTACCCTCATCCTAGTCCGTACGCGGACACTAACCCGCGCGTCCGCCCATGCCCCAACCCTAGCACGTGTCCGCACCCTCACCTGTGCTCTCAGCCTTGCCGTTCCCTAACCCTAACCCTAGCCCGGAACAGAAACCCACCCGCAGCCCCACACCTTAGCCTCCGCCGTACCCTCATCCTAGTCCGTACGCGGACACTGACCCGCGCGTCCGCACGTGCCCCGACCTTAGCACGTGTCCTCACCCTCACATGTGCCCTCAGCCTTTCCGTTCCCTAACCCTAAACCTAGCCCGGAACGGAAACCCACCGGCAGCCCCACACCTTAGCCTCCGCCGTACCCTCATCCTAGTCCGTACGCGGACACTAAACCGCGCGTCCGCACGTGCCCCGACCCTAGCACGTGTCCGCACCCTCACCTGTGCCCTCAGCCTTGCCGTTCCCTAACCCTAACCCTAGCCCGGAACGGAAACCCACCGGCAGCCCCACACCTTAGCCTCCGCCGTAACCTCATCCTAGTCCGTACGCGGACACTGACCCGCGCGTCCGCACGTGCCATGACCCTAGCACGTGTCCGCACCCTCACCTGTGCCCTCAGCCTTACCGTTCCCTAACCCTAACCCTAGCCCGGAACGGAAACCCACCGGCAGCCCCACACCTTAGCCTCTGCCGTAACCTCATCCTAGTCCGTACGCGGACACTGACCCGCGCGTCCGCACGTGCCCCGACCCTAGCACGTGTCCGCACCCTCACCTGTGCCCTCAGCCTTGCCGTTCCCTAACCCTAACCCTAGCCCGGAACGGAAACCCACCGGCAGCCCCACACCTTAGCCTCCGCCGTACCTTCATCCTAGTCCGTACGCGGACACTGACCCGCGCGTCCGCACGTGCCCCGAACCTAGCACGTGTCCGCACCCTCACCTGTGCCCTCAGCCTTGACGTTCCCTAACCCTAACCCTAGCCCGGAACAGAAACCCACCGGCAGCCCCACACCTTAGCCTCCGCCGTACCCTCATCCTAGTCCGTACGTGGACACTGACCCGCGCGTCCGCACGTGCCCCGACCCTAGCACGTGTCCGCACCCTCACCTGTGCCCTCAGCCTTGCCGTTCCCTAACCCTAACCCTAGCCCGGAACGGAAACCCACCGGCAGCCCAACACCTTAGCCTCCGCCGTACCCTCATCCTAGTCCGTACGCGGACACTGACACGCGCGTCCGCATGTGCCCCGACCCTATCACGTGTCCGCACCCTCAACTGTGCCCTCAGCCTTGCCGTTCCCTAACCCTAACCCTAGCCCGGAACGGAAAGCCACCGGCAGCCCCACACCTTAGCCTCCGCCGTACCCTCATCCTAGTCCGTACGCGGACACTGACCCGCGCGTCCGCACGTGCCCCGACCCTAGCACGTGTCCGCACCCTCACCTGTGCCCTCAGCCTTGCCGTTCCCTAACCCTAACCCTAGCCCGGAACGGAAACCCACCGGCAGCCCCACACCTTAGCCTCCGCCGTACCCTCATTCTAGTCCGTACGCGGACACTGACCCGCGCGTCCGCACGTGCCCTGACCCTAGCACGTGTCCGCACCCTCACCCGTGCCCTCAGCCTTGCCGTTCCCTAACCCTAACCCTAGCCCGGAACAGAAACCCACCGGCAGCCCCACACCTTAGCCTCCGCCGTACCCTCATCCTAATCCGTACGCGGACACTGACCCGCGTGTACGCACGTTCCCCGACCCTAGCACATGTCCGCACCCTCACCCGTGCCCTCAGCCTTGCCGTTACCTAACCCTAACCCTAGCCCGGAACGGAAACCCACCGGCAGCCCCACACCTTAGCCTCCGCCGTACCCTCATCCTAATCCATACGCGGACACTGACCCGCGCGTCCGCACGTGCCCCGACCCTAGCACGTGTCCGCACCCTCACCCATGCCCTCAGCCTTGCCGTTCCCTAACCCTAACCCTAGCCCGGAACGGAAACCCACCGGCAGCCCCACACCTCAGCCTCCGCCGTACCCTCATCCTAGTCCGTACGCGGACACTGACCCGCGCGTCCGCACGTGCTCCGACCCTAGCACGTGTCCGCACCCTCACCAGTGCCCTCAGCCTTGCCGTTCCCTAACCCTAACCCTAGCCCGGAACGGAAACCCACCGGCAGCCCCACACCTTAGCCTCCGCCGAACCCTCATCCTAGTCCGTACGCGGACACTGACCAGCGCGTCCGCATGTGCCCCGACACTAGCACGTGTCCGCAACCTTACCTGTGCCCTCAGCCTTGCCGTTCCCTAACCCTAACCATAGCCCGGAACGGAAACCCACCGGCAGCCCCACACCTTAGCCTCCACCGTACCCTCATCCTACTCCGTACGCAGACACTGACACGCGCGTCCGCACGTGCCCCGACCCTAGCACGTGTCCGCACCCTCACCTGTGCCCTCAGCCTTGCCGTTCCCTAACCCTAACCCTAGCCCGGAACGGAAACCCACCGGCAGTCCCACACCTTAGCCTCTGCCGTACCCTCATCCTAGTCCGTACGCGGACACTGACCCGCGCGTCCGCACGTGCCCCGACCCTAGCGCGTGTCCGCACCCTCACCTGTGCCCTCAGCCTTGCCGTTCCCTAACCCTAACCCTAGCCCGGAACGGAAACCCACCGGCAGCCCCACACCTTAGCCTCCGCCGTACCCTAATCCTAGTCCGTACACGGACACTGACCCGCGCATCCGCACTTGCCCCGACCCTAGCGCGTGTCCGCACCCTCACCTGTGCCCTCAGCCTTCCGGTTCCCTAACCCTAACCTTAGCCCGGAACGGAAACCCACAGGCAGCCCCACACCTTAGCCTCCACCGTACCCTCATCCTAGTCCGTACGCGGACACTGACCCGCGCGTCCGCACGTGCCCCGACCCTAGCGCGTGTCCGCACCCTCACCTGTGCCCTCAGCCTTGCCGTTTCCTAACCCTAACCGTAGCCCGGAACGGAAACCCACCGGCAGCCCCACACCTTAGCCTCCGCCGTACCCTCATCCTAGTCCGTACGCGGACACTGACCCGCGCGTCCGCACGTGTCCCGACCTTAGCACGTGTCCGCACCCTCACCTGTGCCCTCAGCCTTGCCGTTCCCTAACCCTAACCCTAGCCCGGAACGGAAACCCACCGGCAGCCCCACACCTTAGCCTCCGCCGTACCCTCATCCTAGTCCGTACGCGGACACTGACCCGCGCGTCCGCCCATGCCCCGACCCTAGCACGTGTTCGCACCCTCACCTGTGCCCTCAGCCTTGCCGTTCCCTAACCCTAACCCTAGCCCGGAACGGAAACCCACCGGCAGCCCCACACCTTAGCCTCCGCCGTACCCTCATCCTAGTCCGTACGCGGACACTGACCCGCGCGTCCGCACGTGCGCCGACCCTAGCACGTGTCCGCACCCTCACCTGTGCCCTCAGCCTTGCCGTTCCCTAACCCTAACCCTAGCCCGGAACGGAAACCCACCGGCAGCCCCACACCTTAGCCTCCGCCGTACCCTCATCCTAATCCGTACGCGGACACTGACCCGCGCGTCCGCACGTGCCCCGACCCTAGCACGTGTCCGCACCCTCACCTGTGCCCTAAGCCTTGCCGTTCCCTAACCCTAACCCTTGCCCGGAACGGAAACCCACCGGCAGCCCCACACCTTAGCCTCCGCCGTACCCTCATCCTAATCCGTACGCGGACACGGACCCGCGTGTCCGCACGTGCCCTGACCCTAGCACGTGTCCGCACCCTCACCTGTGCCCTCAGCCTTGCCGTTCCCTAACCCTAACCCTAGCCCGGAACGGAAACCCACCGGCAGACCCACACCTTAGCCTCCGCCGTACCCTCATTCTAGTCCGTACGCGGACACTGACCCGCGCGTCCGCACGTGCCCCGACCCTACCACATGGCCGCACCGTCACCCGTGCACTCAGCCTTGCCGTTCCCTAACCCTAACCCTAGCCCGGAACGGAAACCCACCGGCAGCCCCACACCATAGCCTCCGCCGTACCCTCATCCTAATCCGTACGCGGACACTGACCCGCGCGTCCGCACGTGCCCCGACCCTAGCACGTGTCCGCACCCTCACCCGTGCCCTCAGCCTTGCCGTTCCCTAACCCTAACCCTAGCCCGGAACGGAAACCCACCGGCAGCCCCACACCTTAGCCTCCGCCGTACCCTCATCCAAGTCCGTACACGGACACTGACCCGCGCGTCCGCACGTGCTCTGACCCTAGCACGTGTCCGCACCCTCACCTGTGCCCTCAGCCTTGCCGTTCCCTAACCCTAACCCTAGCCCGGAACGGAAACCCACCGGCAGCCCCACACCTTAGCCTCCGCCGTACCCTCATCCTAGTCCGTACGCGGACACTGACCCGCGCGTCCGCACGTGCCCCGACACTAGCACGTGTCCGCAACCTTACCTGTGCCCTCAGCCTTGCCGTACCCTAACCCTAACCCTAGCCCGGAACGGAAACCCACCGGCAGCCCCACACCTTAGCCTCCGCCGTACCCTCATCCTACTCCGTACGCAGACACTGACACGCGCATCCGCACGTGCCCCGACCCTAGCACGTGTCCGCACCCTCACCTGTGCCCTCAGCCTTGCCGTTCCCTAACCCTAACCCTAGCCCGGAACGGAAACCCACCGGCAGCCCCACACCTTAGCCTCTGCCGTACCCTCATCCTAGTCCGTACGCGGACACTGACCCGCGCGTCCGCACGTGCCCCGACCCTAGCGCGTGTCCGCACCCTCACCTGTGGCCTCAGCCTTGCCGTTCCCTAACCCTAACCCTAGCCCGGAACGGAAACCCACCGGCAGCCCCACACCTTAGCCTCCGCCGTACCCTCATCCTAGTCCGTACGCGGACACTGACCCGCGCGTCCGCACGTGCCCCGACCCTAGCGCGTGTCCGCACCCTCACCTGTGCCCTCAGCCTTGCGGTTCCCTAACCCTAACCTTAGCCCGGAACGGAAACCCACCGGCAGCCCCACACTTTAGCCTCCGCCGTACCCTCATCCTAGTCCGTACGCGGACACTGACCCGCGCGTCCGCACGTGCCCCGACCCTAGCTCGTGTCCGCACCCTCACCTGTGCCCTCAGCCTTGCCGTTTCCTAACCCTAACCGTAGCCCGGAACGGAAACCCACCGGCAGCCCCACACCTTAGCCTCCGCCGTACCCTCATCCTAGTCCGTACGCGGACACTGACCAGCGCGTCCGCACGTGTCCCGACCCTAGCACGTGTCCGCACCCTCACCTGTGCCCTCAGCCTTGCCGTTCCCTAACCCTAACCCTAGCCCGGAACGGAAACCCACCGGCAGCCCCACACCTTAGCCTCCGCCGTACCCTCATCCTAGTCCGTACGCGGACACTGACCCGCGCGTCCGCACGTGCCCCGACCCTAGCACGTGTCCGCACCTCACCTGTGCCCTCAGCCTTGCCGTTCCCTAACCCTAACCCTAGCCCAGTACGGAAACCCACCGGCAGCCCCACACCTTAGCCTCCGCCGTAACCTCATCCTAGTCCGTACGCGGACACTGACCCACGCGTCCGCACGTGCCACGACCCTAGCACGTGTCCGCACCCTCACCTGTGCCCTCAGCCTTGCCGTTCCCTAACCCTAACCCTAGCCCGGAACGGAAACCCACCGGCAGCCCCACACCTTAGCCTCCGCCGTAACCTCATACTAGTCCGTACGCGGACACTGACCCGCGCGTCCGCACGTGCCCCGACCCTAGCACGTGTCCGCACCCTCACCTGTGCCCTCAGCCTTGCCGTTCCCTAACCCTAACCCTAGCCCGGAACGGAAACCCACCGGCAGCCCCACACCTTAGCCTCCGCCGTACCTTCATCCTAGTCCGTAGGCGTACACTGACCCGCGCGTCCGCACGTGCCCCGAACCTAGCACATGTCCGCACCCTCACCTGTGCCCTCAGCCTTGCCGTTCCCTAACCCTAACCCTAGCCCGGAACGGAAACCCACCGGCAGCCCCACACCTTAGCCTCCGCCATACCCTCATCCTAGTCCGTACGTGGACACTGACACACGCGTCCGCACGTGCCCCGACCCTAGCACGTGTCCGCACCCTCACCTGTGCCCTCAGCCTTGCCGTTCCCTAACCCTAACCCTAGCCCGGAACGGAAACCCACCGGCAGCCCCACACCTTAGCCTCTGCCGTACCCTCATCCTAGTCCGTACGCGGACACTGACCCGCGCGTCCGCACGTGCCCCGACCATAGCGCGTGTCCGCACCCTCACCTGTGGCCTCAGCCTTGCCGTTCCCTAACCCTAACCCTAGCCCGGAACGGAAACCCACCGGCAGCCCCACACCTTAGCCTCCGCCGTACCCTCATCCTAGTCCGTACGCGGACACTGACCCGCGCGTCCGCACGTGCCCCGACCCTAGCGCGTGTCCGCACCCTCACCTGTGCCCTCAGCCTTGCGGTTCATTAACCCTAACCTTAGCCCGGAACGGAAACCCACCGGCAACCCCACACTTTAGCCTCCGCCGTACCCTCATCCTAGTCCGTACGCGGACACTGACCCGCGCGTCCGCACGTGCCCCGACCCTAGCTCGTGTCCGCACCCTCACCTGTGCCCTCAGCCTTGCCGTTTCCTAACCCTAACCGTAGCCCGGAACGGAAACCCACCGGCAGCCCCACACCTTAGCCTCCGCCGTACCCTCATCCTAGTCCGTACGCGGACACTGACCCGCGCGTCCGCACGTGCCCCGACCTTAGCACGTGTCCTCACCCTCACATGTGCCCTCAGCCTTTCCGTTCCCTAACCCTAAACCTAGCCCGGAACGGAAACCCACCGGCAGCCCCACACCTTAGCCTCCGCCGTACCCTCATCCTAGTCCGTACGCGGACACTAAACCGCGCGTCCGCACGTGCCCCGACCCTAGCACGTGTCCGCACCCTCACCTGTGCCCTCAGCCTTGCCGTTCCCTAACCCTAACCCTAGCCCGGAACGGAAACCCACCGGCAGCCCCACACCTTAGCCTCCGCCGTACCCTCATCCTAGTCCGTACGCGGACACTGACCCGCGCGTCCGCCCATGCCCCAACCCTAGCACGTGTCCGCACCCTCACCTGTGCTCTCAGCCTTGCCGTTCCCTAACCCTAACCCTAGCCCGGAACGGAAACCCACCAGCAGCCCCACACCTTAGCCTCCGCCGTACCCTCATCCTAGTCCGTACGCGGACACTGACCCGCGCGTCCGCACGTGCCCCGACCTTAGCACGTGTCCTCACCCTCACATGTGCCCTCAGCCTTTCCGTTCCCTAACCCTAAACCTAGCCCGGAACGGAAACCCACCGGCAGCCCCACACCTTAGCCTCCGCCGTACCCTCATCCTAGTCCGTACGCGGACACTAAACCGCGCGTCCGCACGTGCCCCGACCCTAGCACGTGTCCGCACCCTCACCTGTGCCCTCAGCCTTGCCGTTCCCTAACCCTAACCCTAGCCCGGAACGGAAACCCACCGGCAGCCCCACACCTTAGCCTCCGCCGTAACCTCATCCTAGTCCGTACGCGGACACTGACCCGCGCGTCCGCACATGCCATGACCCTAGCACGTGTCCGCACCCTCACCTGTGCCCTCAGCCTTACCGTTCCCTAACCCTAACCCTAGCCCGGAACGGAAACCCACCGGCAGCCCCACACCTTAGCCTCCGCCGTAACCTCATCCTAGTCCGTACGCGGACACTGACCCGCGCGTCCGCACGTGCCCCGACCCTAGCACGTGTCCGCACCCTCACCTGTGCCCTCAGCCTTGCCGTTCCCTAACCCTAACCCTAGCCCGGAACGGAAACCCACCGGCAGCCCCACACCTTAGCCTCCGCCGTACCTTCATCCTAGTCCGTACGCGGACACTGACCCGCGCGTCCGCACGTGCCCCGAACCTAGCACGTGTCCGCACCCTCACCTGTGCCCTCAGCCTTGCCGTTCCCTAACCCTAACCCTAGCCCGGAACAGAAACCCACCGGCAGCCCCACACCTTAGCCTCCGCCGTACCCTCATCCTAGTCCGTACGTGGACACTGACCCGCGCGTCCGCACGTGCCCCGACCCTAGCACGTGTCCGCACCCTCACCTGTGCCCTCAGCCTTGCCGTTCCCTAACCCTAACCCTAGCCCGGAACGGAAACCCACCGGCAGCCCAACACCTTAGCCTCCGCCGTACCCTCATCCTAGTCCGTACGCGGACACTGACACGCGCGTCCGCATGTGCCCCGACCCTATCACGTGTCCGCACCCTCAACTGTGCCCTCAGCCTTGCCGTTCCCTAACCCTAACCCTAGCCCGGAACGGAAAGCCACCGGCAGCCCCACACCTTAGCCTCCGCCGTACCCTCATCCTAGTCCGTACGCGGACACTGACCCGCGCGTCCGCACGTGCCCCGACCCTAGCACGTGTCCGCACCCTCACCTGTGCCCTCAGCCTTGCCGTTCCCTAACCCTAACCCTAGCCCGGAACGGAAACCCACCGGCAGCCCCACACCTTAGCCTCCGCCGTACCCTCATTCTAGTCCGTACGCGGACACTGACCCGCGCGTCCGCACGTGCCCCGACCCTAGCACGTGTCCGCACCCTCACCCGTGCCCTCAGCCTTGCCGTTCCCTAACCCTAACCCTAGCCCGGAACGGAAACCCACCGGCAGCCCCACACCTTAGCCTCCGCCGTACCCTCATCCTAATCCGTACGCGGACACTGACCCGCGTGTACGCACGTTCCCCGACCCTAGCACATGTCCGCACCCTCACCCGTGCCCTCAGCCTTGCCGTTCCCTAACCCTAACCCTAGCCCGGAACGGAAACCCACCGGCAGCCCCACACCTTAGCCTCCGCCGTACCCTCATCCTAATCCATACGCGGACACTGACCCGCGCGTCCGCACGTGCCCCGACCCTAGCACGTGTCCGCACCCTCACCCATGCCCTCAGCCTTGCCGTTCCCTAACCCTAACCCTAGCCCGGAACGGAAACCCACCGGCAGCCCCACACCTCAGCCTCCGCCGTACCCTCATCCTAGTCCGTACGCGGACACTGACCCGCGCGTCCGCACGTGCTCCGACCCTAGCACGTGTCCGCACCCTCACCAGTGCCCTCAGCCTTGCCGTTCCCTAACCCTAACCCTAGCCCGGAACGGAAACCCACCGGCAGCCCCACACCTTAGCCTCCGCCGAACCCTCATCCTAGTCCGTACGCGGACACTGACCAGCGCGTCCGCATGTGCCCCGACACTAGCACGTGTCCGCAACCTTACCTGTGCCCTCAGCCTTGCCGTTCCCTAACCCTAACCATAGCCCGGAACGGAAACCCACCGGCAGCCCCACACCTTAGCCTCCACCGTACCCTCATCCTACTCCTTACGCGGACACTGACACGCGCGTCCGTACGTGCCCCGACCCTAGCACGTGTCCGCACCCTCACCTGTGCCCTCAGCCTTGCCGTTCCCTAACCCTAACCCTAGCCCGGAACGGAAACCCACCGGCAGCCCCACACCTTAGCCTCCGCCGTACCCTCATCCTAGTCCGTACGCGGACACTGACCCGCGCGCCCGCCCATGCCCCAACCCTAGCACGTGTCCGCACCCTCACCTGTGCCCTAAGCCTAGCCCGGAACTGAAACCCACCGGCAGCCCCACACCTTAGCCTCCGCCGTACCCTCATCCTAGTCCGTACGCGGACACTGACCCGCGCGTCCGCCCATGCCCCAACCCTAGCACGTGTCCGCACCCTCACCTGTGCTCTCAGCCTTGCCGTTCCCTAACCCTAACCCTAGCCCGGAACGGAAACCCACCGGCAGCCCCACACCTTAGCCTCCGCCGTACCCTCATCCTAGTCCGTACGCGGACACTGACCCGCGCGTCCGCACGTGCCCCGACCTTAGCACGTGTCCTCACCCTCACATGTGCCCTCAGCCTTTCCGTTCCCTAACCCTAAACCTAGCCCGCAACGGAAACCCACCGGCAGCCCCACACCTTAGCCTCCGCCGTACCCTCATCCTAGTCCGTACGCGGACACTAAACCGCGCGTCCGCACGTGCCCCGACCCTAGCACGTGTCCGCACCCTCACCTGTGCCCTCAGCCTTGCCGTTCCCTAACCCTAACCCTAGCCCGGAACGGAAACCCACCGGCAGCCCCACACCTTAGCCTCCGCCGTACCCTCATCCTAGTCCGTACGCGGACACTGACCCGCGCGTCCGCCCATGCCCCAACCCTAGCACGTGTCCGCACCCTCACCTGTGCTCTCAGCCTTGCCGTTCCCTAACCCTAACCCTAGCCCGGAACGGAAACCCACCGGCAGCCCCACACCTTAGCCTCCGCCGTACCCTCATCCTAGTCCGTACGCGGACACTGACCCGCGCGTCCGCACGTGCCCCGACCTTAGCACGTGTCCTCACCCTCACATGTGCCCTCAGCCTTTCCGTTCCCTAACCCTAAACCTAGCCCGGAACGGAAACCCACCGGCAGCCCCACACCTTAGCCTCCGCCGTACCCTCATCCTAGTCCGTACGCGGAAACTAAACCGCGCGTCCGCACGTGCCCCGACCCTGGCACGTGTCCGCACCCTCACCTGTGCCCTCAGCCTTGCCGTTCCCTAACCCTAACCCTAGCCCGGAACGGAAACCCACCGGCAGCCCCACACCTTAGCCTCCGCCGTAACCTCATCCTAGTCCGTACGCGGACACTGACCCGCGCGTCCGCACGTGCCATGACCCTAGCACGTGTCCGCACCCTCACCTGTGCCCTCAGCCTTACCGTTCCCTAACCCTAACCCTAGCCCGGAACGGAAACCCACCGGCAGCCCCACACCTTAGCCTCCGCCGTAACCTCATCCTAGTCCGTACGCGGACACTGACCCGCGCGTCCGCACGTGCCCCGACCCTAGCACGTGTCCGCACCCTCACCTGTGCCCTCAGCCTTGCCGTTCCCTAACCCTAACCCTAGCCCGGAACGGAAACCCACCGGCAGCCCCACACCTTAGCCTCCGCCGTACCTTCATCCTAGTCCGTACGCGGACACTGACCCGCGCGTCCGCACGTGCCCCGAACCTAGCACGTGTCCGCACCCTCACCTGTGCCCTCAGCCTTGCCGTTCCCTAACCCTAACCCTAGCCCGGAACAGAAACCCACCGGCAGCCCCACACCTTAGCCTCCGCCGTACCCTCATCCTAGTCCGTACGTGGACACTGACCCGCGCGTCCGCACGTGCCCCGACCCTAGCACGTGTCCGCACCCTCACCTGTGCCCTCAGCCTTGCCGTTCCCTAACCCTAACCCTAGCCCGGAACGGAAACCCACCGGCAGCCCAACACCTTAGCCTCCGCCGTACCCTCATCCTAGTCCGTACGCGGACACTGACACGCGCGTCCGCATGTGCCCCGACCCTATCACGTGTCCGCACCCTCAACTGTGCCCTCAGCCTTGCCGTTCCCTAACCCTAACCCTAGCCCGGAACGGAAAGCCACCGGCAGCCCCACACCTTAGCCTCCGCCGTACCCTCATCCTAGTCCGTACGCGGACACTGACCCGCGCGTCCGCACGTGCCCCGACCCTAGCACGTGTCCGCACCCTCACCTGTGCCCTCAGCCTTGCCGTTCCCTAACCCTAACCCTAGCCCGGAACGGAAACCCACCGGCAGCCCCACACCTTAGCCTCCGCCGTACCCTCATTCTAGTCCGTACGCGGACACTGACCCGCGCGTCCGCACGTGCCCTGACCCTAGCACGTGTCCGCACCCTCACCCGTGCCCTCAGCCTTGCCGTTCCCTAACCCTAACCCTAGCCCGGAACGGAAACCCACCGGCAGCCCCACACCTTAGCCTCCGCCGTACCCTCATCCTAATCCGTACGCGGACACTGACCCGCGTGTACGCACGTTCCCCGACCCTAGCACATGTCCGCACCCTCACCTGTGCCCTCAGCCTTGCCGTTCCCTAACCCTAACCCTAGCCCGGAACGGAAACCCACCGGCAGCCCCACACCTTAGCCTCCGCCGTACCCTCATCCTAATCCATACGCGGACACTGACCCGCGCGTCCGCACGTGCCCCGACCCTAGCACGTGTCCGCACCCTCACCCATGCCCTCAGCCTTGCCGTTCCCTAACCCTAACCCTAGCCCGGAACGGAAACCCACCGGCAGCCCCACACCTCAGCCTCCGCCGTACCCTCATCCTAGTCCGTACGCGGACACTGACCCGCGCGTCCGCACGTGCTCCGACCCTAGCACGTGTCCGCACCCTCACCAGTGCCCTCAGCCTTGCCGTTCCCTAACCCTAACCCTAGCCCGGAACGGAAACCCACCGGCAGCCCCACACCTTAGCCTCCGCCGAACCCTCATCCTAGTCCGTACGCGGACACTGACCAGCGCGTCCGCATGTGCCCCGACACTAGCACGTGTCCGCAACCTTACCTGTGCCCTCAGCCTTGCCGTTCCCTAACCCTAACCATAGCCCGGAACGGAAACCCACCGGCAGCCCCACACCTTAGCCTCCACCGTACCCTCATCCTACTCCTTACGCGGACACTGACACGCGCGTCCGCACGTGCCCCGACCCTAGCACGTGTCCGCACCCTCACCTGTGCCCTCAGCCTTGCCGTTCCCTAACCCTAACCCTAGCCCGGAACGGAAACCCACCGGCAGCCCCACACCTTAGCCTCTGCCGTACCCTCATCCTAGTCCGTACGCGGACACTGACCCGCGCGTCCGCACGTGCCCCGACCCTAGCGCGTGTCCGCACCCTCACCTGTGCCCTCAGCCTTGCCGTTCCCTAACCCTAACCCTAGCCCGGAACGGAAACCCACCGGCAGCCCCACACCTTAGCCTCCGCCGTACCCTAATCCTAGTCCGTACACGGACACTGACCCGCGCATCCGCACTTGCCCCGACCCTAGCGCGTGTCCGCACCCTCACCTGTGCCCTCAGCCTTGCGGTTCCCTAACCCTAACCTTAGCCCGGAACGGAAACCCACAGGCAGCCCCACACCTTAGCCTCCACCGTACCCTCATCCTAGTCCGTACGCGGACACTGACCCGCGCGTCCGCACGTGCCCCGACCCTAGCGCGTGTCCGCACCCTCACCTGTGCCCTCAGCCTTGCCGTTTCCTAACCCTAACCGTAGCCCGGAACGGAAACCCACCGGCAGCCCCACACCTTAGCCTCCGCCGTACCCTCATCCTAGTCCGTACGCGGACACTGACCCGCGCGTCCGCACGTGTCCCGACCTTAGCACGTGTCCGCACCCTCACCTGTGCCCTCAGCCTTGCCGTTCCCTAACCCTAACCCTAGCCCGGAACGGAAACCCACCGGCAGCCCCACACCTTAGCCTCCGCCGTACCCTCATCCTAGTCCGTACGCGGACACTGACCCGCGCGTCCGCCCATGCCCCGACCCTAGCACGTGTTCGCACCCTCACCTGTGCCCTCAGCCTTGCCGTTCCCTAACCCTAACCCTAGCCCGGAACGGAAACCCACCGGCAGCCCCACACCTTAACCTCCGCCGTACCCTCATCCTAGTCCGTACGCGGACACTGACCCGCGCGTCCGCACGTGCCCCGACCCTAGCACGTGTCCGCACCCTCACCTGTGCCCTCAGCCTTGCCGTTCCCTAACCCTAACCCTAGCCCGGAACGGAAACCCACCGGCAGCCCCACACCTTAGCCTCCGCCGTACCCTCATCCTAATCCGTACGCGGACACTGACCCGCGCGTCCGCACGTGCCCCGACCCTAGCACGTGTCCGCACCCTCACCTGTGCCCTAAGCCTTGCCGTTCCCTAACCCTAACCCTAGCCCGGAACGGAAACCCACCGGCAGCCCCACACCTTAGCCTCCGCCGTACCCTCATCCTAATCCGTACGCGGACACGGACCCGCGTGTCCGCACGTGCCCTGACCCTAGCACGTGTCCGCACCCTCACCTGTGCCCTCAGCCTTGCCGTTCCCTAACCCTAACCCTAGCCCGGAACGGAAACCCACCGGCAGACCCACACCTTAGCCTCCGCCGTACCCTCATTCTAGTCCGTACGCGGACACTGACCCGCGCGTCCGCACGTGCCCCGACCCTACCACATGTCCGCACCGTCACCCGTGCACTCAGCCTTGCCGTTCCCTAACCCTAACCCTAGCCCGGAACGGAAAGCCACCGGCAGCCCCACACCATAGCCTCCGACGTACCCTCATCCTAATCCGTACGCGGACACTGACCCGCGCGTCCGCACGTGCCCCGACCCTAGCACGTGTCCGCACCCTCACCCGTGCCCTCAGCCTTGCCGTTCCCTAACCCTAACCCTAGCCCGGAACGGAAACCCACCGGCAGCCCCACACCTTAGCCTCCGCCGTACCCTCATCCTAGTCCGTACACGGACACTGACCCGCGCGTCCGCACGTGCTCTGACGCTAGCACGTGTCCGCACCCTCACCTGTGCCCTCAGCCTTGCCGTTCCCTAACCCTAACCCTAGCCCGGAACGGAAACCCACCGGCAGCCCCACACCTTAGCCTCCGCCGTACCCTCATCCTAGTCCGTACGCGGACACTGACCCGCGCGTCCGCACGTGCCCCGACACTAGCACGTGTCCGCAACCTTACCTGTGCCCTCAGCCTTGCCGTACCCTAACCCTAACCCTAGCCCGGAACGGAAACCCACCGGCAGCCCCACACCTTAGCCTCCGCCGTACCCTCATCCTACTCCGTACGCAGACACTGACACGCGCGTCCGCACGTGCCCCGACCCTAGCACGTGTCCGCACCCTCACCTGTGCCCTCAGCCTTGCCGTTCCCTAACCCTAACCCTAGCCCGGAACGGAAACCCACCGGCAGCCCCACACCTTAGCCTCTGCCGTACCCTCATCCTAGTCCGTACGCGGACACTGACCCGCGCGTCCGCACGTGCCCCGAACCTAGCGCGTGTCCGCACCCTCACCTGTGGCCTCAGCCTTGCCGTTCCCTAACCCTAACCCTAGCCCGGAACGGAAACCCACCGGCAGCCCCACACCTTAGCCTCCGCCGTACCCTCATCCTAGTCCGTACGCGGACACTGACCCGCGCGTCCGAACGTGCCCCGACCCTAGCGCGTGTCCGCACCCTGACCTGTGCCCTCAGCCTTGCGGTTCCCTAACCCTAACCTTAGCCCGGAACGGAAACCCACCGGCAGCCCCACACTTTAGCCTCCGCCGTACCCTCATCCTAGTCCGTACGCGGACACTGACCCGCGCGTCCGCACGTGCCCCGACCCTAGCTCGTGTCCGCACCCTCACCTGTGCCCTCAGCCTTGCCGTTTCCTAACCCTAACCGTAGCCCGGAACGGAAACCCACCGGCAGCCCCACACCTTAGCCTCCGCCGTACCCTCATCCTAGTCCGTACGCGGACACTGACCAGCGCGTCCGCACGTGTCCCGACCCTAGCACGTGTCCGCACCCTCACCTGTGCCCTCAGCCTTGCCGTTCCCTAACCCTAACCCTAGCCCGGAACGGAAACCCACCGGCAGCCCCACACCTTAGCCTCCGCCGTACCCTCATCCTAGTCCGTACGCGGACACTGACCCGCGCGTCCGCACGTGCCCCGACCCTAGCACGTGTCCGCACCCTCACCTGTGCCCTCAGCCTTGCCGTTCCCTAACCCTAACCCTAGCCCAGTACGGAAACCCACCGGCAGCACCACACCTTAGCCTCCGCCGTAACCTCATCCTAGTCCGTACGCGGACACTGACCCACGCGTCCGCACGTGCCACGACCCTAGCACGTGTCCGCACCCTCACCTGTGCCCTCAGCCTTGCCGTTCCCTAACCCTAACCCTAGCCCGGAACGGAAACCCACCGGCAGCCCCACACCTTAGCCTCCGCCGTAACCTCATACTAGTCCGTACGCGGACACTGACCCGCGCGTCCGCACGTGCCCCGACCCTAGCACGTGTCCGCACCCTCACCTGTGCCCTCAGCCTTGCCGTTCCCTAACCCTAACCCTAGCCCGGAACGGAAACCCACCGGCAGCCCCACACCTTAGCCTCCGCCGTACCTTCATCCTAGTCCGTAGGCGGACACTGACCCACGCGTCCGCACGTGCCCCGAACCTAGCAC
The DNA here is from genome assembly GCF_949752795.1 of Hyperoodon ampullatus. NCBI lineage: Eukaryota > Metazoa > Chordata > Mammalia > Artiodactyla > Ziphiidae > Hyperoodon > Hyperoodon ampullatus. Next base: position 910,292 of record NW_027640532.1, read on the forward strand.
ATGTCCGCACCCTCACCTGTGCCCTCAGCCTTGCCGTTCCCTAACCCTAACCCTAGCCCGGAACGGAAACCCACCGGCAGCCCCACACCTTAGCCTCCGCCATACCCTCATCGTAGTCCGTACGTGGACACTGACACACGCGTCCGCACGTGCCCCGACCCTAGCACGTGTCCGCACCCTCACCTGTGCCCTCAGCCTTGCCGTTCCCTAACCCTAACCCTAGCCCGGAACGGAAACCCACCGGCAGCCCCACACCTTAGCCTCTGCCGTACCCTCATCCTAGTCCGTACGCGGACACTGACCCGCGCGTCCGCACGTGCCCCGACCATAGCGCGTGTCCGCACCCTCACCTGTGGCCTCAGCCTTGCCGTTCCCTAACCCTAACCCTAGCCCGGAACGGAAACCCACCGGCAGCCCCACACCTTAGCCTCCGCCGTACCCTCATCCTAGTCCGTACGCGGACACTGACCCGCGCGTCCGCACGTGCCCCGACCCTAGCGCGTGTCCGCACCCTCACCTGTGCCCTCAGCCTTGCGGTTCATTAACCCTAACCTTAGCCCGGAACGGAAACCCACCGGCAACCCCACACTTTAGCCTCCGCCGTACCCTCATCCTAGTCCGTACGCGGACACTGACCCGCGCGTCCGCACGTGCCCCGACCCTAGCTCGTGTCCGCACCCTCACCTGTGCCCTCAGCCTTGCCGTTTCCTAACCCTAACCGTAGCCCGGAACGGAAACCCACCGGCAGCCCCACACCTTAGCCTCCGCCGTACCCTCATCCTAGTCCGTACGCGGACACTGACCCGCGCGTCCGCACGTGTCCCGACCCTAGCACGTGTCCGCACCCTCACCTGTGCCCTCAGCCTTGCCGTTCCCTAACCCTAAGCCTAGCCCGGAACTGAAACCCACCGGCAGCCCCACACCTTAGCCTCCGCCGTACCCTCATCCTAGTCCGTACGCGGACACTGACCCGCGCGTCCGCCCATGCCCCATCCCTAGCACGTGTCCGCACCCTCACCTGTGCTCTCAGCCTTGCCGTTCCCTAACCCTAACCCTAGCCCGGAACGGAAACCCACCGGCAGCCCCACACCTTAGCCTCCGCCGTACCCTCATCCTAGTCCGTACGCGGACACTGACCCGCGCGTCCGCACGTGCCCCGACCTTAGCACGTGTCCTCACCCTCACATGTGCCCTCAGCCTTTCCGTTCCCTAACCCTAAACCTAGCCCGGAACGGAAACCCACCGGCAGCCCCACACCTTAGCCTCCGCCGTACCCTCATCCTAGTCCGTACGCGGACACTAAACCGCGAGTCCGCACGTGCCCCGACCCTAGCACGTGTCCGCACCCTCACCTGTGCCCTCAGCCTTGCCGTTCCCTAACCCTAACCCTAGCCCGGAACGGAAACCCACCGGCAGCCCCACACCTTAGCCTCCGCCGTACCCTCATCCTAGTCCGTACGCGGACACTGACCCGCGCGTCCGCCCATGCCCCAACCCTAGCACGTGTCCGCACCCTCACCTGTGCTCTCAGCCTTGCCGTTCCCTAACCCTAACCCTAGCCCGGAACGGAAACCCACCGGCAGCCCCACACCTTAGCCTCCGCCGTACCCTCATCCTAGTCCGTACGCGGACACTGACCCGCGCGTCCGCACGTGCCCCGACCTTAGCACGTGTCCTCACCCTCACATGTGCCCTCAGCCTTTCCGTTCCCTAACCCTAAACCTAGCCCGGAACGGAAACCCACCGGCAGCCCCACACCTTAGCCTCCGCCGTACCCTCATCCTAGTCCGTACGCGGACACTAAACCGCGCGTCCGCACGTGCCCCGACCCTAGCACGTGTCCGCACCCTCACCTGTGCCCTCAGCCTTGCCGTTCCCTAACCCTAACCCTAGCCCGGAACGGAAACCCACCGGCAGCCCCACACCTTAGCCTCCGCCGTAACCTCATCCTAGTCCGTACGCGGACACTGACCCGCGCGTCCGCACATGCCATGACCCTAGCACGTGTCCGCACCCTCACCTGTGCCCTCAGCCTTACCGTTCCCTAACCCTAACCCTAGCCCGGAACGGAAACCCACCGGCAGCCCCACACCTTAGCCTCCGCCGTAACCTCATCCTAGTCCGTACGCGGACACTGACCCGCGCGTCCGCACGTGCCCCGACCCTAGCACGTGTCCGCACCCTCACCTGTGCCCTCAGCCTTGCCGTTCCCTAACCCTAACCCTAGCCCGGAACGGAAACCCACCGGCAGTCCCACACCTTAGCCTCCGCCGTACCTTCATCCTAGTCCGTACGCGGACACTGACCCGCGCGTACGCACGTGCCCCGAACCTAGCACGTGTCCGCACCCTCACCTGTGCCCTCAGCCTTGCCGTTCCCTAACCCTAACCCTAGCCCGGAACAGAAACCCACCGGCAGCCCCACACCTTAGCCTCCGCCGTACCCTCATCCTAGTCCGTACGTGGACACTGACCCGCGCGTCCGCACGTGCCCCGACCCTAGCACGTGTCCGCACCCTCACCTGTGCCCTCAGCCTTGCCGTTCCCTAACCCTAACCCTAGCCCGGAACGGAAACCCACCGGCAGCCCAACACCTTAGCCTCCGCCGTACCCTCATCCTAGTCCGTACGCGGACAGTGACACGCGCGTCCGCATGTGCCCCGACCCTATCACGTGTCCGCACCCTCAACTGTGCCCTCAGCCTTGCCGTTCCCTAACCCTAACCCTAGCCCGGAACGGAAAGCCACCGGCAGCCCCACACCTTAGCCTCCGCCGTACCCTCATCCTAGTCCGTACGCGGACACTGACCCGCGCGTCCGCACGTGCCCCGACCCTAGCACGTGTCCGCACCCTCACCTGTGCCCTCAGCCTTGCCGTTCCCTAACCCTAACCCTAGCCCGGAACGGAAACCCACCGGCAGCCCCACACCTTAGCCTCCGCCGTACCCTCATTCTAGTCCGTACGCGGACACTGACCCGCGCGTCCGCACGTGCCCCGACCCTAGCACGTGTCCGCACCCTCACCCGTGCCCTCAGCCTTGCCGTTCCCTAACCCTAACCCTAGCCCGGAACGGAAACCCACCGGCAGCCCCACACCTTAGCCTCCGCCGTACCCTCATCCTAATCCGTACGCGGACACTGACCCGCGTGTACGCACGTTCCCCGACCCTAGCACATGTCCGCACCCTCACCCGTGCCCTCAGCCTTGCCGTTCCCTAACCCTAACCCTAGCCCGGAACGGAAACCCACCGGCAGCCCCACACCTTAGCCTCCGCCGTACCCTCATCCTAATCCATACGCGGACACTGACCCGCGCGTCCGCACGTGCCCCGACCCTAGCACGTGTCCGCACCCTCACCCATGCCCTCAGCCTTGCCGTTCCCTAACCCTAACCCTAGCCCGGAACGGAAACCCACCGGCAGCCCCACACCTTAGCCTCCGCCGTACCCTCATCCTAGTCCGTACGCGGACACTGACCCGCGCGTCCGCCCATGCCCCGACCCTAGCACGTGTTCGCACCCTCACCTGTGCCCTCAGCCTTGCCGTTCCCTAACCCTAACCCTAGCCCGGAACGGAAACCCACCGGCAGCCCCACACCTTAGCCTCCGCCGTACCCTCATCCTAGTCCGTACGCGGACACTGACCCGCGCGTCCGCACGTGCCCCGACCCTAGCACGTGTCCGCACCCTCACCTGTGCCCTCAGCCTTGCCGTTCCCTAACCCTAACCCTAGCCCGGAACGGAAACCCACCGGCAGCCCCACACCTTAGCCTCCGCCGTACCCTCATCCTAATCCGTACGCGGACACTGACCCGCGCGTCCGCACGTGCCCCGACCCTAGCACGTGTCCGCACCCTCACCTGTGCCCTAAGCCTTGCCGTTCCCTAACCCTAACCCTAGCCCGGAACGGAAACCCACCGGCAGCCCCACACCTTAGCCTCCGCCGTACCCTCATCCTAATCCGTACGCGGACACGGACCCGCGTGTCCGCACGTGCCCTGACCCTAGCACGTGTCCGCACCCTCACCTGTGCCCTCAGCCTTGCCGTTCCCTAACCCTAACCCTAGCCCGGAACGGAAACCCACCGGCAGACCCACACCTTAGCCTCCGCCGTACCCTCATTCTAGTCCGTACGCGGACACTGACCCGCGCGTCCGCACGTGCCCCGACCCTACCACATGTCCGCACCGTCACCCGTGCACTCAGCCTTGCCGTTCCCTAACCCTAACCCTAGCCCGGAACGGAAAGCCACCGGCAGCCCCACACCATAGCCTCCGACGTACCCTCATCCTAATCCGTACGCGGACACTGACCCGCGCGTCCGCACGTGCCCCGACCCTAGCACGTGTCTGCACCCTCACCCGTGCCCTCAGCCTTGCCGTTCCCTAACCCTAACCCTAGCCCGGAACGGAAACCCACCGGCAGCCCCACACCTTAGCCTCCGCCGTACCCTCATCCTAGTCCGTACACGGACACTGACCCGCGCGTCCGCACGTGCTCTGACCCTAGCACGTGTCCGCACCCTCACCTGTGCCCTCAGCCTTGCCGTTCCCTAACCCTAACCCTAGCCCGGAACGGAAACCCACCGGCAGCCCCACACCTTAGCCTCCGCCGTACCCTCATCCTAGTCCGTACGCGGACACTGACCCGCGCGTCCGCACGTGCCCCGACACTAGCACGTGTCCGCAACCTTACCTGTGCCCTCAGCCTTGCCGTACCCTAACCCTAACCCTAGCCCGGAACGGAAACCCACCGGCAGCCCCACACCTTAGCCTCCGCCGTACCCTCATCCTACTCCGTACGCAGACACTGACACGCGCGTCCGCACGTGCCCCGACCCTAGCACGTGTCCGCACCCTCACCTGTGCCCTCAGCCTTGCCGTTCCCTAACCCTAACCCTAGCCCGGAACGGAAACCCACCGGCAGCCCCACACCTTAGCCTCTGCCGTACCCTCATCCTAGTCCGTACGCGGACACTGACCCGCGCGTCCGCACGTGCCCCGAACCTAGCGCGTGTCCGCACCCTCACCTGTGGCCTCAGCCTTGCCGTTCCCTAACCCTAACCCTAGCCCGGAACGGAAACCCACCGGCAGCCCCACACCTTAGCCTCCGCCGTACCCTCATCCTAGTCCGTACGCGGACACTGACCCGCGCGTCCGCACGTGCCCCGACCCTAGCGCGTGTCCGCACCCTGACCTGTGCCCTCAGCCTTGCGGTTCCCTAACCCTAACCTTAGCCCGGAACGGAAACCCACCGGCAGCCCCACACTTTAGCCTCCGCCGTACCCTCATCCTAGTCCGTACGCGGACACTGACCCGCGCGTCCGCACGTGCCCCGACCCTAGCTCGTGTCCGCACCCTCACCTGTGCCCTCAGCCTTGCCGTTTCCTAACCCTAACCGTAGCCCGGAACGGAAACCCACCGGCAGCCCCACACCTTAGCCTCCGCCGTACCCTCATCCTAGTCCGTACGCGGACACTGACCAGCGCGTCCGCACGTGTCCCGACCCTAGCACGTGTCCGCACCCTCACCTGTGCCCTCAGCCTTGCCGTTCCCTAACCCTAACCCTAGCCCGGAACGGAAACCCACCGGCAGCCCCACACCTTAGCCTCCGCCGTACCCTCATCCTAGTCCGTACGCGGACACTGACCCGCGCGTCCGCACGTGCCCCGACCCTAGCACGTGTCCGCACCCTCACCTGTGCCCTCAGCCTTGCCGTTCCCTAACCCTAACCCTAGCCCAGTACGGAAACCCACCGGCAGCACCACACCTTAGCCTCCGCCGTAACCTCATCCTAGTCCGTACGCGGACACTGACCCACGCGTCCGCACGTGCCACGACCCTAGCACGTGTCCGCACCCTCACCTGTGCCCTCAGCCTTGCCGTTCCCTAACCCTAACCCTAGCCCGGAACGGAAACCCACCGGCAGCCCCACACCTTAGCCTCCGCCGTAACCTCATACTAGTCCGTACGCGGACACTGACCCGCGCGTCCGCACGTGCCCCGACCCTAGCACGTGTCCGCACCCTCACCTGTGCCCTCAGCCTTGCCGTTCCCTAACCCTAACCCTAGCCCGGAACGGAAACCCACCGGCAGCCCCACACCTTAGCCTCCGCCGTACCTTCATCCTAGTCCGTAGGCGGACACTGACCCGCGCGTCCGCACGTGCCCCGAACCTAGCACATGTCCGCACCCTCACCTGTGCCCTCAGCCTTGCCGTTCCCTAACCCTAACCCTAGCCCGGAACGGAAACCCACCGGCAGCCCCACACCTTAGCCTCCGCCATACCCTCATCGTAGTCCGTACGTGGACACTGACACACGCGTCCGCACGTGCCCCGACCCTAGCACGTGTCCGCACCCTCACCTGTGCCCTCAGCCTTGCCGTTCCCTAACCCTAACCCTAGCCCGGAACGGAAACCCACCGGCAGCCCCACACCTTAGCCTCTGCCGTACCCTCATCCTAGTCCGTACGCGGACACTGACCCGCGCGTCCGCACGTGCCCCGACCATAGCGCGTGTCCGCACCCTCACCTGTGGCCTCAGCCTTGCCGTTCCCTAACCCTAACCCTAGCCCGGAACGGAAACCCACCGGCAGCCCCACACCTTAGCCTCCGCCGTACCCTCATCCTAGTCCGTACGCGGACACTGACCCGCGCGTCCGCACGTGCCCCGACCCTAGCGCGTGTCCGCACCCTCACCTGTGCCCTCAGCCTTGCGGTTCATTAACCCTAACCTTAGCCCGGAACGGAAACCCACCGGCAACCCCACACTTTAGCCTCCGCCGTACCCTCATCCTAGTCCGTACGCGGACACTGACCCGCGCGTCCGCACGTGCCCCGACCCTAGCTCGTGTCCGCACCCTCACCTGTGCCCTCAGCCTTGCCGTTTCCTAACCCTAACCGTAGCCCGGAACGGAAACCCACCGGCAGCCCCACACCTTAGCCTCCGCCGTACCCTCATCCTAGTCCGTACGCGGACACTGACCCGCGCGTCCGCACGTGTCCCGACCCTAGCACGTGTCCGCACCCTCACCTGTGCCCTCAGCCTTGCCGTTCCCTAACCCTAAGCCTAGCCCGGAACTGAAACCCACCGGCAGCCCCACACCTTAGCCTCCGCCGTACCCTCATCCTAGTCCGTACGCGGACACTGACCCGCGCGTCCGCCCATGCCCCATCCCTAGCACGTGTCCGCACCCTCACCTGTGCTCTCAGCCTTGCCGTTCCCTAACCCTAACCCTAGCCCGGAACGGAAACCCACCGGCAGCCCCACACCTTAGCCTCCGCCGTACCCTCATCCTAGTCCGTACGCGGACACTGACCCGCGCGTCCGCACGTGCCCCGACCTTAGCACGTGTCCTCACCCTCACATGTGCCCTCAGCCTTTCCGTTCCCTAACCCTAAACCTAGCCCGGAACGGAAACCCACCGGCAGCCCCACACCTTAGCCTCCGCCGTACCCTCATCCTAGTCCGTACGCGGACACTAAACCGCGCGTCCGCACGTGCCCCGACCCTAGCACGTGTCCGCACCCTCACCTGTGCCCTCAGCCTTGCCGTTCCCTAACCCTAACCCTAGCCCGGAACGGAAACCCACCGGCAGCCCCACACCTTAGCCTCCGCCGTACCCTCATCCTAGTCCGTACGCGGACACTGACCCGCGCGTCCGCCCATGCCCCAACCCTAGCACGTGTCCGCACCCTCACCTGTGCTCTCAGCCTTGCCGTTCCCTAACCCTAACCCTAGCCCGGAACGGAAACCCACCGGCAGCCCCACACCTTAGCCTCCGCCGTACCCTCATCCTAGTCCGTACGCGGACACTGACCCGCACGTCCGCACGTGCCCCGACCTTAGCACGTGTCCTCACCCTCACATGTGCCCTCAGCCTTTCCGTTCCCTAACCCTAAACCTAGCCCGGAACGGAAACCCACCGGCAGCCCCACACCTTAGCCTCCGCCGTACCCTCATCCTAGTCCGTACGCGGACACTAAACCGCGCGTCCGCACGTGCCCCGACCCTAGCACGTGTCCGCACCCTCACCTGTGCCCTCAGCCTTGCCGTTCCCTAACCCTAACCCTAGCCCGGAACGGAAACCCACCGGCAGCCCCACACCTTAGCCTCCGCCGTAACCTCATCCTAGTCCGTACGCGGACACTGACCCGCGCGTCCGCACATGCCATGACCCTAGCACGTGTCCGCACCCTCACCTGTGCCCTCAGCCTTACCGTTCCCTAACCCTAACCCTAGCCCGGAACGGAAACCCACCGGCAGCCCCACACCTTAGCCTCCGCCGTAACCTCATCCTAGTCCGTACGCGGACACTGACCCGCGCGTCCGCACGTGCCCCGACCCTAGCACGTGTCCGCACCCTCACCTGTGCCCTCAGCCTTGCCGTTCCCTAACCCTAACCCTAGCCCGGAACGGAAACCCACCGGCAGTCCCACACCTTAGCCTCCGCCGTACCTTCATCCTAGTCCGTACGCGGACACTGACCCGCGCGTACGCACGTGCCCCGAACCTAGCACGTGTCCGCACCCTCACCTGTGCCCTCAGCCTTGCCGTTCCCTAACCCTAACCCTAGCCCGGAACAGAAACCCACCGGCAGCCCCACACCTTAGCCTCCGCCGTACCCTCATCCTAGTCCGTACGTGGACACTGACCCGCGCGTCCGCACGTGCCCCGACCCTAGCACGTGTCCGCACCCTCACCTGTGCCCTCAGCCTTGCCGTTCCCTAACCCTAACCCTAGCCCGGAACGGAAACCCACCGGCAGCCCAACACCTTAGCCTCCGCCGTACCCTCATCCTAGTCCGTACGCGGACAGTGACACGCGCGTCCGCATGTGCCCCGACCCTATCACGTGTCCGCACCCTCAACTGTGCCCTCAGCCTTGCCGTTCCCTAACCCTAACCCTAGCCCGGAACGGAAAGCCACCGGCAGCCCCACACCTTAGCCTCCGCCGTACCCTCATCCTAGTCCGTACGCGGACACTGACCCGCGCGTCCGCACGTGCCCCGACCCTAGCACGTGTCCGCACCCTCACCTGTGCCCTCAGCCTTGCCGTTCCCTAACCCTAACCCTAGCCCGGAACGGAAACCCACCGGCAGCCCCACACCTTAGCCTCCGCCGTACCCTCATTCTAGTCCGTACGCGGACACTGACCCGCGCGTCCGCACGTGCCCCGACCCTAGCACGTGTCCGCACCCTCACCCGTGCCCTCAGCCTTGCCGTTCCCTAACCCTAACCCTAGCCCGGAACGGAAACCCACCGGCAGCCCCACACCTTACGTACCCTCATCCTAATCCGTACGCGGACACTGACCCGCGTGTACGCACGTTCCCCGACCCTAGCACATGTCCGCACCCTCACCCGTGCCCTCAGCCTTGCCGGTTCCCCTAACCCTAACCCTAGCCCGGAACGGAAACCCACCGGCAGCCCCACACCTTAGCCTCCGCCGTACCCTCATCCTAATCCATACGCGGACACTGACCCGCGCGTCCGCACGTGCCCCGACCCTAGCACGTGTCCGCACCCTCACCCATGCCCTCAGCCTTGCCGTTCCCTAACCCTAACCCTAGCCCGGAACGGAAACCCACCGGCAGCCCCTCACCTCAGCCTCCGCCGTACCCTCATCCTAGTCCGTACGCGGACACTGACCCGCGCGTCCGCACGTGCTCCGACCCTAGCACGTGTCCGCACCCTCACCAGTGCCCTCAGCCTTGCCGTTCCCTAACCCTAACCCTAGCCCGGAACGGAAACCCACCGGCAGCCCCACACCTTAGCCTCCGCCGAACCCTCATCCTAGTCCGTACGCGGACACTGACCAGCGCGGCCGCATGTGCCCCGACACTAGCACGTGTCCGCAACCTTACCTGTGCCCTCAGCCTTGCCGTTCCCTAACCCTAACCATAGCCCGGAACGGAAACCCACGGCAGCCCCACACCTTAGCCTCCACCGTACCCTCATCCTACTCCTTACGCGGACACTGACACGCGCGTCCGCACGTGCCCCGACCCTAGCACGTGTCCGCACCCTCACCTGTGCCCTCAGCCTTGCCGTTCCCTAACCCTAACCCTAGCCCGGAACGGAAACCCACCGGCAGCCCCACACCTTAGCCTCTGCCGTACCCTCATCCTAGTCCGTACGCGGACACTGACCCACGCGTCCGCACGTGCCCCGACCCTAGCGCGTGTCCGCACCCTCACCTGTGCCCTCAGCCTTGCCGTTCCCTAACCCTAACCCTAGCCCGGAACGGAAACCCACCGGCAGCCCCACACCTTAGCCTCCGCCGTACCCTAATCCTAGTCCGTACACGGACACTGACCCCGCGCATCCGCACGTGCCCCGACCCTAGCGCGTGTCCGCACCCTCACCTGTGCCCTCAGCCTTGCGGTTCCCTAACCATAACCTTAGCCCGGAACGGGAAACCCACAGGCAGCCCCACACCTTAGCCTCCACCGTACCCTCATCCTAGTCCGTACGCGGACACTGACCCGCGCGTCCGCACGTGCCCCGACCCTAGCGCGTGTCCGCACCCTCACCTGTGCCCTCAGCCTTGCCGTTTCCTAACCCTAACCGTAGCCCGGAACGGAAACCCACCGGCAGCCCCACACCTTAGCCTCCGCCGTACCCTCATCCTAGTCCGTACGCGGACACTGACCCGCGCGTCCGCACGTGTCCCGACCTTAGCACGTGTCCGCACCCTCACCTGTGCCCTCAGCCTTGCCGTTCCCTAACCCTAACCCTAGCCCGGAACGGAAACCCACCGGCAGCCCCACACCTTAGCCTCCGCCGTACCCTCATCCTAGTCCGTACGCGGACACTGACCCGCGCGTCCGCCGCCATGCCCCGACCCTAGCACGTGTTCGCACCCTCACCTGTGCCCTCAGCCTTGCCGTTCCCTAACCCTAACCCTAGCCCGGAACGGAAACCCACCGGCAGCCCCACACCTTAGCCTCCGCCGTACCCTCATCCTAGTCCGTACGCGGACACTGACCCCGCGCGTCCGCACGTGCCCCGACCCTAGCACGTGTCCGCACCCTCACCTGTGCCCTCAAGCCTTGCCGTTCCCTAACCCTAACCCTAGCCCGGAACGGAAACCCACCGGCAGCCCCACACCTTAGCCTCCGCCGTACCCTCATCCTAATCCGTACGCGGACACTGACCCGCGCGTCCGCACGTGCCCCCGACCCTAGCACGTGTCCGCACCCTCACCTGTGCCCTAAGCCTTGCCGTTCCCTAACCCTAACCCTAGCCCGGAACGGAAACCCACCGGCAGCCCCACACCTTAGCCTCCGCCGTACCCTCATCCTAATCCGTACGCGGACACGGACCCGCGTGTCCGCACGTGCCCTGACCCTAGCACGTGTCCGCACCCTCACCTGTGCCCTCAGCCTTGCCGTTCCCTAACCCTAACCCTAGCCCGGAACGGAAACCCACCGGCAGACCCACACCTTAGCCTCCGCCGTACCCTCATTCTAGTCCGTACGCGGACACTGACCCACGCGTCCGCACGTGCCCCGACCCTACCACATGTCCGCACCGTCACCCGTGCACTCAGCCTTGCCGTTCCCTAACCCTAACCCTAGCCCGGAACGGAAACCCACCGGCAGCCCCACACCATAGCCTCCGCCGTACCCTCATCCTAATCCGTACGCGGACACTGACCCGCGCGTCCGCACGTGCCCCGACCCTAGCACGTGTCCGCACCCTCACCCGTGCCCTCAGCCTTGCCGTTCCCTAACCCTAACCCTAGCCCGGAACGGAAACCCACCGGCAGCCCCACACCTTAGCCTCCGCCGTACCCTCATCCTAGTCCGTACACGGACACTGACCCGCGCGTCCGCACGTGCTCTGACCCTAGCACGTGTCCGCACCCTCACCTGTGCCCTCAGCCTTGCCGTTCCCTAACCCTAACCCTAGCCCGGAACGGAAACCCACCGGCAGCCCCACACCTTAGCCTCCGCCGTACCCTCATCCTAGTCCGTACGCGGACACTGACCCGCGCGTCCGCACGTGCCCCGACACTAGCACGTGTCCGCAACCTTACCTGTGCCCTCAGCCTTGCCGTACCCTAACCCTAACCCTAGCCCGGAACGGAAACCCACCGGCAGCCCCACACCTTAGCCTCCGCCGTACCCTCATCCTACTCCGTACGCAGACACTGACACGCGCGTCCGCACGTGCCCCGACCCTAGCACGTGTCCGCACCCTCACCTGTGCCCTCAGCCTTGCCGTTCCCTAACCCTAACCCTAGCCCGGAACGGAAACCCACCGGCAGCCCCACACCTTAGCCTCTGCCGTACCCTCATCCTAGTCCGTACGCGGACACTGACCCGCGCGTCCGCACGTGCCCCGACCCTAGCGCGTGTCCGCACCCTCACCTGTGGCCTCAGCCTTGCCGTTCCCTAACCCTAACCCTAGCCCGGAACGGAAACCCACCGGCAGCCCCACACCTTAGCCTCCGCCGTACCCTCATCCTAGTCCGTACGCGGACACAGACCCGCGCGTCCGCACGTGCCCCGACCCTAGCGCGTGTCCGCACCCTCACCTGTGCCCTCAGCCTTGCGGTTCCCTAACCCTAACCTTAGCCCGGAACGGAAACCCACCGGCAGCCCCACACTTTAGCCTCCGCCGTACCATCATCCTAGTCCGTACGCGGACACTGACCCGCGCGTCCGCACGTGCCCCGACCCTAGCTCGTGTCCGCACCCTCACCTGTGCCCTCAGCCTTGCCGTTTCCTAACCCTAACCGTAGCCCGGAACGGAAACCCACCGGCAGCCCCACACCTTAGCCTCCGCCGTACCCTCATCCTAGTCCGTACGCGGACACTGACCAGCGCGTCCGCACGTGTCCCGACCCTAGCACGTGTCCGCACCCTCACCTGTGCCCTCAGCCTTGCCGTTCCCTAACCCTAACCCTAGCCCGGAACGGAAACCCACCGGCAGCCCCACACCTTAGCCTCCGCCGTACCCTCATCCTAGTCCGTACGCGGACACTGACCCGCGCGTCCGCACGTGCCCCGACCCTAGCACGTGTCCGCACCCTCACCTGTGCCCTCAGCCTTGCCGTTCCCTAACCCTAACCCTAGCCCAGTACGGAAACCCACCGGCAGCACCACACCTTAGCCTCCGCCGTAACCTCATCCTAGTCCGTACGCGGACACTGACCCACGCGTCCGCACGTGCCACGACCCTAGCACGTGTCCGCACCCTCACCTGTGCCCTCAGCCTTGCCGTTCCCTAACCCTAACCCTAGCCCGGAACGGAAACCCACCGGCAGCCCCACACCTTAGCCTCCGCCGTAACCTCATACTAGTCCGTACGCGGACACTGACCCGCGCGTCCGCACGTGCCCCGACCCTAGCACGTGTCCGCACCCTCACCTGTGCCCTCAGCCTTGCCGTTCCCTAACCCTAACCCTAGCCCGGAACGGAAACCCACCGGCAGCCCCACACCTTAGCCTCCGCCGTACCTTCATCCTAGTCCGTAGGCGGACACTGACCCGCGCGTCCGCACGTGCCCCGAACCTAGCACATGTCCGCACCCTCACCTGTGCCCTCAGCCTTGCCGTTCCCTAACCCTAACCCTAGCCCGGAACGGAAACCCACCGGCAGCCCCACACCTTAGCCTCCGCCATACCCTCATCGTAGTCCGTACGTGGACACTGACACACGCGTCCGCACGTGCCCCGACCCTAGCACGTGTCCGCACCCTCACCTGTGCCCTCAGCCTTGCCGTTCCCTAACCCTAACCCTAGCCCGGAACGGAAACCCACCGGCAGCCCCACACCTTAGCCTCTGCCGTACCCTCATCCTAGTCCGTACGCGGACACTGACCCGCGCGTCCGCACGTGCCCCGACCATAGCGCGTGTCCGCACCCTCACCTGTGGCCTCAGCCTTGCCGTTCCCTAACCCTAACCCTAGCCCGGAACGGAAACCCACCGGCAGCCCCACACCTTAGCCTCCGCCGTACCCTCATCCTAGTCCGTACGCGGACACTGACCCGCGCGTCCGCACGTGCCCCGACCCTAGCGCGTGTCCGCACCCTCACCTGTGCCCTCAGCCTTGCGGTTCATTAACCCTAACCTTAGCCCGGAACGGAAACCCACCGGCAACCCCACACTTTAGCCTCCGCCGTACCCTCATCCTAGTCCGTACGCGGACACTGACCCGCGCGTCCGCACGTGCCCCGACCCTAGCTCGTGTCCGCACCCTCACCTGTGCCCTCAGCCTTGCCGTTTCCTAACCCTAACCGTAGCCCGGAACGGAAACCCACCGGCAGCCCCACACCTTAGCCTCCGCCGTACCCTCATCCTAGTCCGTACGCGGACACTGACCCGCGCGTCCGCACGTGTCCCGACCCTAGCACGTGTCCGCACCCTCACCTGTGCCCTCAGCCTTGCCGTTCCCTAACCCTAAGCCTAGCCCGGAACTGAAACCCACCGGCAGCCCCACACCTTAGCCTCCGCCGTACCCTCATCCTAGTCCGTACGCGGACACTGACCCGCGCGTCCGCCCATGCCCCATCCCTAGCACGTGTCCGCACCCTCACCTGTGCTCTCAGCCTTGCCGTTCCCTAACCCTAACCCTAGCCCGGAACGGAAACCCACCGGCAGCCCCACACCTTAGCCTCCGCCGTACCCTCATCCTAGTCCGTACGCGGACACTGACCCGCGCGTCCGCACGTGCCCCGACCTTAGCACGTGTCCTCACCCTCACATGTGCCCTCAGCCTTTCCGTTCCCTAACCCTAAACCTAGCCCGGAACGGAAACCCACCGGCAGCCCCACACCTTAGCCTCCGCCGTACCCTCATCCTAGTCCGTACGCGGACACTAAACCGCGCGTCCGCACGTGCCCCGACCCTAGCACGTGTCCGCACCCTCACCTGTGCCCTCAGCCTTGCCGTTCCCTAACCCTAACCCTAGCCCGGAACGGAAACCCACCGGCAGCCCCACACCTTAGCCTCCGCCGTACCCTCATCCTAGTCCGTACGCGGACACTGACCCGCGCGTCCGCCCATGCCCCAACCCTAGCACGTGTCCGCACCCTCACCTGTGCTCTCAGCCTTGCCGTTCCCTAACCCTAACCCTAGCCCGGAACGGAAACCCACCGGCAGCCCCACACCTTAGCCTCCGCCGTACCCTCATCCTAGTCCGTACGCGGACACTGACCCGCACGTCCGCACGTGCCCCGACCTTAGCACGTGTCCTCACCCTCACATGTGCCCTCAGCCTTTCCGTTCCCTAACCCTAAACCTAGCCCGGAACGGAAACCCACCGGCAGCCCCACACCTTAGCCTCCGCCGTACCCTCATCCTAGTCCGTACGCGGACACTAAACCGCGCGTCCGCACGTGCCCCGACCCTAGCACGTGTCCGCACCCTCACCTGTGCCCTCAGCCTTGCCGTTCCCTAACCCTAACCCTAGCCCGGAACGGAAACCCACCGGCAGCCCCACACCTTAGCCTCCGCCGTAACCTCATCCTAGTCCGTACGCGGACACTGACCCGCGCGTCCGCACATGCCATGACCCTAGCACGTGTCCGCACCCTCACCTGTGCCCTCAGCCTTACCGTTCCCTAACCCTAACCCTAGCCCGGAACGGAAACCCACCGGCAGCCCCACACCTTAGCCTCCGCCGTAACCTCATCCTAGTCCGTACGCGGACACTGACCCGCGCGTCCGCACGTGCCCCGACCCTAGCACGTGTCCGCACCCTCACCTGTGCCCTCAGCCTTGCCGTTCCCTAACCCTAACCCTAGCCCGGAACGGAAACCCACCGGCAGTCCCACACCTTAGCCTCCGCCGTACCTTCATCCTAGTCCGTACGCGGACACTGACCCGCGCGTACGCACGTGCCCCGAACCTAGCACGTGTCCGCACCCTCACCTGTGCCCTCAGCCTTGCCGTTCCCTAACCCTAACCCTAGCCCGGAACAGAAACCCACCGGCAGCCCCACACCTTAGCCTCCGCCGTACCCTCATCCTAGTCCGTACGTGGACACTGACCCGCGCGTCCGCACGTGCCCCGACCCTAGCACGTGTCCGCACCCTCACCTGTGCCCTCAGCCTTGCCGTTCCCTAACCCTAACCCTAGCCCGGAACGGAAACCCACCGGCAGCCCAACACCTTAGCCTCCGCCGTACCCTCATCCTAGTCCGTACGCGGACAGTGACACGCGCGTCCGCATGTGCCCCGACCCTATCACGTGTCCGCACCCTCAACTGTGCCCTCAGCCTTGCCGTTCCCTAACCCTAACCCTAGCCCGGAACGGAAAGCCACCGGCAGCCCCACACCTTAGCCTCCGCCGTACCCTCATCCTAGTCCGTACGCGGACACTGACCCGCGCGTCCGCACGTGCCCCGACCCTAGCACGTGTCCGCACCCTCACCTGTGCCCTCAGCCTTGCCGTTCCCTAACCCTAACCCTAGCCCGGAACGGAAACCCACCGGCAGCCCCACACCTTAGCCTCCGCCGTACCCTCATTCTAGTCCGTACGCGGACACTGACCCGCGCGTCCGCACGTGCCCCGACCCTAGCACGTGTCCGCACCCTCACCCGTGCCCTCAGCCTTGCCGTTCCCTAACCCTAACCCTAGCCCGGAACGGAAACCCACCGGCAGCCCCACACCTTAGCCTCCGCCGTACCCTCATCCTAATCCGTACGCGGACACTGACCCGCGTGTACGCACGTTCCCCGACCCTAGCACATGTCCGCACCCTCACCCGTGCCCTCAGCCTTGCCGTTCCCTAACCCTAACCCTAGCCCGGAACGGAAACCCACCGGCAGCCCCACACCTTAGCCTCCGCCGTACCCTCATCCTAATCCATACGCGGACACTGACCCGCGCGTCCGCACGTGCCCCGACCCTAGCACGTGTCCGCACCCTCACCCATGCCCTCAGCCTTGCCGTTCCCTAACCCTAACCCTAGCCCGGAACGGAAACCCACCGGCAGCCCCTCACCTCAGCCTCCGCCGTACCCTCATCCTAGTCCGTACGCGGACACTGACCCGCGCGTCCGCACGTGCTCCGACCCTAGCACGTGTCCGCACCCTCACCAGTGCCCTCAGCCTTGCCGTTCCCTAACCCTAACCCTAGCCCGGAACGGAAACCCACCGGCAGCCCCACACCTTAGCCTCCGCCGAACCCTCATCCTAGTCCGTACGCGGACACTGACCAGCGCGGCCGCATGTGCCCCGACACTAGCACGTGTCCGCAACCTTACCTGTGCCCTCAGCCTTGCCGTTCCCTAACCCTAACCATAGCCCGGAACGGAAACCCACCGGCAGCCCCACACCTTAGCCTCCACCGTACCCTCATCCTACTCCTTACGCGGACACTGACACGCGCGTCCGCACGTGCCCCGACCCTAGCACGTGTCCGCACCCTCACCTGTGCCCTCAGCCTTGCCGTTCCCTAACCCTAACCCTAGCCCGGAACGGAAACCCACCGGCAGCCCCACACCTTAGCCTCTGCCGTACCCTCATCCTAGTCCGTACGCGGACACTGACCCACGCGTCCGCACGTGCCCCGACCCTAGCGCGTGTCCGCACCCTCACCTGTGCCCTCAGCCTTGCCGTTCCCTAACCCTAACCCTAGCCCGGAACGGAAACCCACCGGCAGCCCCACACCTTAGCCTCCGCCGTACCCTAATCCTAGTCCGTACACGGACACTGACCCGCGCATCCGCACGTGCCCCGACCCTAGCGCGTGTCCGCACCCTCACCTGTGCCCTCAGCCTTGCGGTTCCCTAACCATAACCTTAGCCCGGAACGGAAACCCACAGGCAGCCCCACACCTTAGCCTCCACCGTACCCTCATCCTAGTCCGTACGCGGACACTGACCCGCGCGTCCGCACGTGCCCCGACCCTAGCGCGTGTCCGCACCCTCACCTGTGCCCTCAGCCTTGCCGTTTCCTAACCCTAACCGTAGCCCGGAACGGAAACCCACCGGCAGCCCCACACCTTAGCCTCCGCCGTACCCTCATCCTAGTCCGTACGCGGACACTGACCCGCGCGTCCGCACGTGTCCCGACCTTAGCACGTGTCCGCACCCTCACCTGTGCCCTCAGCCTTGCCGTTCCCTAACCCTAACCCTAGCCCGGAACGGAAACCCACCGGCAGCCCCACACCTTAGCCTCCGCCGTACCCTCATCCTAGTCCGTACGCGGACACTGACCCGCGCGTCCGCCCATGCCCCGACCCTAGCACGTGTTCGCACCCTCACCTGTGCCCTCAGCCTTGCCGTTCCCTAACCCTAACCCTAGCCCGGAACGGAAACCCACCGGCAGCCCCACACCTTAGCCTCCGCCGTACCCTCATCCTAGTCCGTACGCGGACACTGACCCGCGCGTCCGCACGTGCCCCGACCCTAGCACGTGTCCGCACCCTCACCTGTGCCCTCAGCCTTGCCGTTCCCTAACCCTAACCCTAGCCCGGAACGGAAACCCACCGGCAGCCCCACACCTTAGCCTCCGCCGTACCCTCATCCTAATCCGTACGCGGACACTGACCCGCGCGTCCGCACGTGCCCCGACCCTAGCACGTGTCCGCACCCTCACCTGTGCCCTAAGCCTTGCCGTTCCCTAACCCTAACCCTAGCCCGGAACGGAAACCCACCGGCAGCCCCACACCTTAGCCTCCGCCGTACCCTCATCCTAATCCGTACGCGGACACGGACCCGCGTGTCCGCACGTGCCCTGACCCTAGCACGTGTCCGCACCCTCACCTGTGCCCTCAGCCTTGCCGTTCCCTAACCCTAACCCTAGCCCGGAACGGAAACCCACCGGCAGACCCACACCTTAGCCTCCGCCGTACCCTCATTCTAGTCCGTACGCGGACACTGACCCACGCGTCCGCACGTGCCCCGACCCTACCACATGTCCGCACCGTCACCCGTGCACTCAGCCTTGCCGTTCCCTAACCCTAACCCTAGCCCGGAACGGAAACCCACCGGCAGCCCCACACCATAGCCTCCGCCGTACCCTCATCCTAATCCGTACGCGGACACTGACCCGCGCGTCCGCACGTGCCCCGACCCTAGCACGTGTCCGCACCCTCACCCGTGCCCTCAGCCTTGCCGTTCCCTAACCCTAACCCTAGCCCGGAACGGAAACCCACCGGCAGCCCCACACCTTAGCCTCCGCCGTACCCTCATCCTAGTCCGTACACGGACACTGACCCGCGCGTCCGCACGTGCTCTGACCCTAGCACGTGTCCGCACCCTCACCTGTGCCCTCAGCCTTGCCGTTCCCTAACCCTAACCCTAGCCCGGAACGGAAACCCACCGGCAGCCCCACACCTTAGCCTCCGCCGTACCCTCATCCTAGTCCGTACGCGGACACTGACCCGCGCGTCCGCACGTGCCCCGACACTAGCACGTGTCCGCAACCTTACCTGTGCCCTCAGCCTTGCCGTACCCTAACCCTAACCCTAGCCCGGAACGGAAACCCACCGGCAGCCCCACACCTTAGCCTCCGCCGTACCCTCATCCTACTCCGTACGCAGACACTGACACGCGCGTCCGCACGTGCCCCGACCCTAGCACGTGTCCGCACCCTCACCTGTGCCCTCAGCCTTGCCGTTCCCTAACCCTAACCCTAGCCCGGAACGGAAACCCACCGGCAGCCCCACACCTTAGCCTCTGCCGTACCCTCATCCTAGTCCGTACGCGGACACTGACCCGCGCGTCCGCACGTGCCCCGACCCTAGCGCGTGTCCGCACCCTCACCTGTGGCCTCAGCCTTGCCGTTCCCTAACCCTAACCCTAGCCCGGAACGGAAACCCACCGGCAGCCCCACACCTTAGCCTCCGCCGTACCCTCATCCTAGTCCGTACGCGGACACAGACCCGCGCGTCCGCACGTGCCCCGACCCTAGCGCGTGTCCGCACCCTCACCTGTGCCCTCAGCCTTGCGGTTCCCTAACCCTAACCTTAGCCCGGAACGGAAACCCACCGGCAGCCCCACACTTTAGCCTCCGCCGTACCATCATCCTAGTCCGTACGCGGACACTGACCCGCGCGTCCGCACGTGCCCCGACCCTAGCTCGTGTCCGCACCCTCACCTGTGCCCTCAGCCTTGCCGTTTCCTAACCCTAACCGTAGCCCGGAACGGAAACCCACCGGCAGCCCCACACCTTAGCCTCCGCCGTACCCTCATCCTAGTCCGTACGCGGACACTGACCAGCGCGTCCGCACGTGTCCCGACCCTAGCACGTGTCCGCACCCTCACCTGTGCCCTCAGCCTTGCCGTTCCCTAACCCTAACCCTAGCCCGGAACGGAAACCCACCGGCAGCCCCACACCTTAGCCTCCGCCGTACCCTCATCCTAGTCCGTACGCGGACACTGACCCGCGCGTCCGCACGTGCCCCGACCCTAGCACGTGTCCGCACCCTCACCTGTGCCCTCAGCCTTGCCGTTCCCTAACCCTAACCCTAGCCCAGTACGGAAACCCACCGGCAGCCCCACACCTTAGCCTCCGCCGTAACCTCATCCTAGTCCGTACGCAGACACTGACCCACGCGTCCGCACGTGCCACGACCCTAGCACGTGTCCGCAC
Organism: Hyperoodon ampullatus; assembly: GCF_949752795.1. Lineage (NCBI taxonomy): Eukaryota > Metazoa > Chordata > Mammalia > Artiodactyla > Ziphiidae > Hyperoodon > Hyperoodon ampullatus. The sequence continues at coordinate 930,843 of NW_027640532.1, forward strand.
CCTCACCTGTGCCCTCAGCCTTGCCGTTCCCTAACCCTAACCCTAGCCCGGAACGGAAACCCACCGGCAGCCCCACACCTTAGCCTCCGCCGTAACCTCATACTAGTCCGTACGCGGACACTGACCCGCGCGTCCGCACGTGCCCCGACCCTAGCACGTGTCCGCACCCTCACCTGTGCCCTCAGCCTTGCCGTTCCCTAACCCTAACCCTAGCCCGGAACGGAAACCCACCGGCAGCCCCACACCTTAGCCTCCGCCGTACCTTCATCCTAGTCCGTAGGCGGACACTGACCCGCGCGTCCGCACGTGACCCGAACCTAGCACATGTCCGCACCCTCACCTGTGCCCTCAGCCTTGCCGTTCCCTAACCCTAACCCTAGCCCGGAACGGAAACCCACCGGCAGCCCCACACCTTAGCCTCCGCCATACCCTCATCCTAGTCCGTACGTGGACACTGACACACGCGTCCGCACGTGCCCCGACCCTAGCACGTGTCCGCACCCTCACCTGTGCCCTCAGCCTTGCCGTTCCCTAACCCTAACCCTAGCCCGGAACGGAAACCCACCGGCAGCCCAAAACCTTAGCCTCCGCCGTACCCTCATCCTAGTCCGTACGCGGACACTGACACGCGCGTCCGCATGTGCCCCGACCCTAGCACGTGTCCGCACCCTCACCTGTGCCCTCAGCCTTGCCGTTCCCTAACCCTAACCCTAGCCCGGAACGGAAACCCACCGGCAGCCCCACACCTTAGCCTCCGCCGTACCCTCATCCTAGTCCGTACGCGGACACTGACCCGCGCGTCCGCACGTGCCCCAACCCTAGCACGTGTCCGCACCCTCACCTGTGCCCTCAGCCTTGCCGTTCCCTAACCCTAACCCTAACCCGGAACGGAAACCCACCGGCAGCCCCACACCTTAGCCTCCGCTGTACCCTCATTCTAGTCCGTACGCGGACACTGACCAGCGCGTCCGCACGTGCCCCGACCCTAGCACGTGTCCGCACCCTCACCCGTGCCCTCAGCCTTGCCGTTCCCTAACCCTAACCCTAGCCAGGAACGGAAACCCACCGGCAGCCCCACACCTTAGCCTCCGCCGTACCCTCATCCTAATCCGTACGCGGACACTGACCCGCGCGTACGCACGTTCCCCGACCCTAGCACGTGTCCGCACCCTCACCCGTGCCCTCAGCCTTGCCGTTCCCTAACCCTAACCCTAGCCCGGAACGGAAACCCACCGGCAGCCCCACACCTTAGCCTCCGCCGTACCCTCATCCTAATCCGTACGCGGACACTGACCCGCGCGTCCGCACGTGCCCCGACCCTAGCACGTGTCCGCACCCTCACCCGTGCCCTCAGCCTTGCCGTTCCCTAACCCTAACCCTAGCCCGGAACGGAAACCCACCGGCAGCCCCACACCTTAGCCTCCGCCGAACCCTCATCCTAGTCCGTACGCGGACACTGACCAGCGCGTCCGCACGTGCCCCGACACTAGCACGTGTCCGCAACCTTACCTGTGCCCTCAGCCTTGCCGTTCCCTAACCCTAACCATAGCCCGGAACGGAAACCCACCGGCAGCCCCACACCTTAGCCTCCACCGTACCCTCATCCTACTCCTTACGCGGACACTGACACGCGCGTTCGCACGTGCCCCGACCCTAGCACGTGTCCGCACCCTCACCTGTGCCCTCAGCCTTGCCGTTCCCTAACCCTAACCCTAGCCCGGAACGGAAACCCACCGGCAGCCCCACACCTTAGCCTCTGCCGTACCCTCATCCTAGTCCGTACGCGGACACTGACCCGCGCGTCCGCACGTGCCCCGACCCTAGCGCGTGTCCGCACCCTCACCTGTGCCCTCAGCCTTGCCGTTCCCTAACCCTAACCCTAGCCCGGAACGGAAACCCACCGGCAGCCCCACACCTTAGCCTCCGCCGTACCCTAATCCTAGTCCGTACACGGACACTGACCCGCGCGTCCGCACGTGCCCCGACCCTAGCGCGTGTCCGCACCCTCACCTGTGCCCTCAGCCTTGCGGTTCCCTAACCCTAACCTTAGCCCGGAACGGAAACCCACCGGCAGCCCCACACCTTAGCCTCCACCGTACCCTCATCCTAGTCCGTACGCGGACACTGACCCGCGCGTCCGCACGTGCCCCGACCCTAGCGCGTGTCCGCACCCTCACCTGTGCCCTCAGCCTTGCCGTTTCCTAACCCTAACCGTAGCCCGGAACGGAAACCCACCGGCAGCCCCACACCTTAGCCTCCGCCGTACCCTCATCCTAGTCCGTACGCGGACACTGACCCGCGCGTCCGCACGTGTCCCGACCCTAGCACGTGTCCGCACCCTCACCTGTGCCCTCAGCCTTGCCGTTCCCTAACCCTAAGCCTAGCCCGGAACGGAAACCCACCGGCAGCCCCACACCTTAGCCTCCGCCGTACCCTCATCCTAGTCCGTACGCGGACACTGACCCGCGCGTCCGCCCATGCCCCGACCCTAGCACGTGTTCGCACCCTCACCTGTGCCCTCAGCCTTGCCGTTCCCTAACCCTAACCCTAGCCCGGAACGGAAACCCACCGGCAGCCCCACACCTTAGCCTCCGCCGTACCCTCATCCTAGTCCGTACGCGGACACTGACCCGGGCGTCCGCACGTGCCCCGACCCTAGCACGTGTCCGCACCCTCACCTGTGCCCTCAGCCTTGCCGTTCCCTAACCCTAACCCTAGCCCGGAACGGAAACCCACCGGCAGCCCCACACCTTAGCCTCCGCCGTACCCTCATCCTAATCCGTACGTGGACACGGACCCGCGCGTCCGCACGTGCCCTGACCCTAGCACGTGTCCGCACCCTCACCTGTGCCCTCAGCCTTGCCGTTCCATAACCCTAACCCTAGCCCGGAATGGAAACCCACCGGCAGACCCACACCTTAGCCTCCGCCGTACCCTCATTCTAGTCCGTACGCGGACACTGACCCACGCGTCCGCACGTGCCCCGACCCTACCACGTGTCCGCACCGTCACCCGTGCACTCAGCCTTGCCGTTCCCTAACCCTAACCCTAGCCCGGAACGGAAACCCACCGGCAGCCCCACACCATAGCCTCCGCCGTACCCTCATCCTAATCCGTACGCGGACACTGACCCGCGCGTCCGCACGTGCCCCGACCCTAGCACGTGTCCGCACCCTCACCTGTGCCCTCAGCCTTGCCGTACCCTAACCCTAACCCTGGCCCGGAACGGAAACCCACCGGCAGCCCCACACCTTAGCCTCCGCCGTACCCTCATCCTACTCCGTACGCAGACACTGACACGCGCGTCCGCACGTGCCCCGACCCTAGCACGTGTCCGCACCCTCACCTGTGCCCTCAGCCTTGCCGTTCCCTAACCCTAACCCTAGCCCGGAACGGAAACCCACCGGCAGCCCCACACCTTAGCCTCTGCCGTACCCTCATCCTAGTCCGTACGCGGACACTGACCCGCGCGTCCGCACGTGCCCCGACCCTAGCGCGTGTCCGCACCCTCACCTGTGGCCTCAGCCTTGCCGTTCCCTAACCCTAACCCTAGCCCGGAACGGAAACCCACCGGCAGCCCCACACCTTAGCCTCCGCCGTACCCTCATCCTAGTCCGTACGCGGACACAGACCCGCGCGTCCGCACGTGCCCCGACCCTAGCGCGTGTCCGCACCCTCACCTGTGCCCTCAGCCTTGCGGTTCCCTAACCCTAACCTTAGCCCGGAACGGAAACCCACCGGCAGCCCCACACTTTAGCCTCCGCCGTACCCTCATCCTAGTCCGTACGCGGACACTGACCCGCGCGTCCGCACGTGCCCCGACCCTAGCTCGTGTCCGCACCCTCACCTGTGCCCTCAGCCTTGCCGTTTCCTAACCCTAACCGTAGCCCGGAACGGAAACCCACCGGCAGCCCCACACCTTAGCCTCCGCCGTACCCTCATCCTAGTCCGTACGCGGACACTGACCAGCGCGTCCGCACGTGTCCCGACCCTAGCACGTGTCCGCACCCTCACCTGTGCCCTCAGCCTTGCCGTTCCCTAACCCTAACCCTAGCCCGGAACGGAAACCCACCGGCAGCCCCACACCTTAGCCTCCGCCGTACCCTCATCCTAGTCCGTACGCGGACACTGACCCGCGCGTCCGCACGTGCCCCGACCCTAGCACGTGTCCGCACCCTCACCTGTGCCCTCAGCCTTGCCGTTCCCTAACCCTAACCCTAGCCCAGTACGGAAACCCACCGGCAGCCCCACACCTTAGCCTCCGCCGTAACCTCATCCTAGTCCGTACGCGGACACTGACCCACGCGTCCGCACGTGCCACGACCCTAGCACGTGTCCGCACCCTCACCTGTGCCCTCAGCCTTGCCGTTCCCTAACCCTAACCCTAGCCCGGAACGGAAACCCACCGGCAGCCCCACACCTTAGCCTCCGCCGTAACCTCATACTAGTCCGTACGCGGACACTGACCCGCGCGTCCGCACGTGCCCCGACCCTAGCACGTGTCCGCACCCTCACCTGTGCCCTCAGCCTTGCCGTTCCCTAACCCTAACCCTAGCCCGGAACGGAAACCCACCGGCAGCCCCACACCTTAGCCTCCGCCATACCCTCATCCTAGTCCGTACGTGGACACTGACACACGCGTCCGCACGTGCCCCGACCCTAGCACGTGTCCGCACCCTCACCTGTGCCCTCAGCCTTGCCGTTCCCTAACCCTAACCCTAGCCCGGAACGGAAACCCACCGGCAGCCCAAAACCTTAGCCTCCGCCGTACCCTCATCCTAGTCCGTACGCGGACACTGACACGCGCGTCCGCATGTGCCCCGACCCTAGCACGTGTCCGCACCCTCACCTGTGCCCTCAGCCTTGCCGTTCCCTAACCCTAACCCTAGCCCGGAACGGAAACCCACCGGCAGCCCCACACCTTAGCCTCCGCCGTACCCTCATCCTAGTCCGTACGCGGACACTGACCCGCGCGTCCGCACGTGCCCCAACCCTAGCACGTGTCCGCACCCTCACCTGTGCCCTCAGCCTTGCCGTTCCCTAACCCTAACCCTAACCCGGAACGGAAACCCACCGGCAGCCCCACACCTTAGCCTCCGCTGTACCCTCATTCTAGTCCGTACGCGGACACTGACCAGCGCGTCCGCACGTGCCCCGACCCTAGCACGTGTCCGCACCCTCACCCGTGCCCTCAGCCTTGCCGTTCCCTAACCCTAACCCTAGCCAGGAACGGAAACCCACCGGCAGCCCCACACCTTAGCCTCCGCCGTACCCTCATCCTAATCCGTACGCGGACACTGACCCGCGCGTACGCACGTTCCCCGACCCTAGCACGTGTCCGCACCCTCACCCGTGCCCTCAGCCTTGCCGTTCCCTAACCCTAACCCTAGCCCGGAACGGAAACCCACCGGCAGCCCCACACCTTAGCCTCCGCCGTACCCTCATCCTAATCCGTACGCGGACACTGACCCGCGCGTCCGCACGTGCCCCGACCCTAGCACGTGTCCGCACCCTCACCCGTGCCCTCAGCCTTGCCGTTCCCTAACCCTAACCCTAGCCCGGAACGGAAACCCACCGGCAGCCCCACACCTTAGCCTCCGCCGAACCCTCATCCTAGTCCGTACGCGGACACTGACCAGCGCGTCCGCACGTGCCCCGACACTAGCACGTGTCCGCAACCTTACCTGTGCCCTCAGCCTTGCCGTTCCCTAACCCTAACCATAGCCCGGAACGGAAACCCACCGGCAGCCCCACACCTTAGCCTCCACCGTACCCTCATCCTACTCCTTACGCGGACACTGACACGCGCGTTCGCACGTGCCCCGACCCTAGCACGTGTCCGCACCCTCACCTGTGCCCTCAGCCTTGCCGTTCCCTAACCCTAACCCTAGCCCGGAACGGAAACCCACCGGCAGCCCCACACCTTAGCCTCTGCCGTACCCTCATCCTAGTCCGTACGCGGACACTGACCCGCGCGTCCGCACGTGCCCCGACCCTAGCGCGTGTCCGCACCCTCACCTGTGCCCTCAGCCTTGCCGTTCCCTAACCCTAACCCTAGCCCGGAACGGAAACCCACCGGCAGCCCCACACCTTAGCCTCCGCCGTACCCTAATCCTAGTCCGTACACGGACACTGACCCGCGCGTCCGCACGTGCCCCGACCCTAGCGCGTGTCCGCACCCTCACCTGTGCCCTCAGCCTTGCGGTTCCCTAACCCTAACCTTAGCCCGGAACGGAAACCCACCGGCAGCCCCACACCTTAGCCTCCACCGTACCCTCATCCTAGTCCGTACGCGGACACTGACCCGCGCGTCCGCACGTGCCCCGACCCTAGCGCGTGTCCGCACCCTCACCTGTGCCCTCAGCCTTGCCGTTTCCTAACCCTAAGCCTAGCCCGGAACGGAAACCCACCGGCAGCCCCACACCTTAGCCTCCGCCGTACCCTCATCCTAGTCCGTACGCGGACACTGACCCGCGCGTCCGCCCATGCCCCGACCCTAGCACGTGTTCGCACCCTCACCTGTGCCCTCAGCCTTGCCGTTCCCTAACCCTAACCCTAGCCCGGAACGGAAACCCACCGGCAGCCCCACACCTTAGCCTCCGCCGTACCCTCATCCTAGTCCGTACGCGGACACTGACCCGGGCGTCCGCACGTGCCCCGACCCTAGCACGTGTCCGCACCCTCACCTGTGCCCTCAGCCTTGCCGTTCCCTAACCCTAACCCTAGCCCGGAACGGAAACCCACCGGCAGCCCCACACCTTAGCCTCCGCCGTACCCTCATCCTAATCCGTACGTGGACACGGACCCGCGCGTCCGCACGTGCCCTGACCCTAGCACGTGTCCGCACCCTCACCTGTGCCCTCAGCCTTGCCGTTCCCTAACCCTAACCCTAGCCCGGAATGGAAACCCACCGGCAGACCCACACCTTAGCCTCCGCCGTACCCTCATTCTAGTCCGTACGCGGACACTGACCCACGCGTCCGCACGTGCCCCGACCCTACCACGTGTCCGCACCGTCACCCGTGCACTCAGCCTTGCCGTTCCCTAACCCTAACCCTAGCCCGGAACGGAAACCCACCGGCAGCCCCACACCATAGCCTCCGCCGTACCCTCATCCTAATCCGTACGCGGACACTGACCCGCGCGTCCGCACGTGCCCCGACCCTAGCACGTGTCCGCACCCTCACCCGTGCCCTCAGCCTTGCCGTTCCCTAACCCTAACCCTAGCCCGGAACGGAAACCCACCGGCAGCCCCACACCTTAGCCTCCGCCGTACCCTCATCCTAGTCCGTACACGGACACTGACCCGCGCGTCCGCACGTGCTCCGACCCTAGCACGTGTCCGCACCCTCACCTGTGCCCTCAGCCTTGCCGTTCCCTAACCCTAACCCTAGCCCGGAACGGAAACCCACCGGCAGCCCCACACCTTAGCCTCCGCCGTACCCTCATCCTAGTCCGTACGCGGACACTGACCCGCGCGTCCGCACGTGCCCCGACACTAGCACGTGTCCGCAACCTTACCTGTGCCCTCAGCCTTGCCGTACCCTAACCCTAACCCTAGCCCGGAACGGAAACCCACCGGCAGCCCCACACCTTAGCCTCCGCCGTACCCTCATCCTACTCCGTACGCAGACACTGACACGCGCGTCCGCACGTGCCCCGACCCTAGCACGTGTCCGCACCCTCACCTGTGCCCTCAGCCTTGCCGTTCCCTAACCCTAACCCTAGCCCGGAATGGAAACCCACTGGCAGCCCCACACCTTAGCCTCTGCCGTACCCTCATCCTAGTCCGTACGCGGACACTGACCCGCGCGTCCGCACGTGCCCCGACCCTAGCGCGTGTCCGCACCCTCACCTGTGGCCTCAGCCTTGCCGTTCCCTAACCCTAACCCTAGCCCGGAACGGAAACCCACCGGCAGCCATACACCTTAGCCTCCGCCGTACCCCCATCCTAGTCCGTACGCGGACACTGACCCGCGGGTCCGCACGTGCCCCGACCCTAGCGCGTGTCCGCACCCTCACCTGTGCCCTCAGCCTTGCCGTTCCCTAACCCTAACCCTAGCCCGGAACGGAAACCCACCGGCAGCCCCACACCTTAGCCTCCGCCGTACCTTCATCCTAGTCCGTAGGCGGACACTGACCCGCGCGTCCGCACGTGCCCCGAACCTAGCACATGTCCGCACCCTCACCTGTGCCCTCAGCCTTGCCGTTCCCTAACCCTAACCCTAGCCCGGAACGGAAACCCACCGGCAGCCCCACACCTTAGCCTCCGCCATACCCTCATCCTAGTCCGTACGTGGACACTGACACACGCGTCCGCACGTGCCCCGACCCTAGCACGTGTCCGCACCCTCACCTGTGCCCTCAGCCTTGCCGTTCCCTAACCCTAACCCTAGCCCGGAACGGAAACCCACCGGCAGCCCAAAACCTTAGCCTCCGCCGTACCCTCATCCTAGTCCGTACGCGGACACTGACACGCGCGTCCGCATGTGCCCCGACCCTAGCACGTGTCCGCACCCTCACCTGTGCCCTCAGCCTTGCCGTTCCCTAACCCTAACCCTAGCCCGGAACAGAAACCCACCGGCAGCCCCACACCTTAGCCTCCGCCGTACCCTCATCCTAGTCCGTACGCGGACACTGACCCGCGCGTCCGCACGTGCCATGACCCTAGCACGTGTCCGCACCCTCACCTGTGCCCTCAGCCTTACCGTTCCCTAACCCTAACCCTAGCCCGGAACGGAAACCCACCGGCAGCCCCACACCTTAGCCTCCGCCGTAACCTCATCCTAGTCCGTACGCGGACACTGACCCGCGCGTCCGCACGTGCCCCGACCCTAGCACGTGTCCGCACCCTCACCTGTGCCCTCAGCCTTGCCGTTCCCTAACCCTAACCCTAGCCCGGAACGGAAACCCACCGGCAGCCCCACACCTTAGCCTCCGCCGTACCTTCATCCTAGTCCGTACGCGGACACTGACCCGCGCGTCCGCACGTGCCCCGAACCTAGCACGTGTCCGCACCCTCACCTGTGCCCTCAGCCTTGCCGTTCCCTAACCCTAACCCTAGCCCGGAACAGAAACCCACCGGCAGCCCCACACCTTAGCCTCCGCCGTACCCTCATCCTAGTCCGTACGTGGACACTGACCCGCGCGTCCGCACGTGCCCCGACCCTAGCACGTGTCCGCACCCTCACCTGTGCCCTCAGCCTTGCCGTTCCCTAACCCTAACCCTAGCCCGGAACGGAAACCCACCGGCAGCCCAACACCTTAGCCTCCGCCGTACCCTCATCCTAGTCCGTACGCGGACACTGACACGCGCGTCCGCACGTGCCCCGACCCTATCACGTGTCCGCACCCTCAACTGTGCCCTCAGCCTTGCCGTTCCCTAACCCTAACCCTAGCCCGGAACGGAAAGCCACCGGCAGCCCCACACCTTAGCCTCCGCCGTACCCTCATCCTAGTCCGTACGCGGACACTGACCCGCGCGTCCGCACGTGCCCCGACCCTAGCACGTGTCCGCACCCTCACCTGTGCCCTCAGCCTTGCCGTTCCCTAACCCTAACCCTAGCCCGGAACGGAAACCCACTGGCAGCCCCACACCTTAGCCTCCGCCGTACCCTCATTCTAGTCCGTACGCGGACACTGACCCGCGCGTCCACACGTGCCCCGACCCTAGCACGTGTCCGCACCCTCACCCGTGCCCTCAGCCTTGCCGTTCCCTAACCCTAACCCTAGCCCGGAACGGAAACCCACCGGCAGCCCCACACCTTAGCCTCCGCCGTACCCTCATCCTAATCCGTACGCGGACACTGACCCGCGTGTACGCACGTTCCCCGACCCTAGCACATGTCCGCACCGTCACCCGTGCCCTCAGCCTTGCCGTTCCCTAACCCTAACCCTAGCCCGGAACGGAAACCCACCGGCAGCCCCACACCTTAGCCTCCGCCGTACCCTCATCCTAATCCATACGCGGACACTGACCCGCGCGTCCGCACGTGCCCCGACCCTAGCACGTGTCCGCACCCTCACCCATGCCCTCAGCCTTGCCGTTCCCTAACCCTAACCCTAGCCCGGAACGGAAACCCACCGGCAGCCCCACACCTCAGCCTCCGCCGTACCCTCATCCTAGTCCGTACGCGGACACTGACCCGCGCGTCCGCACGTGCTCCGACCCTAGCACGTGTCCGCACCCTCACCAGTGCCCTCAGCCTTGCCGTTCCCTAACCCTAACCCTAGCCCGGAACGGAAACCCACCGGCAGCCCCACACCTTAGCCTCCGCCGAACCCTCATCCTAGTCCGTACGCGGACACTGACCAGCGCGTCCGCATGTGCCCCGACACTAGCACGTGTCCGCAACCTTACCTGTGCCCTCAGCCTTGCCGTTCCCTAACCCTAACCATAGCCCAGAACGGAAACCCACCGGCAGCCCCACACCTTAGCCTCCACCGTACCCTCATCCTACTCCTTACGCGGACACTGACACGCGCGTCCGCACGTGCCCCGACCCTAGCACGTGTCCGCACCCTCACCTGTGCCCTCAGCCTTGCCGTTCCCTAACCCTAACCCTAGCCCGGAACGGAAACCCACCGGCAGCCCCACACCTTAGCCTCTGCCGTACCCTCATCCTAGTCCGTACGCGGACACTGACCCGCGCGTCCGCACGTGCCCCGACCCTAGCGCGTGTCCGCACCCTCACCTGTGCCCTCAGCCTTGCCGTTCCCTAACCCTAACCCTAGCCCGGAACGGAAACCCACCGGCAGCCCCACACCTTAGCCTCCGCCGTACCCTAATCCTAGTCCGTACACGGACACTGACCCGCGCATCCGCACTTGCCCCGACCCTAGCGCGTGTCCGCACCCTCACCTGTGCCCTCAGCCTTGCGGTTCCCTAACCCTAACCTTAGCCCGGAACGGAAACCCACAGGCAGCCCCACACCTTAGCCTCCACCGTACCCTCATCCTAGTCCGTACGCGGACACTGACCCGCGCGTCCGCACGTGCCCCGACCCTAGCGCGTGTCCGCACCCTCACCTGTGCCCTCAGCCTTGCCGTTTCCTAACCCTAACCGTAGCCCGGAACGGAAACCCACCGGCAGCCCCACACCTTAGCCTCCGCCGTACCCTCATCCTAGTCCGTACGCGGACACTGACCCGCGCGTCCGCACGTGTCCCGACCTTAGCACGTGTCCGCACCCTCACCTGTGCCCTCAGCCTTGCCGTTCCCTAACCCTAACCCTAGCCCGGAACGGAAACCCACCGGCAGCCCCACACCTTAGCCTCCGCCGTACCCTCATCCTAATCCGTACGCGGACACTGACCCGCGCGTCCGCCCATGCCCCGACCCTAGCACGTGTTCGCACCCTCACCTGTGCCCTCAGCCTTGCCGTTCCCTAACCCTAACCCTAGCCCGGAACGGAAACCCACCGGCAGCCCCACACCTTAGCCTCCGCCGTACCCTCATCCTAGTCCGTACGCGGACACTGACCCGCGCGTCCGCACGTGCCCCGACCCTAGCACGTGTCCGCACCCTCACCTGTGCCCTCAGCCTTGCCGTTCCCTAACCCTAACCCTAGCCCGGAACGGAAACCCACCGGCAGCCCCACACCTTAGCCTCCGCCGTACCCTCATCCTAATCCGTACGCGGACACTGACCCGCGCGTCCGCACGTGCCCCGACCCTAGCACGTGTCCGCACCCTCACCTGTGCCCTAAGCCTTGCCGTTCCCTAACCCTAACCCTAGCCCGGAACGGAAACCCACCGGCAGCCCCACACCTTAGCCTCCGCCGTACCCTCATCCTAATCCGTACGCGGACACGGACCCGCGTGTCCGCACGTGCCCTGACCCTAGCACGTGTCCGCACCCTCACCTGTGCCCTCAGCCTTGCCGTTCCCTAACCCTAACCCTAGCCCGGAACGGAAACCCACCGGCAGACCCACACCTTAGCCTCCGCCGTACCCTCATTCTAGTCCGTACGCGGACACTGACCCGCGCGTCCGCACGTGCCCCGACCCTACCACATGTCCGCACCGTCACCCGTGCACTCAGCCTTGCCGTTCCCTAACCCTAACCCTAGCCCGGAACGGAAACCCACCGGCAGCCCCACACCATAGCCTCCGCCGTACCCTCATCCTAATCCGTACGCGGACACTGACCCGCGCGTCCGCACGTGCCCCGACCCTAGCACGTGTCCGCACCCTCACCCGTGCCCTCAGCCTTGCCGTTCCCTAACCCTAACCCTAGCCCGGAACGGAAACCCACCGGCAGCCCCACACCTTAGCCTCCGCCGTACCCTCATCCTAGTCCGTACACGGACACTGACCCGCGCGTCCGCACGTGCTCTGACCCTAGCACGTGTCCGCACCCTCACCTGTGCCCTCAGCCTTGCCGTTCCCTAACCCTAACCCTAGCCCGGAACGGAAACCCACCGGCAGCCCCACACCTTAGCCTCCGCCGTACCCTCATCCTAGTCCGTACGCGGACACTGACCCGCGCGTCCGCACGTGCCCCGACACTAGCACGTGTCCGCAACCTTACCTGTGCCCTCAGCCTTGCCGTACCCTAACCCTAACCCTAGCCCGGAACGGAAACCCACCGGCAGCCCCACACCTTAGCCTCCGCCGTACCCTCATCCTACTCCGTACGCAGACACTGACACGCGCGTCCGCACGTGCCCCGACCCTAGCACGTGTCCGCACCCTCACCTGTGCCCTCAGCCTTGCCGTTCCCTAACCCTAACCCTAGCCCGGAACGGAAACCCACCGGCAGCCCCACACCTTAGCCTCTGCCGTACCCTCATCCTAGTCCGTACGCGGACACTGACCCGCGCGTCCGCACGTGCCCCGACCCTAGCGCGTGTCCGCACCCTCACCTGTGGCCTCAGCCTTGCCGTTCCCTAACCCTAACCCTAGCCCGGAACGGAAACCCACCGGCAGCCCCACACCTTAGCCTCCGCCGTACCCTCATCCTAGTCCGTACGCGGACACTGACCCGCGCGTCCGCACGTGCCCCGACCCTAGCGCGTGTCCGCACCCTCACCTGTGCCCTCAGCCTTGCGGTTCCCTAACCCTAACCTTAGCCCGGAACGGAAACCCACCGGCAGCCCCACACTTTAGCCTCCGCCGTACCCTCATCCTAGTCCGTACGCGGACACTGACCCGCGCGTCCGCACGTGCCCCGACCCTAGCTCGTGTCCGCACCCTCACCTGTGCCCTCAGCCTTGCCGTTTCCTAACCCTAACCGTAGCCCGGAACGGAAACCCACCGGCAGCCCCACACCTTAGCCTCCGCCGTACCCTCATCCTAGTCCGTACGCGGACACTGACCAGCGCGTCCGCACGTGTCCCGACCCTAGCACGTGTCCGCACCCTCACCTGTGCCCTCAGCCTTGCCGTTCCCTAACCCTAACCCTAGCCCGGAACGGAAACCCACCGGCAGCCCCACACCTTAGCCTCCGCCGTACCCTCATCCTAGTCCGTACGCGGACACTGACCCGCGCGTCCGCACGTGCCCCGACCCTAGCACGTGTCCGCACCCTCACCTGTGCCCTCAGCCTTGCCGTTCCCTAACCCTAACCCTAGCCCAGTACGGAAACCCACCGGCAGCCCCACACCTTAGCCTCCGCCGTAACCTCATCCTAGTCCGTACGCGGACACTGACCCACGCGTCCGCACGTGCCACGACCCTAGCACGTGTCCGCACCCTCACCTGTGCCCTCAGCCTTGCCGTTCCCTAACCCTAACCCTAGCCCGGAACGGAAACCCACCGGCAGCCCCACACCTTAGCCTCCGCCGTAACCTCATACTAGTCCGTACGCGGACACTGACCCGCGCGTCCGCACGTGCCCCGACCCTAGCACGTGTCCGCACCCTCACCTGTGCCCTCAGCCTTGCCGTTCCCTAACCCTAACCCTAGCCCGGAACGGAAACCCACCGGCAGCCCCACACCTTAGCCTCCGCCGTACCTTCATCCTAGTCCGTAGGCGGACACTGACCCGCGCGTCCGCACGTGCCCCGAACCTAGCACATGTCCGCACCCTCACCTGTGCCCTCAGCCTTGCCGTTCCCTAACCCTAACCCTAGCCCGGAACGGAAACCCACCGGCAGCCCCACACCTTAGCCTCCGCCATACCCTCATCCTAGTCCGTACGTGGACACTGACACACGCGTCCGCACGTGCCCCGACCCTAGCACGTGTCCGCACCCTCACCTGTGCCCTCAGCCTTGCCGTTCCCTAACCCTAACCCTAGCCCGGAACGGAAACCCACCGGCAGCCCCACACCTTAGCCTCTGCCGTACCCTCATCCTAGTCCGTACGCGGACACTGACCCGCGCGTCCGCACGTGCCCCGACCATAGCGCGTGTCCGCACCCTCACCTGTGGCCTCAGCCTTGCCGTTCCCTAACCCTAACCCTAGCCCGGAACGGAAACCCACCGGCAGCCCCACACCTTAGCCTCCGCCGTACCCTCATCCTAGTCCGTACGCGGACACTGACCCGCGCGTCCGCACGTGCCCCGACCCTAGCGCGTGTCCGCACCCTCACCTGTGCCCTCAGCCTTGCGGTTCATTAACCCTAACCTTAGCCCGGAACGGAAACCCACCGGCAACCCCACACTTTAGCCTCCGCCGTACCCTCATCCTAGTCCGTACGCGGACACTGACCCGCGCGTCCGCCCATGCCCCAACCCTAGCACGTGTCCGCACCCTCACCTGTGCTCTCAGCCTTGCCGTTCCCTAACCCTAACCCTAGCCCGGAACGGAAACCCACCGGCAGCCCCACACCTTAGCCTCCGCCGTACCCTCATCCTAGTCCGTACGCGGACACTGACCCGTGCGTCCGCACGTGCCCCGACCTTAGCACGTGTCCTCACCCTCACATGTGCCCTCAGCCTTTCCGTTCCCTAACCCTAAACCTAGCCCGGAACGGAAACCCACCGGCAGCCCCACACCTTAGCCTCCGCCGTACCCTCATCCTAGTCCGTACGCGGACACTAAACCGCGCGTCCGCACGTGCCCCGACCCTAGCACGTGTCCGCACCCTCACCTGTGCCCTCAGCCTTGCCGTTCCCTAACCCTAACCCTAGCCCGGAACGGAAACCCACCGGCAGCCCCACACCTTAGCCTCCGCCGTACCCTCATCCTAGTCCGTACGCGGACACTGACCCGCGCGTCCGCCCATGCCCCAACCCTAGCACGTGTCCGCACCCTCACCTGTGCTCTCAGCCTTGCCGTTCCCTAACCCTAACCCTAGCCCGGAACGGAAACCCACCGGCAGCCCCACACCTTAGCCTCCGCCGTACCCTCATCCTAGTCCGTACGCGGACACTGACCCGCGCGTCCGCACGTGCCCCGACCTTAGCACGTGTCCTCACCCTCACATGTGCCCTCAGCCTTTCCGTTCCCTAACCCTAAACCTAGCCAGGAACGGAAACCCACCGGCAGCCCCACACCTTAGCCTCCGCCGTACCCTCATCCTAGTCCGTACGCGGACACTAAACCGCGCGTCCGCACGTGCCCCGACCCTAGCACGTGTCCGCACCCTCACCTGTGCCCTCAGCCTTGCCGTTCCCTAACCCTAACCCTAGCCCGGAACGGAAACCCACCGGCAGCCCCACACCTTAGCCTCCGCCGTAACCTCATCCTAGTCCGTACGCGGACACTGACCCGCGCGTCCGCACGTGCCATGACCCTAGCACGTGTCCGCACCCTCACCTGTGCCCTCAGCCTTACCGTTCCCTAACCCTAACCCTAGCCCGGAACGGAAACCCACCGGCAGCCCCACACCTTAGCCTCCGCCGTAACCTCATCCTAGTCCGTACGCGGACACTGACCCGCGCGTCCGCACGTGCCCCGACCCTAGCACGTGTCCGCACCCTCACCTGTGCCCTCAGCCTTGCCGTTCCCTAACCCTAACCCTAGCCCGGAACGGAAACCCACCGGCAGCCCCACACCTTAGCCTCCGCCGTACCTTCATCCTAGTCCGTACGCGGACACTGACCCGCGCGTCCGCACGTGCCCCGAACCTAGCACGTGTCCGCACCCTCACCTGTGCCCTCAGCCTTGCCGTTCCCTAACCCTAACCCTAGCCCGGAACAGAAACCCACCGGCAGCCCCACACCTTAGCCTCCGCCGTACCCTCATCCTAGTCCGTACGTGGACACTGACCCGCGCGTCCGCACGTGCCCCGACCCTAGCACGTGTCCGCACCCTCACCTGTGCCCTCAGCCTTGCCGTTCCCTAACCCTAACCCTAGCCCGGAACGGAAACCCACCGGCAGCCCAACACCTTAGCCTCCGCCGTACCCTCATCCTAGTCCGTACGCGGACACTGACACGCGCGTCCGCATGTGCCCCGACCCTATCACGTGTCCGCACCCTCAACTGTGCCCTCAGCCTTGCCGTTCCCTAACCCTAACCCTAGCCCGGAACGGAAAGCCACCGGCAGCCCCACACCTTAGCCTCCGCCGTACCCTCATCCTAGTCCGTACGCGGACACTGACCCGCGCGTCCGCACGTGCCCCGACCCTAGCACGTGTCCGCACCCTCACCTGTGCCCTCAGCCTTGCCGTTCCCTAACCCTAACCCTAGCCCGGAACGGAAACCCACCGGCAGCCCCACACCTTAGCCTCCGCCGTAACCTCATCCTAGTCCGTACGCGGACACTGACCCGCGCGTCCGCACGTGCCCCGACCCTAGCACGTGTCCGCACCCTCACCTGTGCCCTCAGCCTTGCCGTTCCCTAACCCTAACCCTAGCCCGGAACGGAAACCCACCGGCAGCCCCACACCTTAGCCTCCGCCGTACCTTCATCCTAGTCCGTACGCGGACACTGACCCGCGCGTCCGCACGTGCCCCGAACCTAGCACGTGTCCGCACCCTCACCTGTGCCCTCAGCCTTGCCGTTCCCTAACCCTAACCCTAGCCCGGAACAGAAACCCACCGGCAGCCCCACACCTTAGCCTCCGCCGTACCCTCATCCTAGTCCGTACGTGGACACTGACCCGCGCGTCCGCACGTGCCCCGACCCTAGCACGTGTCCGCACCCTCACCTGTGCCCTCAGCCTTGCCGTTCCCTAACCCTAACCCTAGCCCGGAACGGAAACCCACCGGCAGCCCAACACCTTAGCCTCCGCCGTACCCTCATCCTAGTCCGTACGCGGACACTGACACGCGCGTCCGCATGTGCCCCGACCCTATCACGTGTCCGCACCCTCAACTGTGCCCTCAGCCTTGCCGTTCCCTAACCCTAACCCTAGCCCGGAACGGAAAGCCACCGGCAGCCCCACACCTTAGCCTCCGCCGTACCCTCATCCTAGTCCGTACGCGGACACTGACCCGCGCGTCCGCACGTGCCCCGACCCTAGCGCGTGTCCGCACCCTCACCCGTGCCCTCAGCCTTGCCGTTCCCTAACCCTAACCCTAGCCCGGAACGGAAACCCACCGGCAGCCCCACACCTTAGCCTCCGCCGTACCCTAATCCTAGTCCGTACACGGACACTGACCCGCGCATCCGCACGTGCCCCGACCCTAGCGCGTGTCCGCACCCTCACCTGTGCCCTAAGCCTTGCCGTTCCCTAACCATAACCCTAGCCCGGAACGGAAACCCACCGGCAGCCCCACACCTTAGCCTCCGCCGTACCCTCATCCTAATCCGTACGCGGACACGGACCCGCGTGTCCGCACGTGCCCTGACCCTAGCACGTGTCCGCACCCTCACCTGTGCCCTCAGCCTTGCCGTTCCCTAACCCTAACCCTAGCCCGGAACGGAAACCCACCGGCAGACCCACACCTTAGCCTCCGCCGTACCCTCATTCTAGTCCGTACGCGGACACTGACCCGCGCGTCCGCACGTGCCCCGACCCTACCACATGTCCGCACCGTCACCCGTGCACTCAGCCTTGCCGTTCCCTAACCCTAACCCTAGCCCGGAACGGAAACCCACCGGCAGCCCCACACCATAGCCTCCGCCGTACCCTCATCCTAATCCGTACGCGGACACTGACCCGCGCGTCCACACGTGCCCCGACCCTAGCACGTGTCCGCACCCTCACCCGTGCCCTCAGCCTTGCCGTTCCCTAACCCTAACCCTAGCCCGGAACGGAAACCCACCGGCAGCCCCACACCTTAGCCTCCGCCGTACCCTCATCCTAGTCCGTACACGGACACCGACCCGCGCGTCCGCACGTGCTCTGACCCTAGCACGTGTCCGCACCCTCACCTGTGCCCTCAGCCTTGCCGTTCCCTAACCCTAACCCTAGCCCGGAACGGAAACCCACCGGCAGCCCCACACCTTAGCCTCGGCCGTACCCTCATCCTAGTCCGTACGCGGACACTGACCCGCGCGTCCGCACGTGCCCCGACACTAGCACGTGTCCGCAACCTTACCTGTGCCCTCAGCCTTGCCGTACCCTAACCCTAACCCTAGCCCGGAACGGAAACCCACCGGCAGCCCCACACCTTAGCCTCCGCCGTACCCTCATCCTACTCCGTACGCAGACACTGACACGCGCGTCCGCACGTGCCCCGACCCTAGCACGTGTCCGCACCCTCACCTGTGCCCTCAGCCTTGCCGTTCCCTAACCCTAACCCTAGCCCGGAACGGAAACCCACCGGCAGCCCCACACCTTAGCCTCTGCCGTACCCTCATCCTAGTCCGTACGCGGACACTGACCCGCGCGTCCGCACGTGCCCCGACCCTAGCGCGTGTCCGCACCCTCACCTGTGGCCTCAGCCTTGCCGTTCCCTAACCCTAACCCTAGCCCGGAACGGAAACCCACCGGCAGCCCCACACCTTAGCCTCCGCCGTACCCTCATCCTAGTCCGTACGCGGACACTGACCCGCGCGTCCGCACGTGCCCCGACCCTAGCGCGTGTCCGCACCCTCACCTGTGCCCTCAGCCTTGCGGTTCCCTAACCCTAAGCTTAGCCCGGAACGGAAACCCACCGGCAGCCCCACACTTTAGCCTCCGCCGTACCCTCATCCTAGTCCGTACGCGGACACTGACCCGCGCGTCCGCACGTGCCCCGACCCTAGCTCGTGTCCGCACCCTCACCTGTGCCCTCAGCCTTGCCGTTTCCTAACCCTAACCGTAGCCCGGAACGGAAACCCACCGGCAGCCCCACACCTTAGCCTCCGCCGTACCCTCATCCTAGTCCGTACGCGGACACTGACCAGCGCGTCCGCACGTGTCCCGACCCTAGCACGTGTCCGCACCCTCACCTGTGCCCTCAGCCTTGCCGTTCCCTAACCCTAACCCTAGCCCGGAACGGAAACCCACCGGCAGCCCCACACCTTAGCCTCCGCCGTACCCTCATCCTAGTCCGTACGCGGACACTGACCCGCGCGTCCGCACGTGCCCCGACCCTAGCACGTGTCCGCACCCTCACCTGTGCCCTCAGCCTTGCCGTTCCCTAACCCTAACCCTAGCCCAGTACGAAAACCCACCGGCAGCCCCACACCTTAGCCTCCGCCGTAACCTCATCCTAGTCCGTACGCGGACACTGACCCACGCGTCCGCACGTGCCACGACCCTAGCACGTGTCCGCACCCTCACCTGTGCCCTCAGCCTTGCCGTTCCCTAACCCTAACCCTAGCCCGGAACGGAAACCCACCGGCAGCCCCACACCTTAGCCTCCGCCGTAACCTCATACTAGTCCGTACGCGGACACTGACCCGCGCGTCCGCACGTGCCCCGACCCTAGCACGTGTCCGCACCCTCACCTGTGCCCTCAGCCTTGCCGTTCCCTAACCCTAACCCTAGCCCGGAACGGAAACCCACCGGCAGCCCCACACCTTAGCCTCCGCCGTACCTTCATCCTAGTCCGTAGGCGGACACTGACCCGCGCGTCCGCACGTGCCCCAAACCTAGCACATGTCCGCACCCTCACCTGTGCCCTCAGCCTTGCCGTTCCCTAACCCTAACCCTAGCCCGGAACGGAAACCCACCGGCAGCCCCACACCTTAGCCTCCGCCATACCCTCATCCTAGTCCGTACGTGGACACTGACACACGCGTCCGCACGTGCCCCGACCCTAGCACGTGTCCGCACCCTCACCTGTGCCCTCAGCCTTGCCGTTCCCTAACCCTAACCCTAGCCCGGAACGGAAACCCACCGGCAGCCCAAAACCTTAGCCTCCGCCGTACCCTCATCCTAGTCCGTACGCGGACACTGACACGCGCGTCCGCATGTGCCCCGACCCTAGCACGTGTCCGCACCCTCACCTGTGCCCTCAGCCTTGCCGTTCCCTAACCCTAACCCTAGCCCGGAACGGAAACCCACCGGCAGCCCCACACCTTAGCCTCCGCCGTACCCTCATCCTAGTCCGTACGAGGACACTGACCCGCGCGTCCGCACGTGCCCCAACCCTAGCACGTGTCCGCACCCTCACCTGTGCCCTCAGCCTTGCCGTTCCCTAACCCTAACCCTAACCCGGAACGGAAACCCACCGGCAGCCCCACACCTTAGCCTCCGCTGTACCCTCATTCTAGTCCGTACGCGGACACTGACCAGCGCGTCCGCACGTGCCCCGACCCTAGCACGTGTCCGCACCCTCACCCGTGCCCTCAGCCTTGCCGTTCCCTAACCCTAACCCTAGCCCGGAACGGAAACCCACCGGCAGCCCCACACCTTAGCCTCCGCCGTACCCTCATCCTAATCCGTACGCGGACACTGACCCGCGCGTACGCACGTTCCCCGACCCTAGCACGTGTCCGCACCCTCACCCGTGCCCTCAGCCTTGCCGTTCCCTAACCCTAACCCTAGCCCGGAACGGAAACCCACCGGCAGCCCCACACCTTAGCCTCCGCCGTACCCTCATCCTAATCCGTACGCGGACACTGACCCGCGCGTCCGCACGTGCCCCGACCCTAGCACGTGTCCGCACCCTCACCCGTGCCCTCAGCCTTGCCGTTCCCTAACCCTAACCCTAGCCCGGAACGGAAACCCAACGGCAGCCCCACACCTTAGCCTCCGCCGAACCCTCATCCTAGTCCGTACGCGGACACTGACCAGCGCGTCCGCACGTGCCCCGACACTAGCACGTGTCCGCAACCTTACCTGTGCCCTCAGCCTTGCCGTTCCCTAACCCTAACCATAGCCCGGAACGGAAACCCACCGGCAGCCCCACACCTTAGCCTCCACCGTACCCTCATCCTACTCCTTACGCGGACACTGACACGCGCGTTCGCACGTGCCCCGACCCTAGCACGTGTCCGCACCCTCACCTGTGCCCTCAGCCTTGCCGTTCCCTAACCCTAACCCTAGCCCGGAACGGAAACCCACCGGCAGCCCCACACCTTAGCCTCTGCCGTACCCTCATCCTAGTCCGTACGCGGACACTGACCCGCGCGTCCGCACGTGCCCCGACCCTAGCGCGTGTCCGCACCCTCACCTGTGCCCTCAGCCTTGCCGTTCCCTAACCCTAACCCTAGCCCGGAACGGAAACCCACCGGCAGCCCCACACCTTAGCCTCCGCCGTACCCTAATCCTAGTCCGTACACGGACACTGACCCGCGCGTCCGCACGTGCCCCGACCCTAGCGCGTGTCCGCACCCTCACCTGTGCCCTCAGCCTTGCGGTTCCCTAACCCTAACCTTAGCCCGGAACGGAAACCCACCGGCAGCCCCACACCTTAGCCTCCACCGTACCCTCATCCTACTCCTTACGCGGACACTGACACGCGCGTTCGCACGTGCCCCGACCCTAGCACGTGTCCGCACCCTCACCCGTGCCCTCAGCCTTGCCGTTCCCTAACCCTAACCCTAGCCCGGAACGGAAACCCACCGGCAGCCCCACACCTTAGCCTCCGCCGTACCCTCATCCTAATCCGTACGCGGACACTGACCCGCGCGTCCGCACGTGCCCCGACCCTAGCACGTGTCCGCACCCTCACCCGTGCCCTCAGCCTTGCCGTTCCCTAACCCTAACCCTAGCCCGGAACGGAAACCCAACGGCAGCCCCACACCTTAGCCTCCGCCGAACCCTCATCCTAGTCCGTACGCGGACACTGACCAGCGCGTCCGCACGTGCCCCGACACTAGCACGTGTCCGCAACCTTACCTGTGCCCTCAGCCTTGCCGTTCCCTAACCCTAACCATAGCCCGGAACGGAAACCCACCGGCAGCCCCACACCTTAGCCTCCACCGTACCCTCATCCTACTCCTTACGCGGACACTGACACGCGCGTTCGCACGTGCCCCGACCCTAGCACGTGTCCGCACCCTCACCTGTGCCCTCAGCCTTGCCGTTCCCTAACCCTAACCCTAGCCCGGAACGGAAACCCACCGGCAGCCCCACACCTTAGCCTCTGCCGTACCCTCATCCTAGTCCGTACGCGGACACTGACCCGCGCGTCCGCACGTGCCCCGACCCTAGCGCGTGTCCGCACCCTCACCTGTGCCCTCAGCCTTGCCGTTCCCTAACCCTAACCCTAGCCCGGAACGGAAACCCACCGGCAGCCCCACACCTTAGCCTCCGCCGTACCCTAATCCTAGTCCGTACACGGACACTGACCCGCGCGTCCGCACGTGCCCCGACCCTAGCGCGTGTCCGCACCCTCACCTGTGCCCTCAGCCTTGCGGTTCCCTAACCCTAACCTTAGCCCGGAACGGAAACCCACCGGCAGCCCCACACCTTAGCCTCCACCGTACCCTCATCCTAGTCCGTACGCGGACACTGACCCACGCGTCCGCACGTGCCCCGACCCTAGCGCGTGTCCGCACCCTCACCTGTGCCCTCAGCCTTGCCGTTTCCTAACCCTAACCGTAGCCCGGAACGGAAACCCACCGGCAGCCCCACACATTAGCCTCCGCCGTACCCTCATCCTAGTCCGTACGCGGACACTGACCCGCGCGTCCGCACGTGTCCCGACCCTAGCACGTGTCCGCACCCTCACCTGTGCCCTCAGCCTTGCCGTTCCCTAACCCTAAGCCTAGCCCGGAACGGAAACCCACCGGCAGCCCCACACCTTAGCCTCCGCCGTACCCTCATCCTAGTCCGTACGCGGACACTGACCCGCGCGTCCGCCCATGCCCCGACCCTAGCACGTGTTCGCACCCTCACCTGTGCCTTCAGCCTTGCCGTTCCCTAACCCTAACCCTAGCCCGGAAGGGAAACCCACCGGCAGCCCCACACCTTAGCCTCCGCCGTACCCTCATCCTAGTCAGTACGCGGACACTGACCCGCGCGTCCGCACGTGCCCCGACCCTAGCACGTGTCCGCACCCTCACCTGTGCCCTCAGCCTTGCCGTTCCCTAACCCTAACCCTAGCCCGGAACGGAAACCCACCGGCAGCCCCACACCTTAGCCTCCGCCGTACCCTCATCCTAATCCGTACGTGGACACGGACCCGCGCGTCCGCACGTGCCCTGACCCTAGCACGTGTCCGCACCCTCACCTGTGCCCTCAGCCTTGCCGTTCCCTAACCCTAACCCTAGCCTGGAATGGAAACCCACCGGCAGACCCACACCTTAGCCTCCGCCGTACCCTCATTCTAGTCCGTACGCGGACACTGACCCGCGCGTCCGCACGTGCCCCGACCCTACCACGTGTCCGCACCGTCACCCGTGCACTCAGCCTTGCCGTTCCCTAACCCTAACCCTAGCCCGGAACGGAAACCCACCGGCAGCCCCACACCATAGCCTCCGCCGTACCCTCATCCTAATCCGTACGCGGACACTGACCCGCGCGTCCGCACGTGCCCCGACCCTAGCACGTGTCCGCACCCTCACCCGTGCCCTCAGCCTTGCCGTTCCCTAACCCTAACCCTAGCCCGGAACGGAAACCCACCGGCAGCCCCACACCTTAGCCTCCGCCGTACCCTCATCCTAGTCCGTACACGGACACTGACACGCGCGTCCGCACGTGCTCCGACCCTAGCACGTGTCCGCACCCTCACCTGTGCCCTCAGCCTTGCCGTTCCCTAACCCTAACCCTAGCCCGGAACGGAAACCCACCGGCAGCCCCACACCTTAGCCTCCGCCGTACCCTCATCCTAGTCCGTACGCGGACACTGACCCGCGCGTCCGCACGTGCCCCGACACTAGCACGTGTCCGCAACCTTACCTGTGCCCTCAGCCTTGCCGTACCCTAACCCTAACCCTAGCCCGGAACGGAAACCCACCGGCAGCCCCACACCTTAGCCTCCGCCGTACCCTCATCCTACTCCGTACGCAGACACTGACACGCGCGTCCGCACGTGCCCCGACCCTAGCACGTGTCCGCACCCTCACCTGTGCCCTCAGCCTTGCCGTTCCCTAACCCTAACCCTAGCCCGGAACGGAAACCCACTGGCAGCCCCACACCTTAGCCTCTGCCGTACCCTCATCCTAGTCCGTACGTGGACACTGACCCGCGCGTCCGCACGTGCCCCGACCCTAGCGCGTGTCCGCACCCTCACCTGTGGCCTCAGCCTTGCCGTTCCCTAACCCTAACCCTAGCCCGGAACGGAAACCCACCGGCAGCCCCACACCTTAGCCTCCGCCGTACCCCCATCCTAGTCCGTACGCGGACACTGACCCGCGGGTCCGCACGTGCCCCGACCCTAGCGCGTGTCCGCACCCTCACCTGTGCCCTCAGCCTTGCGGTTCCCTAACCCTAACCCTAGCCCGGAACGGAAACCCACCGGCAGCCCCACACCTTAGCCTCCGCCGTACCTTCATCCTAGTCCGTAGGCGGACACTGACCCGCGCGTCCGCACGTGCTCCGAACCTAGCACGTGTCCGCACCCTCACCTGTGCCCTCAGCCTTGCCGTTCCCTAACCCTAACCCTAGCCCGGAACGGAAACCCACCGGCAGCCCCACACCTTAGCCTCCGCCGTACCCTCATCCTAGTCCGTACGTGGACACTGACACACGCGTCCGCACGTGCCCCGAACCTAGCACGTGTCCGCACCCTCACCTGTGCCCTCAGCCTTGCCGTTCCCTAACCCTAACCCTAGCCCGGAACGGAAACCCACCGGCAGCCCAAAACCTTAGCCTCCGCCGTACCCTCATCCTAGTCCGTACGCGGACACTGACACGCGCGTCCGTATGTGCCCCGACCCTAGCACGTGTCCGCACCCTCACCTGTGCCCTCAGCCTTGCCGTTCCCTAACCCTAACCCTAGCCCGGAACGGAAACCCACCGGCAGCCCCACACCTTAGCCTCCGCCGTACCCTCATCCTAGTCCGTACGCGGACACTGACCCGCGCGTCCGCACGTGCCCCGACCCTAGCACGTGTCCGCACCCTCACCTGTGCCCTCAGCCTTGCCGTTCCCTAACCCTAACCCTAACCCGGAACGGAAACCCACCGGCAGCCCCACACCTTAGCCTCCGCCGTACCCTCATTCTAGTCCGTACGCGGACACTGACCCGCGCGTCCGCACGTGCCCCGACCCTAGCACATGTCCGCACCCTCACCCGTGCCCTCAACCTTGCCGTTCCCTAACCCTAACCCTAGCCCGGAACGGAAACCCACCGGCAGCCCCACACCTTAGCCTCCGCCGTACCCTCATCCTAATCCGTACGCGGACACTGACCCGCGCGTACGCACGTTCCCCGACCCTAGCACGTGTCCGCACCCTCACCCGTGCCCTCAGCCTTTCCGTTCCCTAACCCTAACCCTAGCCCGGAACGGAAACCCACCGGCAGCCCCACACCTTAGCCTCCGCCGTACCCTCATCCTAGTCCGTACGCGGACACTGACACGCGCGTCCGCACGTGCCCCGACCCTAGCGCGTGTCCGCACCCTCACCTGTGCCCTCAGCCTTGCGGTTCCCTAACCCTAACCTTAGCCCGGAACGGAAACCCACCGGCAGCCCCACACCTTAGCCTCCACCGTACCCTCATCCTAGTCCGTACGCGGACACTGACCCACGCGTCCGCATGTGCCCCGACCCTAGCGCGTGTCCGCACCCTCACCTGTGCCCTCAGCCTTGCCGTTTCCTAACCCTAACCGTAGCCCGGAACGGAAACCCACCGGCAGCCCCACACCTTAGCCTCCGCCGTACCCTCATCCTAGTCCGTACGCGGACACTGACCCGCGCGTCCGCACGTGTCCCGAACCTAGCACGTGTCCGCACCCTCACCTGTGCCCTCAGCCTTGCCGTTCCCTAACCCTAAGCCTAGCCCGGAACGGAAACCCACCGGCAGCCCCACACCTTAGCCTCCGCCGTACCCTCATCCTAGTCCGTTCGCGGAAACTGACCCGCGCGTCCGCCCATGCCCCGACCCTAGCACGTGTCCGCACCCTCACCTGTGCCCTCAGCCTTGCCGTTCCCTAACCCTAAGCCTAGCCCGGAACGGAAACCCACCGGCAGCCCCACACCTTAGCCTCCGCCGTACCCTCATCCTAGTCCGTACGCGGACACTGACCCACGCGTCCGCACGTGCCCTGACCCTAGCACGTGTCCGCACCCTCACCTGTGCCCTCAGCCTTGCCGTTCCCTAACCCTAACCCTAGCCCGGAACGGAAACCCACCGGCAGCCCCACACCTTAACCTCCGCCGTACCCTCATCCTAATCCGTACGTGGACACTGAACCGCGTGTCCGCACGTGCCCTGACCCTAGCACGTGTCCGCACCCTCACCTGTGCCCTCAGCCTTGCCGTTCCCTAACCCTAACCCTAGCCCGGAACGGAAACCCACCGGCAGCCCCACACCTTAGCCTCCGCCGTACCCTCATCCTAATCCGTACGCGGACACTGACCCGCGCGTCCGCACGTGCCCTGACCCTAGCACGTGTCCGCACCCTCACCTGTGCCCTCAGCCTTGCCGTTCCCTAACCCTAACCCTAGCCCGGAACGGAAACCCACCGGCAGCCCCACACCTTAGCCTCCGCCGTACCCTCATCCTAGTCCGTACGCGGACACTGACCCGCGCGTCCGCACGTGCCCCGACCCTAGCACGTGTCCGCACCCTCACCTGTGCCCTCAGCCTTGCCGTTCCCTAACCCTAACCCTAGCCCGGAACGGAAACCCACCGGCAGACCCACACCTTAGCCTCCGCCGTACCCTCATCCTAGTCCGTACGCGGACACTGACCCGCGCGTCCGCACGTGCCCCGACCCTAGCACGTGTCCGCACCCTCACCTGTGCCCTCAGCCTTGCCGTTCCCTAACCCTAACCCTAGCTCGGAACGGAAACCCACCGGCAGCCCCACACCTTAGACTCCGCAGTACCCTCATCCTAGTCCGTACGCGGACACTGACCCGCGCGTCCGCACGTGCCCCAACCCTAGCACGTGTCCGCACCCTCCCCTGTGCCCTCAGCCTTGCCGTTCCCTAACCCTAACCCTAGCCCGGAGCGGAAACCCACCGGCAGCCCCACACCTTATCCTCCGCCGTACCCTCATCCTAATCCGTACACGGACTCTGACCCGCGCGTCCGCACTTGCCCCGACCCTAGCACGTGTCCGCACCCTCACCTGTGCCCTCAGCCTTGCCGTTTCCTAACCCTAACCCTAGCCCGGAACGGAAACCCACCGGCAGCCCCACACCTTAGCCTCCGCTGTACCCTCATCCTAGTCCGTACGCGGACACTGACACGCGCGTCCGCACGTGCCCCGACCCTAGCACGTGTCCGCACCCTCACCTGTGCCCTCAGCCTTGCCGTTCCCTAACCCTAATCCTAGCCCGGAACGGAAACCCACCGGCAGCCCCACACCTTAGCCTCCGCCGTACCCTCATCCTAGTCCGTACGCGGACACTGACCCGCGCGTCCGCACGTGCCCCAACCCTAGCACGTGTCCGCACCCTTACCTGTGCCCTCAGCCTTGCCGTTCCCTAGCCCTAACCCTAGCCCGGAACGGAAACCCACCGGCAGCCCCACACCTTAGCGTCTGCCGTACCCTCATCCTAGTCCGTACGCGGACACTTACCCACGCGTCCGCACGTGCCCCGACCCTAGCACGTGTCCGCACCCTCACCTGTGCCCTCAGCCTTGCCGTTCCCTAACCCTAACCCTAGCCCGGAACGGAAACCCACCGGCAGCCCCACACCTTAGCCTCCGCCGTACCTTCATCCTAGTCCATACGCGGACACTGACACGCGCGTCCGCACGTGCCCCGACCCTAGCACGTGTCCGCACCCTCACCTGTGCCCTCAGCCTTGCCGTTCCCTAACCCTAACCCTAGCCCGGAAGGGAAACCCACCGGCAGCCCCACACCTTAGCCTCCGCCGTACCCTCATCCTAGTCCGTACGCAGACACTGACCCGCGCGTCCGCACGTGCCCCGACACTAGCACGTGTCCGCACCCTCACCTGTGCCCTCAGCCTTGCCATTCCCTAACCCTAACCCTAGCCCGGAAGGGAAACCCACCGGCAGCCCCACACCTTAGCCTCCGCCGTACCCTCATCCTAGTCCGTACGCGGACACTGACCTGCGCGTCCGCACGTGCCCCGACCCTAGCATGTGTCCGCACCCTCACCTGTGCCCTCAGCCTTGCCGTTCCCTAACCCTAACCCTAGCCCGGAAGGGAAACCCACCGGCAGCCCCACACCTTAGCCTCCGCCGTACCCGCGTCCTAGTCCGTACGTGGACACTGACCCGCGCGTCCGCGCGTGCCCCGACCCTAGCACGTGTCCGCACCCTCACCTGTGCCCTCAGCCTTGCCGTTCCCTAACTCTAACCCTAGCCCGGAACGGAAACCCACCGGCAGCCCCACACCTTAGCCTCCGCCGTACCCTCATCCTAATCCGTACGCGGACACTGACCCGCGCGTCCGCACGTGCCCCGAACCTCGCACGTGTCCGCACCCTCACCTGTGCCCTCAGCCTTGCCGTTCCCTAACCCTAACCCTAGCCGGAACGGAAACCCACCGGCAGCCCAAAACCTTAGCCTCCGCCGTACCCTCATCCTAATCCGTATGCAGACACTGACACGCGCGTCCGCACGTGCCCCGACCCTAGCACGTGGCCGCACCCTCACCTGTGCCCTCAGCCTTGCCGTTCCCTAACCCTAAGCCTAGCCCGGAACGGAAAGCCACCGGCAGCCCCACACCTTAGCCTCCGCCGTAGCCCCATCCTAGTCCGTACGCGGACACTGACCCGCGCGTCCGCACGTGCCCCGAACCTACCACGTGTCCGCACCCTCACCTGTACCCTCAGCCTTGCCGTTCCCTAACCCTAAGCCTAGCCCGGAACGGAAACCCACCGGCAGCCCCAAACCTTAGCCTCCGCCGTACCCTCATCCTAGTCCGTACGCGGACACTGACCCACGCGTCCGCACGTGCCCCG
Source organism: Hyperoodon ampullatus (assembly GCF_949752795.1). Classification (NCBI taxonomy): domain Eukaryota; kingdom Metazoa; phylum Chordata; class Mammalia; order Artiodactyla; family Ziphiidae; genus Hyperoodon; species Hyperoodon ampullatus. The sequence continues at coordinate 960,047 of NW_027640532.1, forward strand.
ACCCTAGCACGTGTCCGCACCCTCACCTGTGCCCTCAGCCTTGCCGTTCCCTAACCCTAAGCCTAGCCCCGAACGGAAACCCACCGGCAGCCCCACACCTTAGCCTCCGCCGTACCCTCATCCTAGTCCGTACGCGGACACTGACCCGCGCGTCCGCACGTGCCCCGACCCTAGCACGTATCCGCACCCTCACCTGTGCCCTCAGCCTTGCCGTTCCCTAACCCTAACCCTAGCCCGGAAGGGAAACCCACCAGCAGCCCCACACCTTAGCCTCCGCCGTACCCTCATCCTAGTCCGTACGCGGACACTGACCCGCGCCTCCGCACGTGCCCCGACCCTAGCACGTGTCCGCACCCTCACCTGTGCCCTCAGCCTTGCCGTTCCCTAACCCTAACCCTAGCCCGGAACGGAAACCCACCGGCAGCCCCACACCTTAGCCTCCGCCGTACCCTCATCCTAGTCCGTACGCGGACACTGACCCGCGCGTCCGCACGTGCCCCGACCCTAGCACGTGTCCGCACCCTCACCTGTGCCCTCAGCCTTGCCGTTCCCTAACCCTAACCCTAGACCGGAATGGAAACCCACCGGCAGCCCCACACCTTAGGCTCCGCCGTACCCTCATCCTAGTCCGTACGAGGACTCTGACCCACGCGTCCGCACGTGCCCCGACCCTAGCACGTGTCCGCACCGTCACCTGTGCCCTCAGCCTTGCCGTTCCCTAACCCTAACCCTAGCCCGGAACGGAAACCCACCGGCAGCCCCACACCTTAGCCTCCGCCGTACCCTCATCCTAGTCCGTACGCGGACACTGACCCGCGCGTCCGCACGTGCCCCTACCCTAGCACGTATCCGCACCCTCACCTGTGCCCTCAGCCTTGCCGTTCCCTAACCCTAACCCTAGCTCGGAACGGAAACCCACCGGCAGCCCCACACCTTAGCCTCCGCCGTACCCTCATCCTAGTCCGTACGCTGACACTGACCCGCGCGTCCGCACGTGCCCCGACCCTAGCACGTGTCCGCACCCTCACCTGTGCCCTCAGCCTTGCCGTTCCCTAACCCTAACCCTAGCCCGGAACGGAAACCCACCGGCAGCCCCACACCTTAGCCTCCGCCGTACCCTCATCCTAGTCCGTACGCGGACACTGACACACGCGTCCTCACGTGCCCCGGCCCTAGCACGTGTCCGCACCCTCCACCTGTGCCCTCAGCCTTGCCGTTCCCTAACCCTAACCCTAGCCCGGAACGGAAACCCACCGGCAGCCCCACACCTTAGCCTCCGCCGTACCCTCATCCTAGTCCGTACGCGGACACTGACCCGCGCGTCCGCACGTGCCCCGACCCTAGCACGAGTCCGCACCCTCACCTGTGCCCTCAGCCTTGCCGTTCCCTAACCCTAACCCTAGCCCGGAAGGGAAACCCACCGGCAGCCCCACACCTTAGCCTCCGCCGTACCCTCATCCTAGTCCGTACGCGGACACTGACCCGCGCGTCCGCACGTGCCCCGACACTAGCACGTGTCCGCACCCTCACCTGTGCCCTCAGCCTTGCCATTCCCTAACCCTAACCCTAGCCCGGAAGGGAAACCCACCGGCAGCCCCACACCTTAGCCTCCGCCGTACCCTCATCCTACTCCGTACGCGGACACTGACCTGCGCGTCCGCACGTGCCCCGACCCTAGCACGTGTCCGCACCCTCACCTGTGCCCTCAGCCTTGCCGTTCCCTAACCCTAACCCTAGCCCGTAAGGGAAACCCACCGGCAGCCCCACACCTTAGCCTCCGCCGTACCCTCGTCCTAGTCCGTACGTGGACACTGACCCGCGCGTCCGCGCGTGCCCCGACCCTAGCACGTGTCCGCACCCTCACCTGTGCCCTCAGCCTTGCCGTTCCCTAACCCTAACCCTAGCCCGGAACGGAAACCCACCGGCAGCCCCACACCTTAGCCTCCGCCGTACCCTCATCCTAATCCGTACGCGGACACTGACCCGCGCGTCCGCACGTGCCCCGAACCTAGCACGTGTCCGCACCCTCACCTGTGCCCTCAGCCTTGCCGTTCCCTAACCCTAACCCTAGCCCGGAACGGAAACCCACCGGCAGCCCAACACCTTAGCCTCCACCATACCCTCATCCTAATCCGTATGCGGACACTGACACGCGCGTCCGCACGTGCCCCGACCCTAGCACGTGGCCGCACCCTCACCTGTGCCTTCAGACTTGCCGTTCCCTAACCCTAAGCCTAGCCCGGAACGGAAACCCACCGGCAGCCCCACACCTTAGCCTCCGCCGTAGCCTCATCCTAGTCCGTACGCGGACACTGACCCGCGCGTCCGCACGTGCCCCGACCCTACCACGTGTCCGCACCCTCACCTGTGCCCTCAGCCTTGCCGTTCCCTAACCCTAAGCCTAGCCCGGAACGGAAACCCACCGGCAGCCCCAAACCTTAGCCTCCGCCGTACCCTCATCCTAGTCCGCACGCGGACACTGACCCACGCGTCCGCACGTGCCCCGACCCTAGCACGTGTCCGCACCCTCACCTGTGCCCTCAGCCTTGCCGTTCCCTAACCCTAAGCCTAGCCCCGAACGGAAACCCACCGGCAGCCCCACACCTTAGCCTCCGCCGTACCCTCATCCTAGTCCGTACGCGGACACTGACCCGCACGTCCGCACGTGCCCCGACCCTAGCACGTATCCGCACCCTCACCTGTGCCCTCAGCCTTGCCGTTCCCTAACCCTAACCCTAGCCCGGAAGGGAAACCCACCTGCAGCCCCACACCTTAGCCTCCGCCGTACCCTCATCCTAGTCCGTACGCGGACACTGACCCGCGCCTCCGCACGTTCCCCACCCTAGCACGTGTCCGCACCCTCACCTGTGCCCTCAGCCTTGCCGTTCCCTAACCCTAAGCCTAGCCCGGAACGGAAACCCACCGGCAGCCCCACACCTTAGCCTCCGCCGTACCCTCATCCTAGTCCGTACGCGGACACTGACCCGCGCGTCCGCACGTGCCCCGACCCTAGCACGTGTCCGCACACTCACCTGTGCCCTCAGCCTTGCCGTTCCCCAACCCTAACCCTAGACCGGAACGGAAACCCACCGGCAGCCCCACACCTTAGGCTCCGCCGTACCCTCATCCTAGTCCGTACGCGGACTCTGACCCACGCGTCCGCACGTGCCCCGACCCTAGCACGTGTCCGCACCCTCACCTGTGCCCTCAGCCTTGCCGTTCCCTAACCCTAACCCTAGCCCGGAACGGAAACCCACCGGCAGCCCCACACCTTAGCCTCCGCCGTACCCTCATCCTAATCCGTACGCGGACACTGACCCGCGCGTCCGCACGTGCCCCGAACCTAGCACGTATCCGCACCCTCACCTGTGCCCTCAGCCTTGCCGTTCCCTAACCCTAACCCTAGCCCGGAACGGAAACCCACCGGCAGCCCCACACCTTAGCCTCCGCCGTACCCTCATCCTAGTCCGTACGCTGACACTGACCCGCGCGTCCGCACGTGCCCCGACCCTAGCACGTGTCCGCACTCTCACCTGTGCCCTCAGCCTTGCCGTTCCCTAACCCTAACCCTAGCCCGGAACGGAAACCCACCGGCAGCCCCACACCTTAGCCTCCGCCGTACCCTCATCCTAGTCCGTACGCGGACACTGACACACGCGTCCTCACGTGCCCCGGCCATAGCACGTGTCCGCACCCTCACCTGTGCCCTCGGCCTTACCGTTCCCTAACCCTAACCCTAGCCCGGAACGGAAACCCACCGGCAGCCCCACACCTTAGCCTCCGCCGTACCCTCATCCTAGTCCGTACGCGGACACTGACCCGCGCCTCCGCACGTGCCCCGACCCTAGCACGTGTCCGCACCCTCACCTGTGCCCTCAGCCTTGCCGTTCCCTAACCCTAACCCTAGCCCGGAACGGAAACCCACCGGCAGCCCCACACCTTAACCTCCGCCGTACCCTCATCCTAGTCCGTGCGCGGACACTGACCCGCGCGTCCGCACGTGCCCCGAACCTAGCACGTGTCCGCACCCTCACCTGTGCCCTCAGCCTTGCCGTTCCCTAACCCTAACCCTAGCCCGGAACGGAAACCCACCGGCAGCCCCACACCTTAGCCTCCGCCGTACCCTCATCCTAATCCATACGGGGACTCTGACCCGCGCGTCCGCACGTGCCCCGACCCTAGCACGTGTCCGCACCCTCACCCGTGCCCTCAGCCTTGCCGTTCCCTAACCCTAAGCCTACCCCGGAACGGAAACCCACCGGCAGCCCCACACCTTAGCCTCCGCCGTACCCTCATCCTAGTCCGTACGCGGACACTGACCCACGCGTCCGCACGTGCCCCGAACCTAGCACGTGTCCGCACCCTCACCTGTGCCCTCAGCCTTGCCGTTCCCTAACCCTAAGCCTAGCCCCGAACGGAAACCCACCGGCAGCCCCACACCTTAGCCTCCGCCGTACCCTCATCCTAGTCCGTACGCGGACACTGACCCGCGCGTCCGCACGTACCCCGACCCTAGCACGTGTCCGCACCCTCACCTGTGCCCTCAGCCTTGCCGTTCCCTAACCCTAACCCTAGCCCGGAAGGGAAACCCACCGGCAGCCCCACACCTTAGCCTCCGCCGTACCCTCATCCTAGTCCGTACGCGGACACTGACCCACGCGTCCGCACGTGCCCCAACCCTAGCACGTGTCCGCAACCTCACCTGTGCCCTCAGCCTTGCCGTTCCCTAACCCTAACCCTAGCCCGGAACGGAAACCCACCGGCAGCCCCACACCTTAGCCTCCGCCGTACCCTCATCCTAGTCCGTACGCGGACACTGACACGCGCGTCCTCACGTGCCCCGGCCCTAGCACGTGTCTGCACCCTCACCTGTGCCCTCAGCCTTGCCGTTCCCTAACCCTAACCCTAGCCCGGAACGGAAACCCACCGGCAGCCCCACACCTTAGCCTCCGCCGTACCCTCATCCTAGTCCGTACGCGGACACTGACCCGCGCGTCCGCGCGTGCCCCGACCCTAGCACGTGTCCGCACCCTCACCTGTGCCCTCAGCCTTGCCGTTCCCTAACCCTAACCCTAACCCAGAACGGAGACCCACCGGCAGCCCCAAACCTTAGCCTCCGCCGTACCCTCATCCTAGTAGGTACGCGGACACTGACCCGTGCGTCCGCACGTGCTCCGACCCTAGCACGTGTCCGCACCCTCACCTGTGCCCTCAGCCTTGCCGTTCCCTAACCCTAACCCTAGCCCGGAACGGAAAACCACCGGCAGCCCCATGCCTTAGCCTCCGCCGTACCCTCATCTTAGTCCGTACGCGGCAACTGACCCGCGCGTCCGCACGTGCCCCGACCCTAGCACGTGTCCGCACCCTCACCTGTGCCCTTAGATTTGCCGTTCCCTAACCCTAACCCTAGCCCGGAACGGAAACCCACCGGCAGCCCCACACCTTAGCCTCCGCCGTACCCTCATCCTAGTCCGTACGCGGACACTGACCCGCGCGTCCGCACGTGCCCCGACCCTAGCACGTGTCCGCACCCTCACCTGTGCCCTCAGCCTTGCCGTTCCCTAACCCTAACCCTAGCCCGGAACGGAAACCCACCGGCAGCCCCACACGTTAGCCTCCACCGTACCCTCATCCTAGTCCGTACGCGGACACTGACCCGCGGGTCCGCACGTGCCCCGACCCTAGCACGTGTCCGTACCCTCACCTGTGCCCTCAGCCTTGCCGTTCCCTAACCCTAACCCTAGCCAGGAACGGAAACCCACCGGCAGCCCCACACCTTAGCCTCCGCCGTACCCTCATCCTAGTCCGTACGCGGACTCTGACCCGCGCGTCCGCACGTGCCCCGACCCTAGCACGTGTCCGCACCCTCACATGTGCCCTCAGCCTTGCCGTTCCCTAACCCTAAACCTAGCCCGGAACGGAAACCCACCGGCAGCCCCACACCTTAGCCTCCGCCGTACCCTCATCCTAGTCCGTACGCGGACACTGACCCACGCGTCCGCACGTGCCCCGACCCTAGCACGTGTCCGCACCCTCACCTGTGCCCTCAGACTTGCCGTTCCCTAACCCTAACCCTAGCCCGGAACGGAAACCCACCGGCAGCCCCACACCTTAGCCTCCGCCGTACCCTCATCCTAGTCCGTACGCGGACACTGACCCGCGCGTCCGCACGTGCCCCGACCCTAGCACGTGTCCGCACCCTCACCTGTGCCCTCAGCCTTGCCGTTCCCTAACCCTAACCCTAGCCCAGTACGGAAACCCACCGGCAGCCCCACACCTTAGCCTCCGCCGTACCCTCATCCTAGTCCGTACGCGGACACTGACCCGCGCGTCCGCACGTGCCCCGACCCTAGCACGTGTCCGCACCCTCACCTGTGCCCTCAGCCTTGCCGTTCCCTAACCCTAACCCTAGCCCGGAACGGAAACCCACCGGCAGCCCCACACCTTAGCCTCCGCCGTACCCTCATCCTAGTCCGTACGCGGACACTGACACGCGCGTCCGCACGTGCCCCGACCCTAGCACGTGTCCGCACCCTTACCTGTGCCCTCAGCCTTGCCGTTCCCTAGCCCTAACCCTAGCCCGGAACGGAAACCCACCGGCAGCCCCACACCTTAGCCTCTGCCGTACCCTCATCCTAGTCCGTACGCGGACACTGACCCGCGCGTCCGCACGTGCCCCGACCCTAGCACGTGTCCGCACCCTCACCTGTGCCCTCAGCCTTGCCGTTCCCTAACCCTAACCCTAGCCCGGAACGGAAACCCACCGGCAGCCCCACACCTTAGCCTCCGCCGTACCCTCATCCTAGTCCGTACACGGACACTGACCCACGCGTCCGCACGTGCCCCGACCCTAGCACGTGTCCGCACCCTTACCTGTGCCCTCAGCCTTGCCGTTCCCTAGCCCTAACCCTAGCCCGGAACGGAAACCCACCGGCAGCCCCACACCTTAGCCTCTGCCGTACCCTCATCCTAGTCCGTACGCGGACACTGACCCGCGCGTCCGCACGTGCCCCGACCCTAGCACGTGTCCGCACCCTCACCTGTGCCCTCAGCCTTGCCGTTCCCTAACCCTAACCCTAGCCCGGAACGGAAACCCACCGGCAGCCCCACACCTTAGCCTCCGCCGTACCCTCATCCTAGTCCGTACGCGGACATTGACCCGCGCGTCCGCACGTGCCCCGAACCTAGCACGTGTCCGCACACTCACCCGTGCCCTCAGCCTTGCCGTTCCCTAACCCTAACCCTAGCCCGGAACGGAAACCCACCGGCAGACCCACACCTTAGCCTCCGCCGTACCCTCATCCTAGTCCGTACGCGGACACTGACCCGCGCGTCCGCACGTGCCCCGACCCTAGCACGTGTCCGCACCCTCACCCGTGCCCTCAGCCTTGCCGTTCCCTAACCCTAACCCTAGCCCGGAAAGGAAACCCACCGGCAGCCCCAAACCTTAGCCTCCGCCGTACCCTCATCCTAGTCCATATGCGGACACTGACCCGCGCGTCCGCACGTGCCCCGACCCTAGCACGTGTCCGCACCCTCACCTGTGCCCTCAGCCTTGCCGTTCCCTAACCCTAACCCTAGCCCGGAACGGAAACCCACCGGCAGCCCCATGTCTTAGCCTCCGCCGTACCCTCATCTTAGTCCGTACGCGGGAACTGACCCGCGCGTCCGCACGTGCCCCGACCCTAGCACGTGTCCGCACCCTCACCTGTGCCCTCAGCCTTGCCGTTCCCTAACCCTAACCCTAGCCCGGAACGGAAACCCACCGGCAGCCCCACACCTTAGCCTCCACCGTACCCTCATCCTAGTCCGTACGCGGACACTGACCCGCGGGTCCGCATGTGCCCCGACCCTAGCACGTGTCCGTACCCTCACATGTGCCCTCAGCCTTGCCGTTCCCTAACCCTAACCCTAGCCCGGAACGGAAACCCACCGGCAGCCCCACACCTTAGCCTCCGCCGTACCCTCATCCTAGTCCGTACGCGGACATTGACCCGCGCGTCCGCACGTGCCCCGACCCTAGCACGTGTCCGCACCCTCACATGTGCCCTCAGCCTTGCCGTTCCCTAACCCTAAACCTAGCCCGGAACGGAAACCCACCGGCAGCCCCACACCTTAGCCTCCGCCGTACCCTCATCCTAGTCCGTACGCGGACACTGAACCACGCGTCCGCACGTGCCCCGACCCTAGCACGTGTCCGCACCCTCACCTGTGCTCTCAGCCTTGCCGTTCCCTAACCCTAACCCTAGCCCGGAACGGAAACCCACCGGCAGCCCCACACCTTAGCCTCCGCCGTACCCTCATCCTAGTCCGTACACGGACACTGACCCACGCGTCCGCACGTGCCCCGAACCTAGCACGTGTCCGCACCCTCACCTGTGCCCTCAGCCTTGCCGTTCCCTAACCCTAAGCCTAGCCCCGAACGGAAACCCACCGGCAGCCCCACACCTTAGCCTCCGCCGTACCCTCATCCTAGTCCGTACGCGGACACTGACCCGCGCGTCCGCACGTGCCCCGACCCTAGCACGTGTTCGCACCCTCACCTGTGCCCTCAGCCTTGCCGTTCCCTAACCCTAACCCTAGCCCGGAAGGGAAACCCACCGGCAGCCCCACACCTTAGCCTCCGCCGTACCCTCATCCTAGTCCGTACGCGGACACTGACCCGCGCGTCCGCACGTGCCCCGACCCTAGCACGTGTCCGCACCCTCACCTGTGCCCTCAGCCTTGCCGTTCCCTAACCCTAACCCTAGCCCGGAACGGAAACCCACCGGCAGCCCCACACCTTAGCCTCCGCCGTACCCTCATCCTAGTCCGTGCGCAGACACTGACTCGCGCGTCCGCACGTGCCCCGACCCTAGCACGTGTCCGCACCCTCACCTGTGCCCTCAGCCTTGCCGTTCCCTAACCCTAACCCTAGCCCGGAACGGAAACCCACCGGCAGCCCCACACCTTAGCCTCCGCCGTACCCTCATCCTAGTCCGTACGCGGACACTGACCCGCGCGTCCGCACGTGCCCCGACCCTAGCACGTGTCCGCACCCTCACCTGTGCCCTCAGCCTTGCCGTTCCCTAACCCTAACCCTAACCCAGAACGGAAACCCTCTGGCAGCCCCACACCTTAGCCTCCGCCGTACCCTCATCCTAGTAGGTACGCGGACACTGACACGAGCGTCCGCACGTGCTCCGACCCTAGCACGTGTCCGCACCCTCACCTGTGCCCTCAGCCTTGCCGTTCCCTAACCCTAACCCTAGCCCGGAACGGAAACCCACCGGCAGCCCCACACATTAGCCTCCGCCGTACCCTCATCCTAGTCCGTACGCGGACATTGACCCGCGCGTCCGCACGTGCCCCGAACCTAGCACGTGTCCGCACCCTCACCCGTGCCCTCAGCCTTGCCGTTCCCTAACCCTAACCCTAGCCCGGAACGGAAACCCACCGGCAGCCCCACACCTTAGCCTCCGCCGTACCCTCATCCTAGTCCGTACGCGGACACTGACCCGCGCGTCCGCACGTGCCCCGACCCTAGCACGTGTCCGCACCCTCACCCGTGCCCTCAGCCTTGCCGTTCCCTAACCCTAACCCTAGCCCGGAAAGGAAACCCACCGGCAGCCCCACACCTTAGCCTCCGCCGTACCCTCATCCTAGTCCATATGCGGACACTGACCCGCGCGTCCGCACGTGCCCCGACCCTAGCACGTGTCCGCACCCTCACCTGTGCCCTCAGCCTTGCCGTTCCCTAACCCTAACCCTAGCCCGGAACGGAAACCCACCGGCAGCCCCATGTCTTAGCCTCCGCCGTACCCTCATCTTAGTCCGTACGCGGGAACTGACCCGCGCGTCCGCACGTGCCCCGACCCTAGCACGTGTCCGCACCCTCACCTGTGCCCTCAGCCTTGCCGTTCCCTAACCCTAACCCTAGCCCGGAACGGAAACCCACCAGCAGCCCCACACCTTAGCCTCCGCCGTACCCTCATCCTAGTCCGTACGCGGACACTGACCCGCACGTCCGCACGTGCCCCGACCCTAGCACGTGTCCGCACCCTCACCTGTGCCCTCAGCCTTGCCGTTCCCTAACCCTAACCCTAGCCCGGAACGGAAACCCACCGGCAGCCCCACACCTTAGCCTCCGCCGTACCCTCATCCTAGTCCGTACGCGGACACTGACCCGCGTGTCCGCACGTGCCCCGACCCTAGCACGTGTCCGCACCCTCACCTGTGCCCTCAGCCTTGCCGTTCCCTAACCCTAACCCTAGCCCAGAACGGAAACCCACCGGCAGCCCCACACCTTAGCCTCCACCGTACCCTCATCCTAGTCCGTACGCAGACACTGACCCGCGTGTCCGCACGTGCCCCGACCCTAGCACGTGTCCGTACCCTCACCTGTGCCCTCAGCCTTGCCGTTCCCTAACCCTAACCCTAGCCAGGAACGGAAACCCACCGGCAGCCCCACACCTTAGCCTCCGCCGTACCCTCATCCTAGTCCGTACGCGGACTCTGACCCGCGCGTCCGCACGTGCCCCGACCCTAGCACGTGTCCGCACCCTCACATGTGCCCTCAGCTTTGCCGTTCCCTAACCCTAAACCTAGCCCGGAACGGAAACCCACCGGCAGCCCCACACCTTAGCCTCCGCCGTACCCTCATCCTAGTCCGTACGCGGACACTGAACCACGCGTCCGCACGTGCCCCGACCCTAGCACGTGTCCGCACCCTCACCTGTGCTCTCAGCCTTGCCGTTCCCTAACCCTAACCCTAGCCCGGAACGGAAACCCACCGGCAGCCACACACCTTAGCCTCCGCCGTACCCTCATCCTAGTCCGTACGCGGACACTGACCCGTGCGTCCGCACGTGCCCCGACCTTAGCACGTGTCCGCACCCTCACCTGTGCCCTCAGCCTTGCCGTTCCCTAACACTAAACCTAGCCCGGAACGGAAACCCACCGGCAGCCCCACACCTTAGCCTCCGCCGTACCCTCATCCTAGTCCGTACGCGGACACTGACCCGCGGGTCCGCACATGCCCCGACCCTAGCACGTGTCCGTACCCTCACCTGTGCCCTCAGCCTTGCCGTTCCCTAACCCTAACCCTAGCCCGGAACGGAAACCCACCGGCAGCCCCACACCTTAGCCTCCGCCGTACCCTCATCCTAGTCCGTACGCGGACTCTGACCCGCGCGTCCGCACGTGCCCCGACCCTAGCACGTGTCCGCACCCTCACATGTGCCCTCAGCCTTGCCGTTCCCTAACCCTAAACCTAGCCCGGAAAGGAAACCCACCGGCAGCCCCACACCTTAGCCTCCGCCGTACCCTCATCCTAGTCCGTACGCGGACACTGAACCACGCGTCCGCACGTGCCCCGACCCTAGCACGTGTCCGCACCCTCACCTGTGCTCTCAGCCTTGCCGTTCCCTAACCCTAACCCTAGCCCGGAACGGAAACCCACCGGCAGCCCCACACCTTAGCCTCCGCCGTAACCTCATCCTAGTCCGTACTCGGACACTGACCCGCGCGTCCGCACGTGCCCCGACCCTAGCACGTATCCGCACCCTCACCTGTGCCCTCAGCCTTGCCGTTCCATAACCCTAACCCTAGCCCGGAACGGAAAACCACCGGCAGCCCCACACCTTAGCCTCCGCCGTAACCTCATCCTAGTCCGTACGCGGACACTGACCCGCGCGTCCGCACGTGCCCCGACCCTAGCACGTGTCCGCACCCTTACCTGTGCCCTCAGCCTTGCCCTTCCCTAACCCTAACCCTAGCCCGGAACGGAAACCCACCGGCAGCCCCACACCTTAGCCTCCGCCGTATCTTCATCCTAGTCCCTACGCGGACACTGACCCGCGCGTCCGCACGTGCCCCGAACCTAGCACGTGTCCGCACCCTCACCTGTGCCCTCAGCCTTGCCGTTCCCTAACCCTAACCCTAGCCCGGAAAGGAAACCCACCGGCAGCCCCACACCTTACCCTCCGCCGTACCCTCATCCTAGTCCGTACGTGGACACTGACCCGCGCGTCCGCACGTGCCCCGAAACTAGCACGTGTCCGCACCCTCACCTGTGCCCTCAGCCTTGACGTTCCCTAACCCTAACCCTAGCCCGGAACGGAAACCCACCGGCAGCCCAACACCCTAGCCTCCGCCGTACCTTCATCCTAGTCCGTACGCGGACAATGACACGCGCGTCCGCATGTGCCCCGACCCTAGAACGTGTCCGCACCCTCACCTGTGCCCTCAGCCTTGCCGTTCCCTAGCCCTAACCCTAGCCTGGAACGGAAACCCACCAGCAGCCCCACACCTTAGCCTCCGCCGTACCCTCATCCTAGTCCGTACGCGGACACTGACCCGCGCGTCCGCACGTGCCCCGACACTAGCACGTGTCCGCACCCTCACCTGTGCCCTCAGCCTTGCCGTTCCCTAACCCTAACCCTAGCCCGGAACGGAAACCCACCGGCAGCCCCACACCTGAGCTTCCGCCGTACCCTCGTCGTAGTCCGTACGCGGACACTGACCCGCGCGTCCGCACGTGCCCTGACCCTAGCACGTGTCCGCACCCTCACCTGTGCCCTCAGCCTTGCCATTCCTTAACCCTAACCCTAGCCCGGAACGGAAACCCACCGGCAGCCCCACACCTTAGCCTCCGCCGTACCCTCATCCTAGTCCGTATGCGGACACTGACCCGCGGGTCCGCACGTGCCCCGACCCTAGCACGTGTCCGCAACCTCACCTGTGCCCTCAGCCTTGCCGTTCCCTAACCCTAACCCTAGCCCGGAACGGAAACCCACCGGCAGCCCCAAACCTTAGCCTCCGCCGTTACCTCATCCTAGTCCGTACGCGGACACTGACCCGCGCGTCCGCACGTGCCCCGACCATAGCACGTGTCCGCACCCTCACCTGTGCCCTCAGCCTTGCCGTTCCCTAACCCTAAGCCTAGCCCTGAACGGAAACCCACCGGCAGCCCCACACCTTAGCCTCCGCCGTACCCTCATCCTAGTCCGTACGCGGACACTAACCCGCACGTCCGCACGTGCCCCGACCCTAGCACGTGTCCGCACCCTCACCTGTGCCCTCAGCCTTGCCGTTCCGTAACCCTAACCCTAGCCCGGAACGGAAACCCACCGGCAGCCCCACACCTTAGCCTCCGCCGTACCCTCATCCTAGTCCGTACGCGGACACTGACCCGCGCGTCCGCACGTGCCCCGACCTTAGCACGTGTCCGCACCCTCACATGTGCCCTCAGCCTTGCCGTTCCCTAACCCTAAACCTAGCCCGGAACGGAAACCCACCGGCAGCCCCACACCTTAGCCTCCGCCGTACCCTCATCCTAGTCCGTACGCGGACACTGACCCGCGCGTCCGCACGTGCCCCGACCCTAGCACGTGTCCGCACCCTCACCTGTGCCCTCAGCCTTGCCGTTCCCTAACCCTAACCCTAGCCCGGAACGGAAACCCACCGGCAGCCCCACACCTTAGCCTCCGCCGTACCCTCATCCTAGTCCGTACGCGGACACTGACCCGCGCGTCCGCACGTGCCCCGACCCTAGCACGTGTCCGCACCGTCACCCGTGCCCTCAGCCTTGCCGTTCCCTAACCCTAACCCTAGCCCGGAACGGAAACCCACCGGCAGCCCCACACCATAGCCTCCGCCGTATCCTAATCCTAATCCGTACGCGGACACTGACCCGCGCGTACGCACGTGCCCCGACCCTAGCACGTGTCCGCACCCTCACCCGTGCCCTCAGCCTTGCCGTTCCCTAACCCTAACCCTAGCCCGGAACGGAAACCCACCGGCAGCCCCACACCTTAGCCTCCGCCGTACCCTCATCCTAATCCGTACGCGGACACTGACCCGCGCGTCCGCACGTGCCCCGACCCTAGCACGTGTCCGCACCATCACCTGTGCCCTCAGCCTTGCCGTTCCCTAATCCTAACCCTAGCCCGGAACGGAAACCCACCGGCAGCCCCACACCTTAGCCTCCGCCGTACCCTCATCCTAATCCGTACGCGGACACTGACCCGCGCGTCCGCACGAGCCCCGACCCTAGCACGTGTCCGCACCCTCACCTGTGCCCTCAGCCTTGCCGTTCCCTAACCCTAACCCTAGCCCGGAACGGAAACCCACCGGCAGCCCCACACCTTAGCCTCCGCCGTACCCTCATCCTAATCCGTACGCGGACACTGACCCGCGCGTCCGCACTTGCCACGACCCTAGCACGTGTCCGCACCCTCACCTGTGCCCTCAGCCTTGCCGTTCCCTAACCCTAACCCTAGCCAGGAACAGAAACCCACTGGCAGCCCCACACCTTAGCCTCCGCCGTACCCTCATCCTAATCCGTACGTGGACACTGACCCGCGCGTCCGCACGTGCCCCGACCCTAGCACGTGTCCGCACCCTCGCCTGTGCCCTCAGCCTTGCCGTTCCCTAACCCTAACCCTAGACCGGAATGGAAAACCACCGGCAGCCCCACACCTTAGCCTCCGCCGTACCCTCATCCTAATCCGTACGCGGACACTGACCCGCGCGTCCGCACGTGCCCCGACCCTAGCACGTGTCCGCACCTCACCTGTGCCCTCAGCCTTGCCGTTCCCTAACCCTAACCCTAGCCCGGAACGGAAACCCACCGGCAGCCCCACACCTTAGCCTCCGCCGTACCCTCATCCTAATCCGTACGCGGACACTGACCCGCGCGTCCGCACGTGCCCCGACCCTAGCACGTGTCCGCACCCTCACCTGTGCCCTCAGCCTTGCCGTTCCCTAACCCTAACCCTAGCCCGGAACGGAAACCCACCGGCAGCCCCACACCTTATACTCCGCCGTACCCTCATCCTAATCCGTACGCGGACACTGACCCGCGCGTCCGCACGTGCCCCGACCCTATCACGTCTCCGCACCCTGACCTGTGCCCTCAGCCTTGCCGTTCCCTAACCCTAACCCTAGCGCGGAACGGAAACCCACCGGCAGCCCCACACCTTAGCCTCCGCCGTACCCTCATCCTAATCCATACGCGGACACTGACCCACGCTTTCGCACGTGCCCCGACCCTAGCACGTGTCCGCACCCTCACCTGTGCCATCAGCCTTGCCGTTCCCTAACCCTAACCCTAGCCCGGAACGGAAACCCACCGGCAGCCCCACACCTTAGCCTCCGCCGTACCCTCATCCTAATCCGTACGCGGACACTGACCCGCGCGTCCGCACGTGCCCCGACCCTAGCACGTGTCCGCACCCTCACCTGTGCCCTCAGCCTTGCCGTTCCCTAACCCTAACCCTAGCCCGGAACGGAAACCCACCGGCAGCCCCACACCTTAGCCTCCGCCGTACGCTCATCCTAATCCGTACGCGGACACTGACCCGCGCGTCCGCACGTGCCCCGACCCTAGCACGTGTCCGCACCCTCACCTGTGCCCTCAGCCTTGCCGTTCCCTAACCCTAACCCTAGCCCGGAAGGGAAACCCACCGGCAGCCCCACACCTTAGCCTCCACCGTACCCTCATCCTAATCCGTACGCGGACACTGACCCGCGCGTCCACACGTGCTCCGACCCTAGCACGTGTCCGCACCCTCACCTGTGCCCTCAGCCTTGCCGTTCCCTAACCCTAACCCTAGCCCAGAACGGAAACCCACCGGCAGCCCCACACCTTAGCCTCCGCCGTACCCTCATCCTAATCCGTACGCGGACACTGACCCGCGTGTCCGCACGTGCCCCGACCCTAGCACGTGTCCGCACCCTCGCCTGTGCCCTCAGCCTTGCCGTTCCCTAACCCTAACCGTAGCCCGGAACGGAAACCCACCGGCAGCCCCACACCTTAGCCTCCGCCGTACCCTCATCCTAATCCGTACGCGGACACTGACCCGCGCGTCCGCACGTGCCCCGACCCTAGCACGTGTCCGCACCCTCACCTGTGCCCTCAGCCTTGCCGTTCCCTAACCCTAACCCTAGCCCGGAACGGAAACCCACCGGCAGCCCCACACCTTAGGCTCCGCCGTACCCTCATCCTAGTCCGTACGCGGACTCTGACCAGCGCGTCCGCACGTGCCCCGAACCTAGCACGTGTCCGCACCCTCACCTGTGCCCTCAGCCTTGCCGTTCCCTAACCCTAACCCTAGCCCGGAACGGAAACCCACCGGCAGCCCCACACCTTAGCCTCCACCGTACCCTCATCCTAGTCCGTACGCGGATACTGACCCGCGCGTCGGCACGTGCCCCGACCCTAGCACGTGTCCGCACCCTCACCTGTGCCCTCAGCCTTGCCGTTCCCTAACCCTAACCCTAGCCCGGAACGGAAACCCACTGGCAGCCCCACACCTTAGCCTCCGCCGTACCCTCATCCTAATCCGTACGCGGACACTGACCCGCGCGTCCGCACGTGCACCGACCCTAGCACGTGTCCACACCCTCACCTGTGCCCTCAGCCTTGCCGTTCCCTAACCCTAACCCTAGCCCGGAACGGAAACCCACCGGTAGCCCCACACCTTAGGCTCCGCCGTACCCTCATCCTAGTCCGTACGCGGACTCTGACCAGCGCGTCCGCACGTGCCCCGAACCTAGCACGTGTCCGCACCCTCACCTGTGCCCTCAGCCTTGCCGTTCCCTAACCCTAACCCTAGCCCGGAACGGAAACCCACCGGCAGCCCCACACCTTAGCCTCCGCCGTACCCTCATCCTAGTCCGTACGCGGACATTGACCCGCGCGTCGGCACGTGCTCCGACCCTAGCACGTGTCCGCACCCTCACCTGTGCCCTCAGCCTTGCCGTTCCCTAACCCTAACCCTAGCCCAGAACGGAAACCCACCGGCAGCCCCACATCTTAGCCTCCGCCGTACCCTCATCCTAGTCCGTACGCGGACACTGACACGCGCGTCCTCACGTGCCCCGGCCCTAGCACGTGTCCGCACCCTCACCTGTGCCCTCAGCCTTGCCGTTCCCTAACCCTAACCCTAGCCCGGAACGGAAAACCACCGGCAGCCCCACACCTTAGCCTCCGCCGTATTCTCATCCTAGTCCGTACGAAGACACTGACCCGCGCATCCGCACGTGCCCCGACCCTAGCACGTGTCCGCACCCTCACCTGTGCCCTCAGCCTTGCCGTTCCCTAACCCTAACCCTAGCCCGGAACGGAAACCCACCGGCAGCCCCACACCTTAGCCTCCGCCGTACCCTCATCCTAGTCCGTGCGCGGACACTTACCCGCGCGTCCGCACGTGCCCCGACCCTAACACGTGTCCGCACCCTCACCTGTGCCCTCAGCCTTGCCGTTCCCTAACCCTAACCCTAGCCCGGAACGGAAACCCACCGGCAGCCCCTCACCTTAGCCTCCGCCGTACCCTCATCCTAGTCCGTACGCGGACACTGACCCGCGCGTCCGCACATGCCCCGACCCTAGCACGTGTCCGCACCCTCACCTGTGCCCTCAGCCTTGCCGTTCCCTAACCCTAACCCTAACCCGGAACGGAAACCCACCGGCAGCCCCACACCTTAGCCTCCGCCGTACCCTCATCCTAGTCCGTACGCGGACACTGACCCGCGCGTCCGCATGTGCCCCGACCCTAGCACGTGTCCGCACCCTCACCTGTGCCCTCAGCCTTGCCGTTCCCTAACCCTAACCCTAGCCCGGAACGGAAACCCACCGGCAGCCCCACACCTTAGCCTCCGCCGTACCCTCATCCTAATCCGTATGCGGACACTGACCCGCGCGTCCGAACGTTCCCTGACCCCAGCACGTGGCCGCACCCTCACCTGTGCCCTCAGCCTTGCCGTTCCCTAACCCTAAGCCTAGCCCGGAACGGAAACCCACCGGCAGCCCCACACCTTAGCCTCCGCCGTACCCTCATCCTAGTCCGTACGCGGACACTGACCCGGGCGTCCGCACATGCCCCGACCCTACCACGTGTCCGCACCCTCACCTGTGCATTCAGCCTTGCCGTTCCCTAACCCTAAGCCTAGCCCGGAACGGAAACCCACCG